>NC_044553.1:154904466-155275716 GCF_007565055.1 Rhinopithecus roxellana | reverse complement strand
AGTATTCTCCATATTCAGCCGCAGAGCTCCCACCCGCACTGTCTTCCCTCCTGAAACAAAATCTTTCTTTCTGGAAAATTCCAACATGTTTGACAGATTTATTCCACTGGGGATCCTCCACCCCCCTGTTTAAAGGAAACCACTTCTGGGGTGCACAGAGCAACCCTATATACCATGCGCTGTAGAAGGCTGAGCTGATTCCTTTCTTTTAATTTTTTTTTCCCCCCGTAACAGGAGAGGGTTTGAAGAATGCTTCTACCATGGATACCAGAGAGGGGAATTTTAAGTAGGCAGAATGTAATCACCCAAATTGGAACTCAGCCAGGACACTGCCAGGGCAATTACTCCTCCTCTCGTGCTAAATACCAGGGGAGCATAAATGACCTGCGGCTTTGCACCCTCCTGCAAGCGGAGGGGCTCCCAGGGGCAGGAGCCCGGGAGCTCACCTCGGACAGACCAGCAGCCCCTCCCCGTCACCCCTAACTTATCCCTGTCTTCAACTTGCCCTGCTCCAGGTTTCTGTAATTCCAGGGGTTTTTAAGCTGAGGTCGGAAATCACTTTTTAAAATAATATTAATTAGCTCCCACCCCTGAGGTGCCTTCCCTCTCCCAGAACCTGAGCCAAGGGTTCCCTGTGTCTTATGCGATGCAGCCTACCTCCCAACAGCTCTGGGGACATGGCTTCTCTTATCCCACCTCCTGAGGCCAAAACTGAGGACCAAGGAGGTGGTAACCTGCTCAAGGTCACAAAGTAGGGTTTCAGCATCGTCAGACCCCAGACCGCACATCTGTGTCTTCTTTGATGGAAAAAGAAGAGACATCTCTGCTTATACTTTCTCATAGAGCACATTTCTCTTTGAGGGCAAGGATTTATTTTCTAAACCGGTCTCAATGTTGTAAGTAGGATTGTAATGAACATCCTTGGTATACTTGTCTTTGCACACTTCTCTATGTCCTTAAAATAATTTCCTAGCAGTGGAGTTGTTGAGTCAAAGAAAATACAAATTTTAAAAAACAACACATTATTAAATTGCCTTCTGGTGAGGTCTGCATGCTGGCCAGTGGTGTGAGAGTGTCTCCTGAAAGTGCGGTTCTTTTAAAGCTCATTGTATACACATCCAGACTCCACATGGACCCCGACTTTGTGAACTCTCACAGTGACCGGGACACCTGACTATCACTACTGCATTCATCGGCGGCTTTATGTGAATCTGTTGGTTATTCCAATGGGAGGGCGAGCTCGCTGAGGTCAGGAATCGCGTTTTACGCATCTCTGTAACCCCAGAACCTAGCACAGAGCCTTGCACATAAAAATGGCTCCATGAATGCTTGTGCCGGTGAATTTGTAAAGCCCAAGGCTGTTCAAATGGAGAACACACCTGTGCTGAGTGAGAGACAATGTGCTCAGTGGAAACGAACACAGGGGTGGGAGTCAAGGCCACTGAATCTCCTCTACCACAACTGGATCTGTGGCCCTTGAGCAAAATCACTTAGACCAGTAGAGTCCCACTTCCCCCATATATAAAATGGAGCTAACGGTGTCTGCCGTGCAGCACTGCTGTCAGGAGTAAAGGTCAAGTATGGTAAACACCTGGCTCTAGGATTTTTACCCTTCAGGTTCCTATTCACAGCAGCCCATGACTCGCGGGTGGTGCTGGTTTATAACAAGTTTTCACTAACCTGCAGCCAGATGAGAACGAGGAAGATAACATGTGGAGTTTTTCACAAAGCAAAATCCTTTCCATTGGAAGGGCTGTTTTATTATGAGATGATGTCATTTCTAATTCTTCTTTGCTGTTTAAACATCCTTTTGTTTATGAAATGATGGTGACAGTATGCAGAAAGCTGTTTTTGTGTTTTTTTCTTTCTACATTTTCAACTTTGACAAGATTCAAAAGTTAGCGACTCTCTATTAGCCTCTCTCATCCCAAATTTGTTTCATGTTTTTCCAGCTCATAAACATAAAGGGCTTAGAACAAATGGCTGAGGCTAAGCTGCATTCAGATTTCTGATCAAATCTCCCAATTCTAAACCCTTATTGAGGGTAAGAGAAAGAAGAGCTGGGAAGCAAAACTGCAAATGTCCCCCATAAAACTACTCACAGTTACTTTTGAGTGATACAAAGAATAAAATGAGTATTTTTTTAGAACAATAATGTGAGAATTTTCAAGTGTGCATGTTGTTCCCTTGGCAGCAGTGACTCTGGGGGACTCAACCTCCATGCCACGTTCAGAACCGCTTTCTACTTTGTGGCCCTCCTGGCTTCCTTATCTGCCATCCTTCTTGACTCCAAATGGTTTCTCCAGCTTTTTGTCATCCATCTTAGGAGCTGCTTTAGTCCCCCATGGCTACTGACTGTTTCTAAAAATCAAATCTACCCATAAAGAATGGAGATTTGCCAAGGTCCGGGAGATTCAAAAGAGGAACCGAAGCTCTGAAATGTGAGCAAAGCTACATTACTTTTGATTACCTTCCCGGCCTGTGCTTTTTAATGTATGGCCTCAATATCTCGGTGGGTGCCATTCCAGCTTGGCTAAGAGACTGGGGACCCCAGCCGTCTCGGCCAGATGCCTCAGGCTGGGATGCCTGGTGGGAAGGCTGGATGAAGAGGCAAGTCTAGAAACAGCCCTTGAAGGAGACAAAGTGTTAAGATCTGCTCTGAGAAGCATGTAGGTGACTGTGATGCCCCAGCACTGGGTCTCATCCTGTGACCAGGGTTTGAGGAGTAGCCCCAAACGCTGCAGCTTCAAAGGCTCTCAGAACCAACAGCCCCAGAACAGCGTGGTTTGAGAAGGTGCTTTGTCTGCTCATGGGGCAGCGGGGAGGCGGGTAAATATGGCGGGTGGCGCTGGTACGGAAGGCAGCCACAGGAAGGGTCTCACGGTGGATTGAACAGAGACTCCCAAAAAGCTGTGTCCACATCCTGATGTCTGCTCTGAATGTGGACCTTATTTGTAAAAAGGGTCTTTGCAGATGTAATTCACTGAAGGATCTCAAGATGAGATCATGCTGTATTATCCAGGTGGGTCCTAACTCCAATGGTAAGGCCCTAGAAGAGACACAGAAAAGAGAACAGACGCCGAGAAGCCGTGTGAAGACAGAAGCAGAGATTGGAGTGATGCTGCCATGAGCTGTGGAACACCAGGAAACTCCAGGAGCCACCAGAAGCTGTAACAGGGAAGGACAGATTCTCTTCTAGATCCTTTGGAGGATATGCGGCCCTGCCAACACCTAAATTTTGGACTTCCGACCTCCAGAACTGTGACAGAATAATTTTTGCTGGTTTAAGTCACTCGGTTTATAGTATTTTCTTCCAGCAGCCCCAGAAACTGATACAGACCTCTCTGGGCAGAGGTGAGCTTTTGTCATCTTAGGAGATCAGGGCAGCCCAAGGTAGTGGCTGGGAGGAAGAGTTCTTGATGGATGCACATAGAGAGTGGAGGGGGTGCTGGGATTACGGGGTGACCCGGCATTCTGGGAGGTTGAGGCTGGTGGGTCGCTTGAGCCTAGGAGTTCAAGCCCAGCTGGGCAATACAGTGAAACCCTGTCTCTATAAAAAATAAACAAAATGGCCGTGTGCGGTGGCTCACGCCTGTAGTCCCAGCACTTTGGGAGGCCGAGGCTGGCTGATCACGAGGTCAGGAGATCGAGACCATTCTGGCCAACACGGTGAAACCCTGTCTCTACTAAAAATACAAAAAAATTAGCAGGGTGTAGTGGCGGGCACCTGTAGTCCCAGCTACTTGGAAGGCTGAGGCAGGAGAATGGCGTGAACTCGGGAGGTGGAGCTTGCAGTGAACAGATATCGCGCCACTGCACTCCAGCCTGGGTGGCAGAGCGAGACTCTGTCTCAAAAATAAATAAATAAATAAATATAAATAAAAATAAAAAATAAACAAAATTATCCAGGTATGACACGCACCTGTCGTCTCAGCTACTCGGGAAGCTGAAGTGGGAGGATTGCTTGACCTTGGGAGGTCAAGGCTGCAGTAAGCTGTGATCCTACCACTGTGCTTCAGCCTGGGCGACTGAGACCCGGTCACACACACACACGCGTGCACGCACACACACGCATACACACATGCATGCACACACACGTGCACATGCACACACACGCACATGCACACACACACACATACACGCATACACGCACGCACACGTGTACACATACGCACACACATGCCTATACACATGCATATACACACGCACATACACGCACACACGCATACACACACGCACACACACATACACACATGCACACACGCACACATACACGCACACACATGCATACACACATGCATATACACACGCACATACACGCACACACGCATACACACACGCACACACACATACACACATGCACACACACACTCTCAGAGGTGGGGTAAATGAGCATCACCGTAAAGCCAGGGAAGTACTACTGGTAAACCTCAGTCTTAAAATCTGAGGCAGCGTCATGTTTCCAGGATCTTGAAGAGGTTCTGAAACAGGCAGAGCAGCAGAAAAGAGAGATGAAATAAATGGGAGAGACAACGCACGCGCACACAGATCTGAGAGCAGAAATCATGACCGCATCTTCTACAACGGCAAAAACCTGGAAACGCTTGTGCCCAACAATAGGGGATTGAAAAAAATTATAAACCATTGAAACATGATGTCGATTTATAGTCGGTTCAATGGGCAGGGCTCCACTATACACTGTTAAATGTAAACAGTCAACTACAAATAATATCTACAATGTGATCCTGGGCCTGTGTTATATAAATGTATGTTCTCTCTACAGAAAGTCTAGAAGAAAAGCTCACTACTGTGATCATCACTGGATGATATTTACTTTTATTATATACATATGTATTTCCCACTTTTTCTAATTTTTTCTACAAAGGAAGTGATGATTGCATAATATTTTAAGGCTTTCTTTTTAAAAGATCCTATGATAGTATCTAAATAGAATCTTTTAAAGTGAGGTCCCTGATATAAAATCATCAGCAAAGTTGTCTGCCTACCTAGAAAAGCCTCTAACACCACTGGTGCGAATGTGAATTACTTCAGTCCTTTTATAGAACAACTGTGCAGCATCCATTAAAATTTAAACTGCACATACCCTTTGATCCAGCAAATTCATTCCCCAGCTTCTATCTTAGTGACTTTCTCAAACATCCATGCAAATAGCTTGTATATTGTATTCATGGAAACATTGATTGTATTAATAGCATCAAAAAAGTGGAAGTGAGCTAAATGTTCATAATGGAGAAGTATAAATAAATGATGCTTATTACTATTGTGGAATACTATGTAAGCATTAAAATGAAAGAAGACGATCTATATACAGTGTGTGTGTGTGTATATATGTACAGTGTGTGTGTGTGTCTGTACACCAGTGTGGAAAGATTTTCGAGATGTTGTTAAAGGAGAGAAAAACAAAAACAAAACAAAACCAGCAATTTGCAGAGCAATATGTACAGTATCATCTTGTCTATGAAAAAAACAGCAGCCTACTTTTCTGAAATACACATAGGTTTATAAAATGCTGAGCAAAAGGGGTGAGAGTGTTCAATCCACCCCTGCCTACTTCTGATAAGGGTGATTATACTCTGGGGCCCACCTGGGCATCTAGAATAATCCCCCATCTCAAGAGCCTTAACTCAATCACATCTGCCTCTTGCTTCAGATGTCTCATTGCGGTAGTCAAGGAACAGAAGTGGCATTGAGAGAAGAGTAGTAGACACTTTACCTTTTGCTCCCACTAATTATGTATGGTTTGAATAATATACATTAAGAATATAGTTGTGTTTAATAGAATGAATAAATAAGCTGAATGAGTAAAGAAGCTTGAAGGCTTTTGAACCCCCAAAATGAACACAGGACTGTGAGTCGGGCCAGGCCCCTTGCTTGCCTGGTGATCATATAGTCACAGGTCACCTCCTCTTTTTGCTCCTTGGTCTCCTCATCTGTCCAACCAGGGAGCTGGATACCGCAGCTTCTCAAAGCCCTTTCAACTCAAAGAATCCCCAGTTGTCTGTCTGCCATGACAAGAGAAACGATTAACTTTCCTTCTGTCCTATGAACCCGGACGGACACAATGAGGCAAAGCGTTTGGCAGGAGACATGTTGCTCTGTTTGCAAAGTGAGCAAAAAAATTTAAAAACCCCTGCTCGTGTGACTCCCAGAGCCCATCCAATACGCCAAGCCCTCAAAGGGCCTCTTCTGCAGAAAAAACTGTTCATCTCCAGCAGACTTTAAAAATAGTTGATAAGCGAAAAGATTTTCTGAGACTCTTTGAGAGAGGTTTTTTAGTACCTTGCTCTGTAATAACCAGAAGGTGTTTAATAAACATGATATGCAGCAGTTGCTAAGAGAATCTGATTTATGTACAAAAGCAATACAGAGCAACTGTGCATCAGGGTGGTGCCCTTTTATTTGACTGTGAATGCTGATATTCTGATGGAAGCAATTGGGCTGAACTTTATTTATAATCAGCTTACAGCATGGATAGCTGTATTGTAAGTGCTTCTCAAATTACATAGCAAATCTCGCTGTCTCCTTATGTAAATAAGAGACCCACATCATAAGCTTTAATTGTAATACAGGTCACTGTCAAGGGTAAAGTATTTCCCAAACCCTTCCGATTAGCAAAATCACATATAGCTTAAGCATGGGCTGGGGCTGCAGCCACAGCACCTGAAGACAGCTCAGAAAGCAGCCAATAAATAAATGTCCAAGGAAATTGACATTAAGGAAAATCTCATTACAAAAAAAAAAAAATTAATTTTTCTACATTTGTGTTGAAAAGTTCACCAAGAAGTGCAAATCGCTTGGGCTAAGGAGCTTCCTGGTTCTAAAATGAGTCCTGAATAAATATCTGACAAGTGTGAGGCAGTGAAGAAACCTCATTTCATTGGCTGAGAAGGAAATCAGAACAGATGCGGAAGACCAGTTTCCCAGATACACAAATAGGACGCAGGACCAGACTTGGAGGCTTTTTTTTTCTTTTGCTGGGGCTGCCTGTCAGAAGATTGCATAGCGATTCTTTAAATGTTAAGTCTAAAATTCCTCCCCGAAGAGGTATCCACAGAAAGGATCCCAGAGGGGTGCACCACACCTTTCTGAAATGTTCTCATAATTCATAATTAATATGCTATAGATCGGACCAATACAGCCTGCTTTTCGGGTGCCCCTTTTAAGTCTCTCTGTACCCTGGCTTTCTCATTCTGCAGAAATCAGCTGTAAGTGACTTCAGATCAACCTCCTTGTCTGAGGCTTGTATCAAGGCTGGAGAAAAGCTGGGTCATTCCAGGCATCAGGCAAATCCTGGGACCGTCATAAAATCTTCAACAAAATAAATCAACAACCCCAAAATAAACATTTTCTTTCTCTGTCCTTTTGTTCCCCTTCAAGTATTCTTTTCTCATCTCCTCCATTTCTTTGCCCCTTTCTAGAAATTAGAAGCAGGCACTTTTCCCCCACACTGATCTCAGTTGGCCTCAGCCGGCTGCTGTGTGCACATGGTGAGCCCTGATATGCACCTGTGTGTGTGGGATAGCTACTCCCAGCCATTTGATGGGGTTCTCCAGGAGCACTAAATCAATCCCTTCACTCATCAACAAATATTTATCAGTATCCACAAATATCCATCAAGCATTGTGCTAGACTCTGAAGATACAAAAGTGACTGAGACAGAATGGATACTTTATAGTTTTAGGAGGCAAGACAAAGAAAAACAAAATAAAAAAGAAACTAAGTGTAAATTGGGATGATTGCCGTAAAGTAACCAGGGTTAAGAGAAACAACAGCAGGGGTCTCCTAATGGTCAGGGATGGAGTTCATTCTCACCCAAAGAGCTGGGTGGGTGAGAGGCTCAGGTGTAAACACGGCAAGGAGGAAAACCAGGCTGGACTGAGTGCACGAAGTCCGGAGTTTTGTGGTCTTCAGGGAGTGCTGGGTGTTGCCCGGCTTCTCTGGATCCTTTTTAAATCCTGGGACTCCTGTGAGCAATGCAGATGAGAGAAGTTATTGTTCCCTTTTACAGACAAGGGAATCAAGGCCAGAAGGGTTACTGGAGGTCACTCTGTGAGTGAGCGGCAGCTCACCCCGAGTCACTCCAAGTCACGAGCTCCACGCCGTTGTTCTGTTTGCACCACAGATTGTATGGGAGCCACAAGATGGGTTCTGTTTCACCCCAAAATGACCACAACCCTGCTCTGGAGTGACGAGAGTAACGCTGTCCTCAGAGCCCACAGGGTAGATCTGTGGGACACAGGAAAAGGCAACCCTTCCTTTGAGCAGACCCAGCCCAGCTTTACCAGGCTGAACACTGGCTGGATGTCAGCCCCTCTCACCTGCCCCAACCTGCCCCAACTTCTTTGGTATACTTGTGCAGTGAACAACTAGCACCACTGCACATGGCAGCCCTGGAGGGTCCCTTCTGACATCAGAACCATGCTGGGCTTTGTGTTTGTTTGATTGTTTAAGATGGAATCTCACTCTGTCACCCAGGCTGAAGTACAGTGGCGTGATCTCGGCTCACTGTGACCCAGTTTCCTGGGTTCAAGCAAGTCTCCTGCCCCAGCCTCCAGAGTAGCTGGGATTACAGGCACGTGCCACCACATTCAGCTAATTTTTGTATTTTTAGTAGAGACAGGGGCTGGTCTCAAACTCCCAACCTTGTGATCCACCTGTCCCAGACTCCCAAAGTGCTGGGATTACAGACTTACAGACACGACCCACCACGCCCAGCCAACCATGATGCTCTTGCTTCCTATTTCCTCCCACCATGTGGCCCTGCCTGCTTCCCACCCCTCCTCACTCCACTGCACACACTAGCCTCCCCCATGTAGCAGCTGGACCTCTACAAAAGCTGTGTCTCTTGCTCCTCTGACTTCCTCTCGACTTTTCGATGTTCTTAGTCCTGATTCCAGACACCTGTCTCGCCCAAGTTGCAAAAGCCGTTTCTCAGATTCCCTGATAGCCTATCTGACTCTTCTCTGTTCCAGTCTCCACTCAGTGGTCACAGGAATTTTTAAAAAGTGCAAATCACATTGTATCGCTTGTTTGCCTAAAAACCACTCCAAATCTTCCCATGATTCTGAGGATACATGTGAAATCCTCACTGTGACCTCCAGGAACTTGCTGCATCTGGCCTCAGCTTGTTCCATATATTCACACGCCACCACTCTGTCTCTGTTCTGGCCTTTGTCTAGTTTTTTTGAATTCACAGCTTCTTCCTGCCCCCAGGCCCTTTGCACATGCTCTTCCCTCTGACTGGAATGCAGAAGGAATGCTCCCGACCTTCTCATTGGAATATGGTCCTCCTGTTTTGTTCTGTCATAATGATAGCCACTGCTTAGTGAGTAATGCATGTCTCAGATCCCTGTTCTAAAATCCTTTTGTGTATTTACTTATTTAATCGCCACAAGGACCCTGTGAGGGAGATGCTAGTAGTATTCCCACTGAAAAGACTCAGGGAGGCCCCAAGAGGCTAAACACTTTGCCCAGAGGCACATCGCTAATTAAAGCTAGAATTGCCATTCAGGTCCGTGATTGCAGAGACCACCGCCTACTTCTCTGATGCTCTGAGGGACATTTCCTATTTATAATAGGCTATTCACAGCCTTGCCTTATAGCGTGCACACACACACACACACACACACACACACACACAAAATGTATTGAGTACATACCGGGTACTCAATAAATGTGCAGATCCATGAACAAGACGTACTTAGGGAACATCATGACCTTTCTTAATACCATCCTCTACCGCTACACACAGGAACTGTGTGATGCATAATAACTACATTCATTTCCCATGGCTACCAGAACAAATCACCACAAAATGGGTGGATTAAAACAATACACATTTGTTTTCTTACCATTCTGAAGTTCAAAGTCCAAAACCAGTTTCACTGGGCTGAGATCAAGGTGTCAGCAGGGCTGTGCTCTCTGGAGAATCCATTTCCCTGCCTTTCCCAGCTTCCAGAGCTGCCTTTCCTCCATTCCTTGGCTTGTGGCCCCTCCCTCCACCTTCAAAGCCAGCAGTGTCGCATCTGGCTTGTTGTCACATTTCTTCTGTGTCAATTTCCCCTCTGCCTCCCTCTTACAAGGACACTCATGGTTACATTTAGGACCCACTCAGATTATCCAGGATCATCTTTCCATCTCAAGGTCTTTCCCTTGATCCCATCCACAAAGTCCCTTTTGCCATGCAAGGTAATGTATTCACAGATTCTGGGGATTCACAGACTCTGGGGGCCATGATTCAGCCTACTATAATAATAACGGCTGGCTGGGTGCTGTGGCTCATGCCTGTAATCCCAGCACTTTGGGAGGCCAAGGTGAAAGGACTCCTTGAGCCCAGGAGTTCAAAACTAGCCTGGACAACAAAGCAAGACCTTGTCTCTAATAATAATAGTAAAATAAATAAATTAGCTGGGCATGGTGGTGCACACCTGTAGTCTCAGCTACTCAAGAGGCTGAGATGGGAGGATCTCTTAAGCCCGGGTGTTCAACGTTGCAGTGATCTGTGATTGCACCATTGCACTCCAGCCTGGGTGATAAAACCAGACCATATTGCTAATAATAATAATAGCTGAAAACAAAGAGCTAACAGTCATCGCATGTTGACTGTATGTCCAATACTCTTGGAGCTTCACAAGGACCGGTCACAGCATTGGTAGTGCTATGAGAGACATACCATCATCATCACTCCCATTTCTCAGATGAGAACTTTGAGGTTCAGTAAGCAGTAGAGCCAGGATTTGAATCCAGGCTGTCGAGACCCAGAACCTATGCGACTAACCTCATGGCACCTGTAAGCACTGTGGTGGTCATCCCAGAGTCCAGAGTTGAGGGGAATGTGGCTGGGTGGCTTCACGGGAAACCCCACAATAAGCTTCAGACGGACGCAGCCCAGCTGTCTCAGCACTGGTGGCGACCCTTCCTCATTGGGCCGTGGACACCTGTGGGCTGGGAAGGCGGGAGGCCCAGCCCCTACCACTCGCTGGCTTCACTTAGTACTTGCAGCTTTATGGCCTCTGCTCCGGCAGACCGCTGCGTCTGGCAGAGCTCCATTACTGTCAGCCCCTCTGACTTGGGAGCGCTGCACCTCGTTAACGTATTATTTATTTTATTACCTTATTGTGGAAGTTGTTGTTTATAATTTGCTATTCTATATAATGGCCTTCTAATGCACACACTGCTAAATAATTAAAAAATGTTTTGCCGCCACTCCTCAGGAGCCCCATTCCTTCACCCTACTAACTAGGTCCATTGTTTAAGTCCAGTTTGATGTGCTCCTTTCCTGTAGAGCGTCCTGGTGAAGTGTGGTTTCCCAGATGCGTGCTCAGACCAGGGTGGCCAGGGTTACTGGGAACTGAAACGGGGGTGCTGCCCATCCCTTCCACCTGTAGGGCAGAGAACTTGTGAGACAGGCTGGATCCTGGCCCCCAAAGACGCCCACCGCCTCATCCCAGGAACCTGTGACTATGTCATCTTACATGGCAAACAGGACTTTGCCTATGGGATTAAGTGAAAGATCTTGAACTAGGAGATGCTCCTGGATGATCTTGGGTGTGCCCTAAGTGTAATCTTATGTGTCCTTGTAAGAGGGAGGCTAGGGTCAGAGGACAGAGAAGAAAGTGCTATAATAACAGAGGAGAGAGCAGTCTGATAGTCCCTGTTTGGCTTTGAAGATTAAAGAAGAGGCCACAAGCCAAGGAATCTAGGCAGCCTCTGCAAACTGGAAAAGGCAGGAAACCATTCTCCTGAAAGGCTCCAGGAGGAGCCAGCCTTGCTGCACTTGATTTTCATCTTGTAAGACCCAATTTCTGACTTCTGGAACTGTTAGAGAATGAATTTGTGTTATTGAAAGCCACTAAATGTGTCCTGATTTGTTATCCTCACAGGAGGAAACTGACCCACCATGTCACATGCATCCATTGGATACAGAGCTCGGAGCAGGGCAGGCACTGAGGGGAGGTCAGGCTCAGGTGTAGATTCCACAGGCAGAGGGTTGAAGGGAAGGCCACACAGTGACTTGTGAACACGGACCAGAGCATTCACTTGCATTGAGTCCAGCTTGGCAAAATCCAGGCCGGATTCCCAAGCCTTGGCCAAATGGGGCTGGCAGGCAAACAAAACCCACAGAAAACCCAGATCTTCACAGCAGTGAATGGGCTCCACTTCCTCTCTTGCCAAGCCTTTGGCGGGTGATGCCTACAACGGCTTGCTCATAGTGGCACACGTTTTATAGGCAGCAAAGTCCCCATCCCAACCAGACTTGAGAGTTAGGCAGAACAGGGTTTGCAGTCCTAACAGACAAGAAAAGCAAGGCTCAGAGAGGTGAAAGGGCTTATCCTGGAGAGTTCAGTGAGTCGGCAGGTCCTGGAACCCCTGCACTCCCACAGTCTCTTGGGATACAGAGCTGGGGTGCCTTGCTTGGATGCATTTCCTTTCCTCTTTCTGGGGGTGCTAATCCACCCTACTAGGGAGCAGCAACAGGGCAATCAGGGCTGAAAGGTCCAAACAGGTCCCTAATTTAATAATTGCTCCCTGAATAATTGATTGCTTGTCCTCGTGAGCTATCGGTTAGGGGAAAATGCCTGTTCCTTTCCCATCTGGAATCCAGTCTCTGGTCAACCAGTCACCAGCCGAGATTAAATGCCACCCGCAGCACCACATGCCAAGCCCAAGAGGAAATTACATGTGCTATGGGTCTAGTTCCTGGCCCTGGGGACCCTTGCATCCACCCAGGTAGCCAGCCCAGAGCTGGGAAAGCCAGAATCAAGGAGCAGAAGCTATAAAGACTTTGCCTCACTTTCTCCTGTCATCCCTCAGTTCACAGCTTATTTGGAGGAAGAGACAGGAGGAGAGAGCACGAAAGCAGACATGGTTTATAAAGAAATGAGCCAGGGCCCTCCACTGCCCCTCCCCACCATGGCAACACAGTTGGTCAGTCGGGGAAGAGGCTCCTGTTCACTGATGGAATTCTCCCCTTGAAAGTCATGTTCCCGAATGCAAAGCACACGGCGAATCTCTGAATGCACAGTAAGGAGGGTGTGTTTCCGCCACAGAGCAAGGCAACCACCTCTACCAGGGCGTTGCTGCAAGGGCGTTGCTGCCATGGTGTGTGGTAGTCATATCCCTAGGGTTATATTATGGGTTTGCATCTATCCCTGCCTTCCTTGGCTCATCCCAAGAACACGTATTGAGGGCCTAGATGGTGCCAGGCCCAGCTGAGAACCACGCCCCTGACCGTGAAGGAGCTTAAGCTCTGCGTGGGAAAACTGATGTCAGCAGACAGTGGCAGGACAAGTGCCCACACGAGGGTAGAGGGAAGCTTAAAGGGCTGGGGGCAGAAAGAGAACCCATCCATCCACAGAGGCTTCCTGGAAATGTGACCCCTGGTCCCAGTCCTGAGAGTTGGAATGTCGCTCTTATGAATGAGAAACCCAGAAGTAAGAGAGGAAATAAAACTTATTCAATCACCCAGAAGAAATCCTTTCTGCATGAATAAATGGACAACTCAACTTGCAATCTTAGACGTCAGGGGAAGCCACATGGTTCAAGGAAGCCGAGAGTCAGCTCTTTCAACTACAGCGCGTGTTTATTCAGGCCTGGCTGTGACAAGCCTCAACTGGACTTTGGGTAGATGGCAATAGCCCAGACCCTATCAGCCCCTACAGAATTTGTAAAGTAGGGTGTTGGGAGTACGCCCCAGGCAGACAGGGCCCCCTGTCATTTTAAGCACTCCTTACTTAAGTACTCTTTAGTGAGCACCTGCCGCTTGTCAGCACAGTGTTCTTTCTTTCAGGAGGAGAGCTGTATCTAAGCTTGGGTCCGATTTTACAAGATGATGAGCTCCCTGGTGGCCACCAAGATGATGGCAGAAGGAGTTAGCTTTAGAGACTGAGAGCCTTAGAGACGCTTAGAGGTAGTGACTCTTACCATCTGAGTTGGATCTGCTTGGTCATATGCCATGAACGGACTTCCAACCTGTCAAAGCCTCAAAGATTTCTCTTTTGGACAATAAAACAAAAATAATCACTACCTCAGGCCTCGTCTGCCCCCAGCCCTCAGACATGGAGAAGGTTTTCCACTCAAGGGACCCTGATAGGAAAACCATCTCAGGAAGGCATAATGTGGGTTCTGTCACTCCACCCTCAGGCCAGCTCAGCCAGCACTGATTGGGGATGGGGTGCCTTTCCAAGTCCTGCACTGAGCACCCCAACAGGAGTGGCCCCAGCAATTGGAAGGCCATTTCTCACAAAGCTCCATCTTCCTGCAGGTGCTGTGTCAACTTTTCCCAAGCTGAGTGACCTTCAGGAACACCCAGAGAAGGCTCACAATCTTCACTCTTAAAACAAAAAGATGAATGCCCAGTTGATCACTTCCGGGGCATTTTGAGTGAGGCAAAAAGCAGAAAGGAGCCTGTAGAGGTCTGGAGAATAGAGACCGTGCCCCTTTCTGCTCCCCGCAGCTCCGCAGCTCCCAGGACAGACCTGGCCAGAGGGAGGCTGGCTCAGCCTCCACCAGCCCACAGGCCCTGCTGTATCTGCATCCGTGCTTTCCTTGTGAAACTCTCCCAGCAGCAAGACAATGAGAAGTTTCCGGAAAGTCAATGACAGGAGTGGACTCCACATTCCTCTCCTGCATTCTGCTTCTCCTTCAATAGCTGGGCTGGGATTTATGCAGATGTGCAGATGAACAGAAGAAAAAAAATGTAACTTGCTGTGTTGTCCATAACTGCTTTCCTCTTGCTCTCGAGTCCCAATCCTGTGATGGCAGAAACCTTGATTTTGCCAATTAAGGCTGCTCTGTGGTTGTCAGGTGAGATCTTAGCCTCTTTCCAGGCTTCTGCTCCATTTTCCAGGATCTTCCCCTCCTCCTTTCATGATGGAATCTGGGGTCAAGGGGTCAGTGAGGTGCTGGGGGTGGGGAAATGTTGCTTGAGGCTCCCAGTGACCTCCAGTTAGGGTGTGACCCACCCCATGGGATGACAGATGACAGTCCTAGTCCCTTTTCTGTCCTGTAAGGAGACATATGGCTGTGAGGTCTCTGGATACCCTGCTCTGGCACCCACTGGTCTTTGCAGCATTGCCCTGTGCTCCCTGGATCTGGTTCCAGGGTCCCACACCACGTGGCCTCCTCACTCCCATTCTTATTTTAATCACATCTGCAAAGATCTCTCTGCCACTTAAGTTACCATATTCACAGATTTCAGAGATTAGGATACGGACATCTCCTAGACGGATGAGATTATTCTGTTCACAGTGTGGGTGTCAGAGACATGTGAAACAGAACAACTCCATCTTGAATAGGAGACTGAGACCTACTGGGCAGCACTCCCAGGAGGCTAGGGCATTTTAAGTCACAGGATGAGATAGGTGGTTGGCACAAGATGTGGGTCATAAAGACCTTGCTGATAAAACAGGTTGCAGTAAAGAAGCCGACCCAAACCTACCAAAACCAAGATGGCGATGAGAGTGACCTCTGGTCCTCCTCACTGCTGCACTCCCACCAGTGCCATGACAGTTTACAAATGCCATGGCAACATCAGGAAGTGACCCTATATGGTCTAAAAAGGGGAGGCATGAATAATCCGCCCCTTGTTTAGCATGTCATCAAGAAATAACTATAAAAATGGGCAAACAGTCTATGGAGTAGCCATTCTTTTATTCCTTTACTTTCTTAATAAATTGCCTTCACTTTGCACTGCAGACTGGCCCTGAATTCTTTCTTGCATGAGATCCAAGAACCCTCTCTTGGGGTCTGGATCGGGACCCCTTTCCTGTAACAAGGAGACATGAAGGGTCTTGGCCTGGGGTATCGCAGGAAGGCTCTGAGCCTGTTACCATCTGTGAATGAGCAAACATTCTAAGCATTGTATAGTATTTAGCTTGGACTGCTGAACCAGAGACCCAAGGTACCAAATCCTTGCCTAGATAGAACTGTAATTATCTCCCCAGGTAAACAGCTGGGGCAAACAGTGCGGGGCTGGGCAGCAGCCTCACAGCATCATGGGCCAGGCCCCTTCTGTCTTACTGCTGTGCCCTGTTAGTGCATTGCCCTTGGCTCCACAGCTCAAGGGGGCTCTCTGTCATGCCCAAATTCCAGCCAGCCTGCAGGGGCAGAGGAAGGTGTGTGTTTACTCTTTAAAGGCAGGATGTAGAAGTTACTCCTATCGATTCCCTCCCATTCCCACTGGTGCAGGTGGCCACACCTCACTGCAAAGAAGGCAGAGAAATGCAGTTCTCATTCTCAGCATCCATGGGCATCGTTAAAAGTTCTGTGTCTATGGAGGATGGAGTGAACAAGGGCAAGTGACTTCCATCAGCACCTTCTAAATACATAGCACATGGCTGGGGTGTTAGGGATGCAGTAGCAAGGGAGTCCTTGCCCTTGAGGAGCCCTCAGACCACCAGGGGATAGTTTGCTGTCATGGGTGTCCATGCAGCATGCCATGGAAACCCCAAGGCTGGGCAACTGGCCAGTCCTGGTGGAGGAGAAGACCCAGGGTCACAGCAGGTGTCCTAGGGAAGGCAGCATCTAGGCAGTCTCCAGGAATCACTGTTCCTCCCTCATCCTCTATGTCTCATAGGTCGGTAACTCAATGTCCTCAGTGTCCCCACCCCCGCTCTCTCTCTCTCTCCACCCAGAAGCACTCTGGCCCATGGCCACCCCTAGAGACTTTGTTCTGAGTCAAAAGAAGCTCTTCTCTGTGAGTGTGCACGTGCGTGTGTACATTCTTGGAACTCTTAGAACCCGCCCCACCTCTCAACTATAACCCCTACAGAGGATGGTTTTGGCCGTGTGCTCATGCCTCTAATCTCAGCACTTTGGGAGGCCAGGGTGGGCAGATCACTTGAGGTCAGGAGTTCAAGACCAACCTTGCCAACATGGTGAAACCTTGTGTCTACTAAAAATACAAAATTAGCTGGGCATTGTGGTACACACCTATAATCTCAGCTACTTAGGAGGCTGAGTCAGGAGAATCATTTGAACCTGGGAGGTGGAGGTTTTGGTGAGCCAAGATTGCGCCATGGCACTCCAGCCTGGGCAATAAGAGTGAAACTCCGTCTCAAAAAAAAAAAAAAAAAAAAGGAAAGCAAAGAAAATGGGATTCTTCTGCTTAAATTAACCAAGTACATAGTGCCCACACTTTTGCATGCACACACACACACAGACACTCGTGCCCAAATAGACAGTTTTTCAGAAATGAGGATGCAGATGAGAGACTCAAGGACAGGCCTTACTTGCTCTCTGTCAGTTTACAAGAGAATTTATTCCACATATTCATCCATGAATATTTAGCAAGGCAACAATAACATTCAATGACACCCATGAGATACACAACTCAGAGAGCCCTCTCCCAGGAACATACACAATGCTTGATGTCAACGTTTTAACTGGACTGAATGTTTGAAATGCAAGCATTAGCTTACAATAATCGTCCCCCGCCCTCTCTCTGTCTCTGTCCCTTACTCTCTCTCTATTTGCATACATAGACATCCCTCCCGTTTTTGATACAAACTGCCAAGCAAATTCTTTAACCGAGTACACCTGGTGGGGTGCGTGGAGAGCTACCAAAGGTTTAAGTAGTGCTAATGGCACAAATGGATTTTCAGACATGCCTCTTTCTTTTTTCTCAAGAGAAACAAAATGGAAAAACACACATATGAGGCAAAGCTTTTCTGAGATTGGCAAATAAGCTTTAGCATTCAGTAAATCTGCAAACTTGTGACAAGCCACTGCGGAAGGCTGAATCATAGCCCCCAAAGACGTCCAGGTCCCCAGCCCTGGAACCTCTGTATGTTACCTTACGTGGCAAAAGGACTTTGCAGGTGTGATTAAGTTAAGGATCTTGAGATGGGGATGATCTTGTATTATCCAAGTGGGCCCTAAATATAATCACAAGTGTTCTTTTAAAATGAAGAGGGAGGCTTGGCTGTAAGAGAGGGTCAGAGGCCGCATGATGACGGAAGCAGCGGTGCATTTGAGGAAAAGGCCATGAGCCAAGGGTTGTAGGTGACCACAGAAACTGAAAAAGGAAAGGAAACAGATTTTCCTCTAGAACTTCAGAAGGAACTGACCCCATCAACACCTTGACGTTAGCCCACCGACATCAATTTTGAACAAAATTTCTTACAGTTCTGGTCTCTAGAACTACAAGAAAATAAATGTTGTTCTTTTAAGTCACTAAGTTTGAGGAATTTTTACAGCAGCAAAGGAAACTCGCACAGTCATGTAGCTCCAGGGACAGGGCTTCGTCCCCTCCACAGGCGCGCCAGGCTCCTTCTGAGGGGCTCCGGGGGCTCCATTGTCAGTGGGGCCACTGGAAGCCATGCAGGTACTTGGGCTCTTGTGCTTGTGTGTTTCTAAAAGTCCTCTGTTTTTCTAATAAAGTCCCACTGTCAGAAATTTAAGATGGAAAGAAAAATTGGAAGAACATAAAAAGAAAAAAAATAAAAGAATACAAACCAAAACCAAAAACATTACACTCAGCTATAATCCCACCCTCTGGAAATAGCCTTTGTAATAGGAATGATCACAATTTGTAATTACAGATTTATTTTAATGATTATTTTTATTATTATTATTTTATTTTATTTTATTTTTTAGAGACAGAGTCTTGTTCTGTTGCCCAGGTTGCAGTGCAGTGGCGCAATGTTGGCTCACTGCAACCTCTGCGTCCTGGATTCAAGTCGTTCTCCAGCCTCAGCCTCCCAAGTAGCTGGGATTACAGGCATCTGCCACCATGCCTGGCTATTTTTCGTAATTTTAGTAGAGGTGGGGTTTCACCATGTTGGCCAGGCTGAACTCCTGACTTCAGGTGATCCACTCACCACGGCCTCCCAAAGTGCTGGGATTACAGGTATGAGCCACCACGCCCAGCCTTAATGATTATTTTTAAAATAATGTCACTTTGCCCATCCTTTCCCCTGACAGTAGGGCCCAGGAAGGTAGGAACCCACTCCAGTGAAGAGCTCAGTGTCTGAGATGTAGCGTCGATCCACAAATGCACTGTGTGGTCACTGAACGAATGGCCTCTGCCAACATTTTGATCTATTTCTTTCCAGTCTTTTTTCTACGTATATTGCATATTTTTACAATTGCAATTGTTCTATGAACGTGTGTTTTTGCCCTACATTCCTCACTTAGTATTTTATTCTGAATAAGTTCTAAAGTCATTAAATAGTCTCCGGAACTTCATTTTAATGGCAGACTAATAGTCCATACTATAGATGTTTCTTTGTTAGGTTACATTCTCTTTTTTTCCTCTTTTTCTGTTATAAATAATTCAGTAATGAACATCTTGGTGCATAAATCTTTATCCACGTTTCCGATTATTTTCTTGGAATCAATTCTTAGGAGGGATATTATAGAAACGAACCATGTCATCATTTTTAAGACTCAGGTTAATGATCAGTGCATGCATTCACATCAACTCTGTTTTCAAGAGGGGAACCTCGGGGTCGTAGGACTGCAGTGTACACAGTTGCATGGTGAAGCTGATCTGCTGGGTTTTCGTTTAAGCAGAGAACACTGGCTGGGTGATAGGAGACCTGAACTCTGGTCTGAGATTTGCCATTTCCTAGTCACGTTGAACTAGATGTCCTCATATTTGAAACAGGAGGGCCAGATGATAACGTTAAGCTCTCTCCTATCAAGAAAATTCTAGTGGCTGGGCAAGGTGGCTCATGCCTGTAATCCCAGCACTTTGGGAGGCTGTGGCAGGAGGATCCCTTGAAGCCAGGAGTTTGAGACCAGGCTGAGCAACACAGTGAGACCTGTCTCTACCAACAACAACAACAACAACAAAATTAGCCATGCGTGGTGGTATAAGCCTGTAGTTCCAGCTACTTGGGAGCCTGAGATAGGACGATCACTTGCGTGTGGGAAGTTGAAGCTGCAGTGAGCAACGATCATGCCACAGCACTTCAGCCTGGGTGATAGAGTGAGACCCTGTCTTCAAAAAATCTAAAAAAGAAAGAAAGAAAATTATAGTAACTCCTCTTGGAGACCATTATTAAAGGGGAAAAGCCAATGAAAATTAGGAGCAATTCATGCCAGATAATCAAATGTTGATCTTAAAAGTCCAAGCCATGAGGTTTGATAAATTAAACTATGGTAAAAAGCATGTAGCCACTCTCCTCTCTGTATACACACAGCATCTGTTGTACCTGTATGTTTGCTGAACAATGATTCTAACAATTTAAAGAACGTGCAAAGCCTTCCTCTCAGTCAATGGACTAAATGAAGTACAGTTGACCCTTGAATAACATGTGGGGTTGGGGCGCTGACCCTGCTCCCCACACACAGTCAACAATCTGTGTATAACTTGACTCTCCCAAAATGTAACTACTAATAGCCTACTCTTGACTGGAAGCTTTACTGATAATCTAAACAGTCGAGTAACATATGTTTCGTGTGTTATCTGTTGTATCATAGACGGTATTCTTACAATAAAGCAAGCTAGAGAAAAGAAAGTTATTAAGAAAATCACAAGGAAGAGAAAATCTATGTATTATTCATTCAGTGGAATTGAACCATCACAAAGGGCTTCAGCCTTGCTCTTCCAGTTGAGCAGGCTGAGGAGGAGCAGGTCTTGCCGTCTCAGGGGTGGCAGAGGTGGGAGAAAGTCCATAGAGAAGGGAACCTGTGCAGTTCAAACCCGTTTTGTCTAAGGGTCCACTGTAGTTGGCCTGACTAACCAGATGCAGCAAATTCCATATACGCAGAACGAGAAGAAACAAAAGGTGGGCCGGGCGCGGTAGCTCACGCCTGTAATCCCAGCACTTCCGGAGGCTGAGGCGGGTGCATCACTTGAGTCCAAGAGTTCAAAACCACCCTGGGCAACATAGTGAGACCTCATCTCTACAAAAACTACAAAAATGAGCCAGGCATGATGGCGTGTACCTGTCATTCCAGCTACTTGAGAGGCTAAAGCGGCAGGATCACTTGAACTAGGAGGCAGAGGTTGCAGTGAGCCAAGATCATACCACTGCACTCCAGTGAGACCCTGTCTCAAAAAAAAGAAGAAATAAAAGGCGATTTGTAGAAACAAGATTGATATTACCGTATTGCAATGCTTGGAAAAGTGTAATCCATGTCTGACCACAACTCTATTAGTTAGTGCTCTTCCAGCCTAGTTTGTGCTTCTAAGCAAAGTACCTGGACCACTTTACAGTTCCCACTCCACAGTTATCCTGGAAATTAGACACTTGCTCATTCATTCTTTGATTCAGTCAGTCAGTTGGTCAGTCAACAAACATTTGCTGGAAAGCTGTGCCAGGCCCTTTGGAGGCTCCAGGGGGACGAGGCTGAATAGAACAGGGTCTCCCTGGCATAGTGAGGGAGCCCCAGAAATCCCAGCTCTGCCTCAAAGTGGCCATGTTATCTGAGAAAATGCGCCTCTCCTTTCAGCCTCCTGTTCCTCACTTGTAAAGGGTGACCATTAATACTTCACTTGGTCTTGTTAAAAAGAATAAATCAAGGTGTGTAATATATGGCACAGAGCCTAGTACCAAGGAGACAGTAAATGTCAGGCCCTGCACCCTGACCTAGAAACACTCTCAGCTTGATGAACAAGACAGAAATATAGAAGGTTATTTCAGTCTAACAGAGGTTGTCACAAAGTTCTGTGTAAGAGTAGGGAGAGAAACCAATCGCTCTGGTTTTCCTAAATGCAAGAAGGGAAATGTTTGAAGTGTGCTGGGGAGAAAGGTGAAGGGTTTGCAAGCCCCCAGTGCTACCCTTCGGAGCCAAATGTTTAGAATCAGCCTACAAGGATCCAGGCTGATGGGTGTTTATTTAGACACACACGCCAACAGCCTGTAATGTGCCCAGAAGAGGGAAGGGGGCCAGCGGGATGGATAGATTTTATGTGCAAGAAAGAATTACGGCTGTGAAATGTGAAGTGAAAGATGCCTCGTTTTCGAATTAGGCTACGGGAAGAGAGGAAATGTATTTTTCCCAAAAGCTAGAGAATTGGGCCAAGTTGGGCTACAGAGAGGATTTCTGCATTTGGAAGACAATCTAATTTGGTGGGTTTGGGTTTTGGGGCAGGCAGCCTGGGTTTGTGTCTCAACTCTGCCATTTACTGAGCTCATGTGGCCAGGCAAGCTCTGTTTCCTAGAAAGTTCCATTCTATGCCAGATAGGGATGAATCCGGGGCACAGGTCAGGGGGTTGGTGTGAGCATGGATGAGGTGCTGCTGGGAGAACACCTTACACAGTACCCAGCCATCAGCAATGTTAGTGTTTATTATAACAATAATAAATGTTAGTTCTTGTTATTATCAGGCAGGAGGCTGGTTGGGATGCTTCTAGCTAAATGTCCCTGTGTCCTCACTGTATACTCTTTCCACCACAGTTATGGAGGGTTGTGGGAGAGACTTTTTAAAAAGAGAGGAAAGGGACAGGAGTGCATTTTCATTTTCACCTTGGTGTGGATGAACCAGCCTCTACAGCTGGCACTTCTAATCAGCCAATAACCCACCCTTCTCATTGATCTATCTATTCTCATTCCCAGGTGGAAGAGTGTCTTAGGATTCAGAGTCAACAAAACTTTTCTCTGTAATCCTCTGTTCTAGGCCCTGCACTTCAGGCAGCACCTCCCCTCATTTGTTTTTTTGTTTTGTTTTGTTTTGTTTTGTTTTGTTTTGTTTTGTTTGAGACAGTCTCCCTCTGTCGCCCAGGCTGCAGTGCAGTGGCATTATCTTGGCTCACTGCAACCTCCACCTCCCAGGTTCAAGCAATTCTCCTGCTTCAGCCTCCTGAGGAGCTGGGACTACAGACACCTGCCACCACAACCGGCTAATTTTTGTATTTTTAGTAGAGACAGGGTTTCGCCAAGTTGACCAGGCTGCTTTTGAACTCCTGACCTCAGGTGATCCATCCGCCTCGGCCTCCCAAAGTGCTGGGATTACAGGCATGAGACACGGTGCCCAGCCGCCTCCCCTTGTTTGATCTCAGTTCTCTCATCCCTTTGATAGCAGCATGAGTGCACAGTCTCAGAAAGCACAGAGAGGTCAGGTGACTTGTCCAAGGATACACAGCTTAGAGGTGGGAGAGCAGGCATTTTTAGCTAGAGTTGAATGACTACTGGTCTTCCATTACTTCATACCTGGAAGGATGTAGGTTCCCTTCAGGGATTGGGGTGTCCTAGGAAGACCCACACAGGGACCACAAACCCCCTCCTCACACAGACCTCCTGGCTACACTCAGAAAGGCAGTCTGCCCTGCAACTGGAGAGCGGCTGCATTCCAGACCCAAGTTCCCAACTTGCAGAAAGGATGAACTTATTGTTAATTCAATCATTTCAATGAATACAGGCAAATCATTATTTCTGCATTGCCATGAACCTGAAGCCTTCCTGGGGTGCAGGATAAGGAGAGGTTTATGAAGGGATTAGGACCATGTGCTAAGCAAGGTCCTGGAGTGTCAAGAGAGGAAACTAAGCCCTGAGGCCTGTTCCTGCATCTCTCACCGCCCGGCACCGACTGGGCTGGCCCTTGGCGTTGCCACTTCAGGGAGGCAGGACTTGCTCAGGAGAGGAACCAGCCTCCCTCCTCATCCACTCAAGCTCCTCAGGAGGAGAGACACCATCTCTGAGCCACCTTCAGCCCTCAGGGAGGGCCCAGAGGAGAAGCTCAGCCCCTGGACACTAAGGAGGACATGAGAGAGCCAGGCATTTCCTGCAAGGACAACTTGATTGCTCTCCACACTGAAACAACTGGAATGCAGCAAATGGCCCTGGATATCCTAACTCGGTATGTGCGGTCCCCCGTCCAGCCTCTGACCTCCCTCAGGCTCCAGCCACCTGAATGGCCCAGGGGCCCGTTTCCATTCAGGCCCTGGTTTGTTTCAGCCCTCCCCTCTGCCAGGTGTCCTCTCCCCTTGCCTGTCTGCATTCTGTGCTCCCAGACAAAGGAATCATTGGCTCTTCTCCAAGCCCCTCTGTCACCCCTCCCCCAGCTATATTTGAAGAAAGGTCTCAGAACTCCTCAGGGGTATTCATCTTTGCAGCTTCAGCTTTTTGATCAGCTCACACCCAGAATAAATGAATATAGGCATAGTTCATAAATTCAATAACTAGGTCAGGTGCGGTGGTTCATGCCTGTAATCCCAGTACTTTGGGAGGCTGAGGCGGGAGGAACTCTTGAGGCCAAAAGTTCAAGACCAGCCTGGGCAACATAGTGAGACCCCGACTCTACAAAAAAAAAAAATTCTTTTTAATTATCTGGGCCTGGTGGTGCACACCTATCGATCAGATACTCAGGAGGCTGAGGCAAGAGTATCGCTCGAGCTTAGGAGTTTGAAGTTGCCATGAGCTATGATCATGTCACTGCACTCCAGCCTAGATGACAGAGCAATACCTTGTCTCTTAAAAATAATAATAGTAATAATAAGTAAAAATACATTTAGAAATTCAATAATTAGTTATAAATTCCTCATTTTCCCCATATACCCTTGCACTCCCATGTTACCCAATGTGGATAATTAAATAGCTAGACTTTACCTTTAAAAAGTGTTCTCCAGTATGATCTTCTTTCTTACAGTAATCCTAAGAGATTGGGGTTCTCACCGCCTCACAGAAATATTCATTTCATTTTCTCCCAATGCTGAGACTTGGACCCAGAGAGTTAATGACCTACCCAAGGCCACACAGGTAGGTGGTCACACAAATGGCACCCAGCCTGAGCTTTAGAACTTGCATGAGCCAAGGCCAAACAACACGTCCCAGTCCCTGGAGCCAGTCCTGCCCTGGACATAAGGCCCCGGAAGAGGTCAAGCCATGTCCAGGCTCAGATAGCCTTCTGGGCCTGGCAGCCCCTCACCTGGGCCAGGTGGGGTGTGGCCAAGGCCTCAAGGCCCTCCTGCCGGGCAGCCCATCCTGCCTGCCCACGGGCGGCTCAGCCGGCTGCCCTCCACCGTCTGCCAGTTCCAAGCTTTTTGGCAAACTGGCACCTAATCAGCCACCATCTGCGAGCAGAGCGAGTCTTGGCTACCTCTTGGTGCTTCTTCAAATCAACTTGCAAGTTTTCAAAGTGATGCGAGTTCTTGGTGCTTGCAAAAATGTCAGCTTCCGTCACATCTTATTAAAACTGAAAATATGAAAAGGTTTCAGATAAACTGAAACAAGCCCAGTTTTAAGTGAGATCACTTTTATTTTTTTCCTAAAATGCACAGAGTTTTGTTGTTTTTTTCTGATTACCAGGGTGATAATCATTATCTTTACATCTGTTGTCCTCCGTGGGGCCCCCACCCGGAGAGGGCTGCAGCTGACTCTGTGCAGAGTGTCTCAGTGGCGGTGACAGTCACTTTCTTATGGTGACTTATTCATGCAGGGTCCCCTTGGTGAGGTTACAGTGGTGGAGAAAGTACTAACAGCAAGTAACACTTCTGTGCCAGGAACAAGGTTCTCTATGCATTCTCTTATTGAATCCTAAATAAGATTCTCCTGTTCTTTCCATAAAGGTGAAGAAATGGGGCACAGAGATGCCACTCGTCACATGGCTAGTAAGTGGCAGAGCTGGGATTTTAACCCAGGCAGGACGTGGGCTGCTATGGGACCTGCAGGCTGGGGGAGGTGCTTGGATCCACCCTAGGGGCCCTGAGAAGCTGAGGGAGGGTTCTGATCAGGTGTCGGCAGGGTCAGGACTGCGTTGGAAATGTCACTGTGGCTACGTCATGAATTCACTCAGCACTCATTCAGTGCTACCGCTGCATAGCTTGATGCTGGATTCTATGGAGAAATATGAGATGGATAAAACCCAAATCTAGGGAAAGAAGGCCTGTGCTTAATTATGGTGCCAGCAGAATGAAGCAATAATGGCATCCTGTTGCTTCCAGAATGAGCACCAAATTTCAGCATCAGTCCCTCACTCACCCCCACCATCACTCCCCTCCACCCACTGTCCAGGCCCAGCAGGAACTCACCCCAGACTGCCTGGTAAACAGACCCCCACTCTGCCTCCCAACTTAGTTCAAAGGCCTCCAAGAGCCCCCTGGGACATCCTCCTTCTGCAGGCTGCCCTGAAACAGCCACGCCCCTCCAAGCTGGGGGCCTCTCCCAGGAAACTTGAATCCTGTGGGTGGGTCAGGCTCAGCAGGTGGGCTTCCTGAGGGTAGGGGCTCCTTCTCACGTGTCTCTGGGTCCGCAACCCCTTCCATGGCCCTGGCATACAAGAGGCATTCAGAAGATGTGTGTGAGATGAGCACTCAGCGCACTCATGCAGGTAACGTCCTAGAAAGGCTCCTCAGGAGACACGTGGCACAGAGCGCAGCCAGAGCTGGGTGTGAGTCTCCACTCAGCCAGCCCCTCCTGGATGGTGTCCACCTGTCTCTCCTCACCTGTGAAACGGGAGTAGGCAAAAACCATCACAGAGTTGTTGGATGAACTGAATGCTGGCACCTGGCAATGCTCAAGACACAGCAGCTTTTACTACTGCCACCACCGATGCCACCACTGCTGCTCCCACTACCATGACCACCACTGCTAATCCCACCACCACTGCCACCACTGCTGCTAATCCCACCACCACAGCCACCACTGCTGCTAATACCACCACCACCACTGCCACCACTGCTGCTAATCCCGCCACCACCACTGCCACCACTGCTGCTAATCCCACCACCACGGCCACCACTGCTGCTAATCCCACCACCACCACTACCACCACTGCTGCTAATCCTGCCACCACCACTGCCACCACTGCTGCTAATCCCACCACCACCACTACCACCACTGCTGCTAATCCCGCCACCACCACTACCACCACTGCTGCTAATCCTGCCACCACCACTACCACCACTGCTGCTAATCCCACTACCACCACTGCTGCTAATCCCACCACCACCACTGCCACCACTGCTGCTAATCCCACCACCACTACCACCACTGCTGCTAATCCTGTCACCACCACTGCTACCACTGCTATTAATCCCACCACCACCACTGCCACCACTGCTGCTCCCACAACTGCCACCACTGCTGCTAATCCTGCCACCACCACTGCCACCACTGCTGCTAATCCCACCACCAATACCACCACTGCTGCTAATCCTGTCACCACCACTGCCACCACTGCTACCACTGCTATTGCTACCATTACCACCGCTGTTGCTACTGTCACCAGTACCACCATTGCTACCACTGGTTTTACTGCCATGACCACAGCTGTTGCTACTCCCACCATGACCAACACTGCTGCTGCTCCCACCACCATGACCACCATTACTGCCACTGCTATTACCACTATTACCAAAACAACAACTACTACTATCACTAATAGCACCTTCACTAGCACTGCTGCTGCTGCTACTGTTAGCACTGTGCTGATGCTACCACAATCACTGCTACTACCATTACAATTGCTACGACTGCCAGTTCTACTGCTATTAATACAGCTGCTGCTGCTACTGCCACCACTGCCACTACTGCTAGTGCCACCGGCATTGCCACCACTGCTGAGACCACTTCCACTGCTCGCTGCTGCTATGACCACTCCTGCTACTATTGTTATTATTACCTCTACTGCGATCACTGCTGCTATTGCCAGTTGAGGAAGAACAAAGAACAGGTATAAAATCACACTGTACAATAGTAAGTGTACAAATAGAACACTTTTGTGTACTATTTGAAGAAACTGTACAAATAGTAAACCCAAGGAAAAATACTATTTCTGGCTATGAAGCAAAGAAATTCACTTTACAGGACCCTTGAAATACCGTATTATAACAATTAATTGGGGGGCACTATTTTAAATAGACCTGGGCAATGCTTGTGAGATGGAGTTGCAGGCCTGATAAAATAGTGCATTGTTACAATGGACTGCTTTAGGATGGTGAAAGATAAGAACTATCAAAAGCCTTAAAAATGCCCTTGAACCAACAATTTCCACTCCTGGGACTAATTCAAGAGATGACAAGATGGGAGAAAAACATATTACCTGAACCTTGATCAGCAACAACAAAAACAGAGGGGAGCTGAAGCCAATGTTTGTGTCTCAGGGAATGAACACTTCGACTGGTATATTCCTGCTGGTGGGAACACTACACAGCTTTGAACAACTGTGATGATAAAAAAAAAAAAAAAAAAACTGTACTACCCGGAAGGATGCTTACTTAGGAAGTACTGTTGAGAGAAAAAGATCAAGATATAACAAAGTATTTATACTCTGTTTTGAGTATTACAAAATATGTATGCTCATAGACTATAAAACATAGAAAAATGAAAATAATTGTTGGAAGATTTGTATAGTAAGCCTAAGAGATGTTTTTCACAATTCTCTTTAATGTTGCTGTCACATTGTTTTCTCAATACAAATGAAAAAGAAACGTCCCCACAATCTATTGATAGGTTTTTTCCCCTTTGAGTATAATATAGATGTGTCTATTTAAAAGATTTCTCTTTTAAAATCTCATTTAGCACTACAACAAAGAGTGTCCAACTTTTAGTTCATTTCAAATGAGTTCCTAGTCATAAATTTATTCTCATTCACAATGTGTATAATTTGTGCACTTCAGGAGATTTGGTGATTATACAGGAATTCAGTGTTTTTAATCATTTCCTGAAGGGTTTTTGAAGCAGACAATGTGCTTTTCCTATTTCCCAAACAATCTGAATGATGGAAAATCTCCAAAATAGCTATGCCTGAGTCTTCCTTTCTTCCCTCTAATTTCACATGCATTTTTGTTGTTGTCGTTGCTGTCCCTGTACTTCTGCAAGCAGGAATTCTCCTTTTGAAGCCGTATCTTTGCAGACAAGAAATTATAGTCATCTTATCCCTAATGCACTGCTCCCTAAGCAAAGAACTTATTATCCTTCAAGACTCTGTGTACAAAGGCTTCATCCCAGCAGGCAGACTGAATCTGTGTGGGGCAGGTGCACACACAATCTGACCCGGTGGATTCAGAACCTTGGAAAAGGGGTATTTATGTCAGCACTCACACTAACAACTGTTTTGATTTGTATTTGATGCAGACCTAGAAGTAGAGGGCAAAGGAGCCTTTCCGATCAACTCATTCAGCCACATCATTTTATAAATGGGGAAACTGAGGCCCCGCTCACTAAGAGGCCGTGACTCATCCAAGGCCACACTGCCATTTAGGGACTGAGCAGGGACTGCAGCTGCTCCCAAACCACTGTCCTTTCTATCCCCTTCAAAGTGACCATATTTTCTTTTTCTTTTTTTTCTTTTCTTTTTTTTTTTTTTTTTGAGACAGAGTCTTGCTCTGTCACTCAGGCTGGAGTGGAGTGGCACAATCTCGGCTCATTGCAACCTCTGCCTTCCAGGTTCAAGCAATTCTCTTGCCTCAGCCTCCCGAGTAGCTGGGATTACAGGCATGCACCACAACGCCAGCTTTTTTTTTTTTTTTTTTTTTTTTTTAGTAGAGATGGGGTTTCACCAGTTGGCCAGGGTGGTCTCGAAGTCCTGACCTCAGGTGATCCACCTGCCTCGGCCTCCCAAAATGCTGGGATTACAGGCATGTGCCATAGCACCCAGCGACCATATTTTCTTAATCTAAATGGAGCCAAGTCTTCTGATGAAGTTCTCCCTAGTTTGTGAATTTATTGATAAAACATGCAGAGGCCTGACCACAAGGCCAATGTGTGTGAAGAACTTTGGTGAGTGCTGACAGAGATGTCTAATTGTTTCAGGTTGCTTTTAGAGAGAAAAATCAAATCTCATTTCGTTTTAAATTTAACCCCTATTATAAAATAAAATGACATTAGAAACAAACAAATACAATTCATCCTTACCCAGCCCCCAAGATAATTTTTTATATTTGTCCACATCCTGTATTTTCTGGGGCAGATTTAAAACAGTTCACAATGAAAGACACAATCGTCAAGTTATAAAGTAGAATCATAATTTAAAATCAGCCCAAGGTTGGTATTAACGCACATCATTCACCTCTCCTTCCCCTCCAAGTTCAAAACAGAAGAGATCAGGAACAGGCTTGTGGGCTCCACACAGATAAAAACATGGGCTCTGTGACTGGCCAGGAGGAGGGACCCGCAGCCTGGAACCATGGTCGGCTTTTGCTCCATGGTAAACAGCTGATCCAGCCAGTGTAAACTATTTGCGAGCCACTGCTGATCCAAAGAAAGGGATAAAACAAGAGGGGCCGTAGAGGAGCAGCGATCCTGTCCTATTAACCCGGCCCAAGAGAGACCCCAGCCCAGGGCCTGGAGCTCTCAAGATACCCTTTTCCCCAGGGGAGGAAGGGGAAGGGAAACTCCCTGCTCAGTCCTCCCTGCAAATGGCTGAGGTGTTGCAGGAAGGTGCCCATCACTTCCCTGGTGAGGCAGAGGGTGACATCACTTCCTATTTATGGGCCAAACTCGGAACCTGGGGGCAGAGTTCCCCCAAGTCCTTCCCCACACAAGGGAGAGGAAAATGCAATGAATCAGTTAATCCATTATTTAGCTGTTGGAGGTCCTTGAAAATCTGGGGTGCAGGAACACCCCAATCTACTAGGTCACCACTGCCCCTAGCACTCACTCACTGCCTTAGCACTCAGGATTTTGAGGTTCACATGGAGGATAACCACTGCCATGGATATGCACTGGCCTGGCCGTTGGTGAGCTCCGCTGTCACAGTGATATGACAGCAGCTTGGAGGGGCACGATCACACCAACATACAGAAGAGAAGAGCGTAGCCCGGAGAGGCCCAGGCCATGTGCCCAGCATCTCACAGTTGGATGCTTGCTCAGTGAATGTTTCTCCCAGGGCTGGGAGTGAGATTTGCCTGTCACTTTCTGGCCCTAGTGAACTTGCCTGGACACTGCTTCTTTGTGAAACTTGACCAGGAATTTGAAGAGAGAACTAAGACTATCCAGAGACCAGGCAGGGTGGGCCGCCCTGCCACACAGGGCATGTGGAGACAGGGGAAGGAGGCACCACGGAGACAGTGTCTGCACCAATTCTATCCATGAGGCTCGGGGCCAGACGATGTCCCTATCTTGTAAGGTCACTTTCCTCCCTCCTGGCCACGAGTCTCCCCAGCAGGGCTAGGGAGCTGGTGGCAACATGATGAGGGTTGAATGCCTCTCTCCTCATCTTGGTTTGGGTTCCCCTGTCTCTTCCTGAGACAAGGATTTGGGTGCAAGTAGTTTCGGAGATGATCCCAGGAAGCAGGTGAGGGAGTTGGGAAGTGAGGCTGAGGTGGGACAAAAGGCTGTAAATGGTGGCATTGGGGACCCTCAGGGAACCCCTGACCCATCCCCTGTAGGAACAGGGAAGTGGGGCCAGGGAGCATTGGTCTACCAGCCACCCTTCCTCACTGACTGAGGGGGCTCCCTGGTCACAAGCTCCTGGGCCTCTCCGCTGCCCTGTTGGGAGAGAACACCCTTGGTGGGAGAAAGACACAGCAAACCGTCAGCATGGGGCTAAGAGCTGCCTGCAGGTGGCCTCTGGGACAGGCTGCGGGGCATGGGTGGGCACCGACAGAGTGTTCTCTACCTCCTCTCCCCTTCCCGACCCACAACTCATACCCAGGAGCTCCACCTGGTCTGGCTCCATCTTCCTGCCTCTGGCCAAGCACAGGTGAAGAGGGGGCCCCAGGAGGCCTGCCTGCTCCTGGAAGCCCCTCCCTCACTCGCTGCATCCCACCGCCACCACTCACAGCCTCACCCCCTCCATCTGCCTTGAGGTCATGAGGAAAAATAGTGCAGTGAGTCCCCCTCTGGCTTCTTCAGTTCCGCCAAGGCGCTGGGGATTCCGCATTAATTCCTCATCCCTGTATGGTCCAGGGAAGCCAGGCAACCCCCAGGCCCTATTCTCCCACCATGCAACCCATTCCCCGCCACAGGCTCAACCCCCTGACCCTGCCCAGCTCCCCACTCTCCAGCCTCAGCTCCTGCATCGTCTTCATAGCACATCCATCTGACATATAACACATTTACCCACTTGTTTGTCTCCACCCGCTGAGAGCATGGCCCCAGGAGGGCAGATGCGTCGGCCTGTTTCACTCCCTGCCATATCCCTGCACCTGGAGCAGAGCTGGCCATAAATAGTAGGCAGTCAGTAAGTATTTAATCTGTGCTGAACAACAAAGAGAGCCAGCCCAGGTATCAGAACTACTTTCTCTGAGGTCAAGAGAGGGCCAGAAAAACAAAAACGCCGCAACAGTCACAATGTTTGTGATATACATCACATGTGTACATTTACTAAGCCCACGCTTTTAACGAAAAAAATGCAGCATAATTTACTGTGCTAGTCACAAGATAATGACCACATTGGTTTTGCCTAATGGATTTTGACCACCCTGCCTGCACCCCAGGAACAGGGTCTGTATTAGTCTGTTTTCATGCTGCTGATAAAGACATACCTGAGACTGGGCATTTTACAAAGGAAAGATGTTTAATGGAGAACTCACAGTTCCACGTGGCCGGGGAAGCCTCACAATCATGGTGCAGGGCAAGGAGGAGCAAGGCACATCTTAAGTGGATGGTGGCAGGCAAAGAGAAAATGAGAGCCAAGCAAAGGTCATGGGTCCTCTTATCAAACCATCAGATCTTGTGAGACTTACTCGAGAGAGTATGGGGAAAACCATCCCCATGATTCAATTATCTCCCACCAGATCCCTCCCACAACACGTGGGAATTATGGGAGTACAATTCAAGATGAGATTTGGGTGGGGACACAGAGCCAAACCATATCAGGGTCTCTGCGGGACACACACACAGAAGTTGCACAGAGAGAGTCTCCTTGTTTCCATCCTTCAGTGTGTCCATGAGATGGTGTCCGTAACCTTATCTGGACAGTCTGCCCAACATCCACATTCGAGGTTCCTTGTTACTATGAGCAACCCCGCTTCCTCCCGCCATCAGCCCTGCTTTTCAGAACACCCTCTGAGAGTCCTCACCAAGCCACCTCCTTCCAGTCTGTCCCCTGTGTCCCTGTCCACAGTGGGTACCAGGTGAGTAGCAAATCACTTGGAGAAAGGCTCACTTTGGTCAACAGATGACCTGGGGAGAGTGTAAGTTAGGTCCAGACACCCTGCTGGCCACTCATCCCACAAGGAACGGAGGCCACAGTCCTTCCCATCCCCTTCACCCCACCCCCACTCTAGCTTATTTTCCCCAGTAGCACTTACTACCATACCTTCTACTGTGTTTTCTCATGTGATTATTTCTGTCTTCCTCCAACGTGAGGGCAGGGATGACGCTCACTTACTAGCTGCGTGTCTGCTATCATTTAGCACTGTGCTGTGCATAGTAGGTGCTTAGTAGCTGTCAAACGAATGAATAAATTGCCCTCTCCCTCCAGGCACCAACCAAGCTACCAGGCAGATGGGGTGGTCTGTCCCCTGTGGGTGTTTCTCAGTCAGCCCCAGAGCCTGGCTTCCAGGCCCTTCCCTCTGCTAGGATCAGCAGCCCAGGGGCTTGGCCTGCCACATTCTGCCCAGGCTGATGAAAGCAGCCAGTTTTTCTACAGACACACACCTCCCTCAAAACTGGTACCGACAGGCAGGTCTCGTTAATTAAGGAGGCTCAGCCAATGACCTATGGCATGAATACATTATGTGGATATCTTGGGGGTGATATTTTCTGGCTTTTTGAACAGGTCCCTCATTAATGACCTGCTTAGTCCCCTGCTGACACTGTGCCAGGCTCATCCCAGGGGAAGGCAGGGGCTCCCAGGGAGAGGAGAGACATGCACACCCCAAGCGATCTCAGTTGAAAGCTGACCTATACCGTATGCTCACAGGGAACTTACCCCAGCTAAGTCATCTGGATGTGCCTCTGTTTCCACAACAAAATGAATGGGAAGGCCATTTTCCAACCCAGGAAAAATAAAATGGACACAGCACACAATACTCTGCAGAAGGACCCATCTACCTGAATGATCTGGAAGGACTGACCCCCCTGGGCTACATCATTGATGATGATGGTGATGATGAAAAGCTTTAGTGAGCACCTATTTATGCCACTCTGTTAGGTGTTATCACAAAACTCTTCTCATTTAAACTTCCCTGCAATTCAAGAAATAGGCATTATGACCCCATTTCACAGATGCAGAGCTGGCCCTCGAAGGATTGAATGACAATGCTAGTGGAGAGGTCAAGTGGGGGAGCCAGAAGGTCTTTTGAGAAGGACCCTGTCAGAATCCAGTCCTTTGTGCTGCTTGCACTTCTATCTCAGGTTCCAAGAGAATCAAGCCCCTCCCCTGGCCACATGGCCTAAGTGGCCTATTCCCAGACACACAAGAGATGCTCCTGGCCTTGCTGACCTCTCACCTTGTCCCCAAGCCCAAGTGGCCTTGGAATATTTAGTAAAACCTGCTGGATGAAGGGTGGAGCAGCCTGAGGGGCAAGCAGGAAGAGGCCAGGTCAACACAGTGAGGCCTCAGATGAAATTAGGAAGAGCATCCAGGGTGCAACTGACTGCCGAGCCCCAGGCAAAAGGATCGGGCCAGCTCTGGGGCCAGGGCTGGACCCTCAGGGGATGTGCAGTCTCTCACTGGGGACCAAGTCCAGAGCTCAGAGACCATGGCAGGTAGCGGCCTGTGAGGGGTCAGTCACTTCTTGACACTTTGATTGTGGACTCAAGCTCTTTTCCCAAGGGGGTTCCATAGGAAACCAGTCACACTTGGTGCTTCTAGGTGGGAAGGGCAGGGGAGGGAGGTCCTGGCACAGCACACAGGACACTCCAACAGATGCCAGTGACCTTCTACGGCACCAAGCACAGCCCCAGATTCCTTGACTATGGGTGCCTTTCCACCTGCTTCCTCTCATTTAGAAATACCGGCTTATAACAGTTTTCTCTCCCACCTCAAAGCAGGGAGGAAACTGCTCCGCTTGGTAAGTCCATTGAGACTAAGGGTCTACACAAAGGTATTCAAGGAGGAGGGAAAGGAAAAGAAACTCATGTTTGCTGAAGTCCTGCCACCAGCAGGAACAGGCGAGGCGCCTTTACACATGATAGCGCTTCATCTTTCTATAAGTCGTGTAAAAGTGGGCATTGACTGTTTTTCCCTGCCCAGCATCTGTTCTCTAATCTTCTAAAAATGGCACCCAATTTTCTTATTTTAGGCACCGACCCCCTACAACTCTTTTTTCCTCAAATAACAGCTGTATTAGGACATAATCACATACCATACAATTCACTCATTTAAAGTGTTCAATTCAATGGTTTTTACTTTCTTATTATTTATGTATTTTTATAAACAGGGTCTTGCTCTGTGGCCCAGGCTGGAGTGCGGTGGCGTCATCATAGCTCAGTGCAGCCTCGAACTCCTGGGCTCAAGGGATCCCCCCGCCTCGGCCTCCTAAAGTGTTGGGATTACAGGCATATGCCACCGTGCCTGCCTTCAGTGGTTTTTAATATATTCACGGCTATGTGCAAACATCGCCACAGCCAATTTTGAACATTTTCCTCGCCTCAAAAATAAACCCTGGGCAGGGCGCTGCAGCTCACACCTGTAATCCCAGCACTTTGGGAGGCCAATGTGGGCACGTCACTTGGGGTCAGGAGTTCGAGACCAGCCTGGCCAACATGGTGAAACCCTGTCTGTATTAAAAATACAAAAATTACCCAGGCATGGTGGTGCAGGCCTGTAATCCCAGCTACTCAGGAGGCAGAGGCATGAAAATTGCTTGAACCTAGGAGGCTTAGGTTGCAGTGAGTTGAGATTAAGCCACTGCACTCCATCCTGGGTGACAGAGTAAGACTCCATCTCAAAACAATAAATAAATAAAAATAAAATAATGTATCCCCTTTTAGCTTCCCTCCTCATTCCCCCACCTCCCCAGACCTAAGGAACCACGAACCTACTTTCTGTCTCTATAGATTTGCCTATTCTGGACATATCTTATAAATGGAACCATGTACTATGTTGTCTTTTATGTCTGGCTTCTTTCACTTAGCACAGTGTCTCCAAGGTTCCTCCACATGGTAGTATGTGTCAGTGCTTTGTTCCTTCTTATAGCTGAATAGTATTCTCTTGCATGAATAGACTACACTTTGTGTATCCATTCACCCATTGTTGGACATTTGGGTTGTTTCTGCCTTTTGGCTGTTATGAACAGTGGTGCCATGAGCATTTCTGTACAAGTTTTTGCATAGGCACATGTTTTCATTTCTCTTGGGTATGTACCTAGGAGTGGAATTGTTAGGTCATAGGGTAAGTCTACAGTTTACTATTCGGGAAACTGTCAGGCTCTTTCCAATGTGGCTGTGCTATTTTACATGTCCACCAGCACGTATGGGACTGTGATTTCTCCACAACCTCACCAGTACCTGTTACTATCTGGCCCTCTCTAACTCATGATCCATGCCATTGCAAGGAGCTCCACAGCTGTGCAGAGACTTTACCTTAGCCACTCTCTCCTAACTGTACCTCCATACCAGGCACTTTGCGCAATGGAAAATGGTGGAATCTATACTGATGAGTAGTAGATCGTGTGTTGTGGGAGAGAAATTCTAAGGTAGACACTAAGGGAAGTAGAATTGTGGAGTAGAGAGAGCCCAGTTCTGAGACTGAGCTCTGGCTCCCCCTGCAGGTTGGGTGGCATACTCACAGCTCTGAGCCACAGTCTCCTCACCCGTAAAACGGGATCACCAGACCTTTCTCACGGGGCTGTCATGGGGAGAGCCTGAGATGACACTTGGAGCATCCGTTATTTGAATTTGCCTCACATAACCCCCCACACAATGTCGGGGTCTTTCCAAACCATGCCCTTGGGTGTTTCCCCATTCTGCTTGCTGGGATCTGACACATGAGCTTCATCTCTTTTCCGAGCTGCACCAGCAATGCCTCCGCCTTCCCCCTGCAGCTCGGGGACCTGGTGACCACACCCACTGTATTATCGAATGTTCATGATCTGCCAGGCCCCACGCTGGAGTTTCCCAGATGCAGTCCCTAATCCTCACAGCCACTCTGAGAGAGGTTTCCCAGCTCCAGTTTTCTGATGCAGACATGAAGCTCAGAAGGTAGAGAGCTGGCCCCGGGTCACCCAAGCAGGACGTGGCAAAACCAGAACAGGACGCCAGGCCTGGTTGCGGCCCATGGCTGTCCTCATGTCACACCCAAAGTGCTTCCTCACCCCTTTGTTCCTCTTCATATGTACAGAAAGGGTGGTCCACAGACTAACAAAGGAAGCAGGCAGGAAGCGCCTTCTCTCCCCGGCTCTCGCCCTCGGCAGGCCGCTGTCACCTCCACTCGCCGAGCCCACCTGGCCCAGCAGTTAACAACATCCCGGGTATCACGCCGACGAGAAGCTGGCAGTTTTCAGCTGCAATGGACTCCTTTTCGGCTCTGCACTAAGAGTCCATTAAGGATGCCCTCTCCTCTGAAGTGCGGTGTCCTCAGGTTAAATTCTTTCTAAGCAGATGTTTATTTTTAGAGAGCCACTGTGTGGGCTATTATTGAATGCTTAAGCAGTTCCTTAAGATGAGGGTCACTGAAAGCTTCCACTGTAGAAAAACCTCCATATAATACCACCTGCTGAACAACACTGCCAAGGGGGGAAAACAAGGAGTCTTTTATTTAAAGGAGGAGGAATTCGATGAGGGGGAAGAAAGAACTCTGAAAAGCATTTCTGCTGAAAGAAGCAGACTTGTATGTTTGCATTCAATGTGGAAATAGATTCGATAAAGCATATTTTCCCAGGTATTTTGAATGACAATGACAACACCTATGAGGGGCGCAGGGGACTGGCTGTGATGCAGAGACACCGACAGGCCTTGAACACGCGGCTTCTAATGAGGTCGGAGGTTAATGTACGTTTCACGGTGCGGTTTCGTGTGTTGGGTTTCCATCTCAAGCTTTTAGGCAGGGGAGGATGAAAGACCTCAGCTCTCAGACAACTTGTGGGATCCGGAAGAGGAGGCTGTGGGGCTTCCTTCTGGGCTGGAGAGGGGAGGATTTTATGAGATGCTGCCAGGGACACTAACAGTTTTTGTCCCCATGCGGTGGTGCTGAGCCCAGATTTGAAAACAACAACAATTTAAGAAGGAAATGAGAGCTCACGTGTCCCATGCACTCACTCTATGCAGTTCCTCTAGAAGCAACCTAACAGCACCAGAGGAAGGGGGTGTTACGGCTCCCCACTTACCGCACAGCCCAGTCAGAGTGTAAGTCACCTGCCTGTGGTAGAGATTACAGTGTGTGTTCATTGAAACTCCTCTCCTTTTCCACAGGGACACACAGCTAATGAGATGCTCCGGCCTCTTTATTAGGTGTGGCCACAAGACTGGGTTCTGGCCGAGGAAATGTGGGCTGAAGGGATGGGCACCACATCTAGGTCCAGCCCACAACACCCTTCCATGCGCTCCTGCAAGCTCTTTCAACATCCACCGGCTAAACAGAAGAGTACCCCAAGACACAGGAACACAAGATGGAAAGGCGCAGTGAGCACAGGGTGGCTGACTGGCCAGGAACACCTGCATTAGATTGTAATGTGAGTGATAAATCAGTTTTTTGGGTTTGAACACTGATAACTCTGGCTGCAGCTATCACGGAAGGCCGTAGGAGTAGAAGCAGTATCCAATTTTACTCTTATATGACCCAGAGAACACTCAGAGAGTTAACAACCCAGAGCTTGGCTCTGCTTGGTGCAAGATTCTTAGCTGGTTCTCCTTGAAACCACTCTGCCTCTCTGACTTAAAATGAGTTCCCCAGAAGCAGCTCCTGAAATGGGGACTCCTGTGAAATAATCAATGAAGAAGTGTTCCAGGAAAATCGGGTAGGGGGACAAGGAGGTGGAACAGGGGATGGAAGGACACCAACAAGGAATTGGCATCAAACAAAGTCCTGTGGAGGGCAACCGTGGCTCCGTGCCCCGACCTGAGTTGTTCCAGTCAGGGTGAGGGAGCCGCAGCATTCATACCTCCGCGCCAGTCCATCACTGGAGAAGCGCTGACCTCTGCAGAACATCAACCCAGTTCCTAAGCATGGCCAGGCATTCATGAACATGACCTGAAGGCAGTTCTCCAGCACAAAGACGCATGGCAGGCTGTTGGGAGTGGAGGCACATCAGCAGCCTGTGGGTCTGAAAATGATCAAGTGATCACAGGGGACGAAGCGGACGAGTGAACTCGAGGGGACAAGTGAAGCTTCTGCTACCCTCTCCAGGCTCAGTTTTGCCATCTGGACAAGGTGAGAGCTCAGGTCTCCTCTAACTCAAACTCTCTCTGGCTATGTGACTTCAAGATAATACTCCCATCCCCAGCAGGCTGTTCCTGGGGGCCTCGAGAAGACACTGCAGCCATCCAGAAGTAACAGTGGTCCTCTCAGCAGCATCCAGAAGCCTGGTAAGGAGCACAAAGTGTGGGTGATGCTCTAGCAAGAGGCTCATCAACATGGCACCATGAGCAGCCAAGAAACTTCATCTGTCCCAGCTCTCGTCACTCTTCTGCTGTCTCTAGCAATCAGAGATGCTGTGTTGTGGAGCGAATTCGGGCTTGTAATTTGTAACACAGGCTTCCTTGGGTGCCTTGGCCTTTTACCAAGGGCGATGATGGGATTTTCATACCAGGAAATGGTTAGGACTTACAGCGGCATGTGCCCATCTAGTGAAACAAACTTAAGGAGTGCAGATGGACCAGTACTTGGAAGGAAGAGGGCTTTGAAAGTCAGAGGGACTGGATTTGAATTATGGCTTTGTCTTTGACAACTGTGTGACCTTGGGCAAGTGACAGACCTCTGAATCTCATTTTTCACTGTTGTCAAACCACACAAAATCTTAAGAGTTGTTGTGAGAATTAAACTGGACATTTTATGTAAAGTGCTTTGTATATAGTAGGCGTTCTGAAAACATCACCCTTTTACTGCATTTTATTTACTCATTGCATGCCTTATGATCAGTGCTCAAGAAATACTGGTTGCAAGAATGAATATGTCGATGGACAGATGGATGGATGGACGGACGGATGGATGGATGGATGGATGGATGGATGGATGGATGGAGGATGGATGGATGTTTGATGTTTACATGATGGATGGATGGAAAGGTGGATTCACAAATGGTCTGGACAACTTTCTGGAGATGATATGCCCACTAAAAATATTGATGCAATTCATGGTTCTCTAACACTGAGTCTTTTCACAAAGGGTTCATCTACTACTCTTTCTTAGGCAGTCTCTACTCTTCTTTCTGCCCGCTTTCCCTTTCTTCCAGCCAGAATTCCTACTTACCTGTAGTCCCTGGACAGCCCACTTTCTGGGACTGGTTTAATTCCCAGCTGGGAACTTTTAAGAAACATTCTGGGAGAAGTAATTCAAGTGCAGGGAGTTAAGTCTCCTTGCAGTCTGTGTCCCTGACCCTCTTGCAGCTGAAACACTATGGCCAGGCTCTGATCCGCCTCTTGAGTCTTTACCTAAATTCTGCCTTGCATCCTCAACAACTAACACTTGGCTTTGGGCACCTCTTGCCTCAGGCCTGACCTCGCCTTTGGCTATTCCATTGACTGGTGGAGTTGCGATCCCCCTGCCTAGCCTCTGACTCTCTGCTCTGCCATTCTTCTTAGAGCCTGTGTCCTTCTGCCCATTAGGATCTTCCTGGCTTGTTCTGACCTCCAGGATCAGTAAACAGCCTCCATTGAACTGATTAACATAATTAACCTTATTTTGCCTTGACCACATCAATTCCTGGGCTCTGCCCATCCTCTGGCTGTCCCACATCTATGCCCTGGGACCCACAAAGTCCTAACCATCCCATCCCTTTTGCCCTTGGCCATCTAGAACATCACCATTTAATACATAAGGATACAATTCATATCCCTTCTTCAAAATGAAAAGAGTGGGGTTGACCAAGGAAAAAGGACATGACCAGGATTACTCATGAAGTTAACTGGGACTGGGACTGAGATAGCCTCATTCAAATTCTATATTAATCATAGCGGAGGCTTGGATAATATTGAACAATATAGCCTTACATTTATATGGTGCTTTGAGATTCAAAAGCAATTTTCTATACATTGTCTTGTGTGAGCTTCACACAAGCTTGTGAAGGGAGGCAAAATGGGATTTCAGTCCTATTTGCCAAAGGAAAAAATCCCAGCATGGGTCAATGGCATGGCAGGAAGAGTCTGGGTTTTGGAATCAGACCGACCTGAGTACTAATCCCAACTCTGCTGTGTAAGCTTCTTCAAGTTACTTTCCCTTGTCAAATCTCATCTATGGAAATAATAATGCCTATTTTCCAGAACTGCTGAGAAAAACAAATGAGAAAGTACGTATCACAGACCCGCGTATGTGAATGGGAAATGGTGGATGCTCAGCAGATGCCATTTCCTGAGGCAGATTAAATGGTTGGCTCCAATTTCTCACCTTTCCCTGCACTCACAAGCTTGAGATGGCCTTGTTGTGGACAAAGGGCTTTCCCCTACCTCCTGACTTTGGGCTTAGTGGTGTGACTTCCTCGGCAGTGACATACGGGCGGGAGTAAGCTGGACATTTCCAGACCTAAACCTTAGGAAACCTTGTTGTCTTGAGCTTCTGCCATTCCTGTAAGAAACCTGTCACCTGGGTAGCTGCTGTCCCTTAGCCTGAGCCACTGAATGGAGATACACATAAAGTAGAGATGCCCCGCCAAGCATCACCAGATCCAAGTGTGAAGCAGAGCTGCTATCTGAGCCCAGACAACCTGCAGATTGGTAAGAATAAGTGATGTTTGAGACTACTGAATTTTGGGGTGGTTTGTTATGCAGCATTTTGTAGCAACAACTAACCAATACATCTCTTTTCTTATGGGACTCCTTAGGTTCCCATCTGCTAACAGATATCTGAAATAGACCCCATCTCTCCTGGAAAGGAATCTAGCATGTTTTTCCCTCACTGCCATACTGTCTCACCTCCTTGATGTACAAGTTTTGCTCCAAATGTCCATCTCCTGCAGACACTGGTGGAGTACCTCTCTCTTCCAGCAGCATATTAACAGAAATGCTTTCACAGGCAAAGATAAAGCAACAGAGGCAAAGGCCTGCTTCTCAGCCTCTAAAATAGTCCTTTGTTGGTGATAACGCCTTTGTTGACAGTGCTCACATTCCTAGATCAACCACTCAGCATAAGTTAGGGACAGAGGTGTTCGTTTCACCAAAGCTGCCCACTTCAGTTTTCTCTTTGTCAAAAGAAGAAACATTAAAAGTGCTTCATGTGTACATTTAAGTACATCATTACCTTCTGAGTGCTTTATCATCGCTACCGAGTGTTCTCCTTCCATCACAGGGCAGACCTTGACTTGCAATCAATTGCATTGCCTTCTGCTTTGGGGCTCCTCCGCCGGGTGGGTTGCAGGCATTGTTCCACCAGCGCTATTGATGCCTAATGTGAAGGAGTTGGAGAGGAAACTCTCCAAGTAAATAGATACACTTTCTGTTTCCATTCAAAGCTTTGAGCCATTCTTTAACCTCCAATGATGCTGGATAAGTCATCTTTGCTTAGGAGGTCTGAAAAGGCTCAAAGGGAAGAATTTTCTTCATGGACCTCCATTTATCTCAGTAGATAGTAGGAGGAATACAAAGAGAAGAGAGATAGTGCTGGGTGAACTTGAGATGATTTGGGGGTCTGTTTGGTTTGGTGTGTGCAAATTGGATGACGAGTGTGAAGGTTATCTGAATTTGATTGAATTTCTCTAATCCCTTAAGGCACTTAGGTTTCACGGAGTTACCTAATACCTCCGGGGTGAGACAAAACAGAAAGTGCAGAAGAGCCATGCTGTTGTCCTGGAATGCAGTCTCCCTTGGCACACCCCTGAGGCTAGTGGGGATGGATTCCATCCCGTCCCCTCCACTGCTCCAGCCGCTCATGGAGCAAACTGTAGCAAAGATTTCTTAGCCTCTGCCGTTTGCAAGCAGCACTGCATATGTTCTCTCATTTAACCTTGGTGCAAGAGGAAGAGGGCAGCAGGACCCAGAAGGAAACTGAGGCTGGAAAGGTTTGTCAGCTAAAGACACTCAGAGTTTGTATGCAGGGCCAGGACGAGGTCTTAATTCAGGACACTTTCTGTTCTAAATCAAGACATGACTACATCTGCCATTTGAACAAAGATGGGAAATGCACCCAGAAATCATGCATTCCTTTCCCAAATATTTATTGAGTGCCTACTATGTGTCAGGGACTCCTTATTTTAGGTGCTAAATAATAGTGATTCCAAGCTGCCAAATCACAGGTCTGAAAATCAGAAATCAAGAATATGTGGAGACAGCTGTGTACTTGTCTCAGATCCCAGCGACATGACAGCGACAGGGGCTGGGCTTATTTGTGTCCTGATTCCCGCAACCAGCACACACCTGCCCGTCGGGGGCTCAGAGGTATTCACTTGGTGGCTCCATGGAAGTCATTCAGACACTTTCTATGCCAGTTGGTCTGTGGCCTGCCTCTACTCCTTGGGCTCCACAGACAGCTCCTGGCCATCCTTTCCTCCCCCTGGCTCACCCCCTCAGGCTATCCCCCACAGTCCTGCCTGCTGGAGGGACCAGGCCACACATCACCTTACCTGCAACCAACTTTCCAGTGGCTCCCAGGGCCCCTCAGGATACAGCCAAAACCACCTAATGAGGCCTAAGTTCATCCTCGGTCACCTAAGGTCACCCTTAAGCCTCCTTCTCCAGTCTCATCTCTCACCACTATGCACCTGTGACGAAATCATACACATACACCCATAAACACTCCATATACACACATAGTATACACCACATATACACACACACACACACACACACACACACACACTCCCCCTGCTATTTTTTATTGTATATAGTGAATGGGTACCACATGATGTTTGGATATACATGTGCATAGTGAAATGATTACTACACTCAAGCAAATTAACGTATTCATCATCTTGCTTTGTCACCTCATGTGTGTGTGTGTGGTAAGAGTACCTAAAATCTACTCTTAGAAAGCATCTAGTGTACAATACGATATTATTAACTCCAGTCCTCATGTTGTACATTATATCTCTGCACTTACTCATCCTACATGACTGAAGCTTGGTACCCTTTGACTTACACCTTCCCATTCCTCTCCCCTGGTACCCACCATGAGTTTGTTTTCTCAGATTCCACATACATGTGAAATCGTGCGGTATTTTTCTTTCTGTGTCTGGCTTATTTTGCTTAGCATAATATCTTCTAGGTTCATTCATATTGTCACAAATGGCAGGATCTCCTTTTTAAAGGCTAAACAATATTCCATTGTGCTATGGTTTGAATATGTCCCCTCCAAAATTCAGGTGTTGCCAATGTCATAGTATTAAGAGGTAAGGGCTTTAAGAGGTGATTAGGGCATGAGGGCTCCTCCCACATGTATAGGATCAGTGCCCTTATAAAGGGGCTTGACAGAGAGAGCTGGGTACTCTCTTGCTCTTCGGCCTCCCACCATGTGAGGACACAGCAAGTCCCTCCCAGATGTGAGTGCCCTGATCTTGGACTTCCTAGCCTTCAGAACTGTGAGAGAATAAGCTTTTCTTTTCTTTTTTTTTTTTTTTTTTTTTTTTTTTTTGAGATGGAGTCTCGCTCTGTCGCCCAGGCTGGCGTGCAGTGGCCGGATCTCAGCTCACTGCAAGCTCTGCCTCCCGGGTTTACGCCATTCTCCTGCCTCAGCCTCCCGAGTAACTGGGACTACAGGCGCCCGCCACCTTGCCCGGCTAGTTTTTTGTAATTTTTTTAGTAGAGACGGGGTTTCACCGTGTTAGCCAGGATGGTCTCGATCTCCTGACCTCGTGATCCGCCCGTCTCGGCCTCCCAAAGTGCTGGGATTACAGGCTTGAGCCACCGCGCCCAGCAAGCTTTTCTTTATAAGTTACCTAGTCTCAGGTATTCTCTTACACAAAACAGACTAAGACACATTGTGTATATCCATTTTTCTGAGACATGGATACTTTGTTTCTGTATCCCAGTTATTGTATCCAATAAAGCCGTATTGAATATGGGAGTGCACATATCTCTACACGGTGCTGATTTCATTTCCTTTGTATCTAACCAACAGGGATTGCTGTGTCATATGGTAATTTTGTGAGAACTGCTACACTGTTGTCTATCATGGCAACGCTAATTCACATTCCCAGCAACAGTGTACACTCCCTTGCTATTTCTTATCCCCACACTTGAACTTAAGCCATTCATTCCCCCAGCACAGCTTTCCTGACCACCTCCCCTTCTAAGTTCTCTCCTTCAGGTATCCCAAGTATTCACTGGAGGTTAGGTTGCTGCAGTGAGCATTTATCATGCATCAGCTCACCTGACTATTGCTATAGTCCTGTAAGGTGGAGATTCTGACTGTTTCTACTTTGCAGATAAGGAAACAAAGACTGTGTAGTTATGCGATGTGACCAGGGTCACAGTTACTAAGTGGGTTACTAATTGACCCAGGCCTGTGTAGCTCCCAAGCTCAGTCATAGGAAGATATAATTCCCTTCATCTCACAGAGGCTGAACTGGTAGCTAGAAAAGTTAAGAGGTTCCCCGGATTCCACCATTGTTTCATAGGGGTCTGATCCAGCATCCAGCTCCCAAATCCTCCCTAGGACTGGGAGCTATTGGAGGACAGAGAGTTTCTTACTTGTTTCCACATCCCAGCACTTGGCACAGGATCTGTCTGTCCCCAAGCAGGTGCACCAACAAATTGGAACTGAATGAATCACCAAGCCAGCCAAGTGGAGAGAGACGGTCACACTGTCATGGTTTATGGGCTGTATCCATAGGTCTGAGGGACAGAGGAAAAAGACTCCAAGGCCCCTGCCTGTAGCAGCCAGTCCTAGTCCTCTAGGAAAACACAGGACTTAGAAGGCTCAAGTTTATGTCCTGGCTCTGCCCCAGTGCGCTGCGTGTATACTGCAGAGACCGCCTCTTTGCTCCCTCGTGTGTGAGGAAGCGACAGTAACATTACTTGCACAATAACTCTACCTTTGTTCCTGTTTCCTTTCAGTCTGGAGGCATTCCCTGCCCTGCACTGACCCTTGAAGGCTCTGTAAGCCCTGAAGGACATAATAGGGACTTGGACTTGCATCCTCAAGGCAAGGATGGTTTGCTTGGAGCAAGCGCCTGTCCCAGACATGTTTGCATTGGAGAAAGAGCTCCTCTGGGGCAGAGAGGGCAGGACGGATGGCAGGTGGTGCCATGAAGGGGAGGTTGCTGTAGGGGGCCATCAAAGGGGTGATGAGCCCTGCTGGGCATGGCCTAGGGAGCTCTTCACATGGAGCCTTGACAGCCCTGGCAACTGGTCAACCACAGAAACTGTGGGAGAGAAGATTTAAAGCTGCCTCCCAGGTTTCTGGCCTGTGTGGATGATGACACAACTTACCATGTTTATAGGACCACGGGAAGAGTGTGAGGGCAAAATGATGAGTTCTGTTTGGGACCTATTTAGTTGGAGGGTCTGTGGGACAGCCCGACGTGACTTTCAGGAGCCATTTGCATGTCTCTAGAGTTTGTTTAGAAGGGAGCTTTGAATTGGAATGCACATTTGGGATAGATGGTACAATGAATGGCCCAGAGAGTGGGGGGCAGGAAAGAAGCAGCAATTGAGTCTGTAACCCTGGGAAATGTCAGTGTCAGAGGACGACTGGGAAGGCCCTGAGAATGAATAGTTGGAGAGGTAGCAGAGAATCCTGGAGAGACTGCTATTGTAAAAGCCAAAGAAGGAAAGAATTCAAAAAGAAGGAAGTAATAACAGTGTCCTGGGCCTAGGGAGGTCAAGAAAAGAACTAAAAAGTATTCACTGGACTCATCAGCTAGCAGTGGGAAGAGCCACAGTAAACGCCCCCTGCTCCTCCACCTTCCCCCTCCTCCGCACAGCCCAACTTGCCCAGAGATGGTCTCTGTGCAAAACCCTTCCCTGCTCCACACTCTGACTCCTTTTTAAATATTCTTGACCTGGTTGAGGGCCCCAGAACCATAGAACTGATTTTTCCTTGTTTCCTTTGTAGATTCTCCTGCTCACTTTGATGACAGGTCTCTCCGTGGAAACTGAGGCAGGAAGCATGCCACACTGACATTGTGTTACAGAGTTACTGGACTCTGGGGAGATCAGACTCAGTGGCCTGCTACAGGAAGAAGCTGGATGTCCCTGGCTGGAGGAACTGATGGAAAGTAGGAAGGGCAGAAAGATGGGACTTGTTCAAGGTGCTACAGGAATAGTGGCATCCTGAGAGAAGGTGCCCAACCCCACCTGTACTGAGAACCACTCAGGCACACAGAGGAGGTAGGAACAGCTCCCGGGCAAGTCCACGTGGTGACACCAGTGTAGACTCTTGGGCTCAAATAGTTTTGTGCATGGAAGTGCTCTTTACAAAGCTGTCCTGAAGATTCAAGGAGAAAGAAACTTAGTTGTTTTTAAGAATGGGAAACTAAAGGCAATTTTTAAAAAGAGAGAGATAGAGAAGAGGGAAAACCCATCAAATGTCATTAGACTTCATCAGAACCATTTCTCATACTGACAAAAGAGAAATAACAAAGAGTGTGTTCTCGTTATTTTTCCAGAGGGACAGTGTGTATGCCAGTGAAGAAGGAAGTCATAAAAGATACCAGGGAAATGCAATAACTGGATATTTCAGTGCATGGGAGTCTGATTCTTCGGGGGCAGGGAAAACCACAGTGGAACACTTTAGATGCCCTACTTAATTTTGAAAGAAAAGAAAAATTATTGGAGATTTCAATGGCAGGCCGATCACAGGCCTCTACCTCTGCCTCAGCAAGGAAATTAGTTGCCATGGCAACTTCAGGTTGCATCATTAAGAATTTTTAAAATGTTGAGAGAGTGGGGAAGCAGAGTGTTAAACACTGAAGGAGGAGGTAGAGACAGGAAAGAGAAGTGAGGCTTAAGAAGTAAAAGAAGTGATTCAGGGACAAGTGGAAACCTTGGCAAAGAGAGGAAAGGAGTGGGGCTTCCCTTCCCAAGCAGATGCTTTTATTGTCCCTCTTAGAATCACGGAAGGAGATGGTATATTACCCCACATTTGGGTTCCTTTTTGTTTCATGTCATAATTTGATCATTTTTTCTCTTGCCCATCAAAAGGCAAAAATTAGAAAGATGAAGAGGATCTCAAGATCCTTTTTTATTTTATTTTTTGTTTGTTTTTTGAGACAGGGTCTCACTCTGTCACCCTGGCTGGAGTGCAGTGGTGCAATCACGGCTCACTGCAGCTTCAACCTCCCCAGGCTCTGATGTTCCTCCTGCCTCAGCCTCCTGAGTAGCTGGAACTACAGGTGTGTGCCACCACGCCTGGTTAATTTTTGTATTTTTTGTAGGGATGGAGTCTCGGTGTGTTGCCCAGGCTGGTTTCAAACTCCAGGGCTCAAGCAATCCTCCCACCTTGGCCTCCTGAAGTGTTTGGATTACAGGTGTGAGCCACCACTCCTGGCCCGTTTTATTGTTTAAAAGTATAGAGCCGGGTGTGGTGGCATGCACCTCTAGTCCCAGCTACTCAGGAGGCCGAGGCAGGAGGATGGCTTGAGCCCAGGAGTTCGAGGCCTCAGTAGGCTATGATCTCGCCTGTGAATAATCACTGCACTCCAGCCTGGGCAACATAGCGAGATCTCATCTCTTAAAAAAGAAAGATAAAAGTATTGAATGGATCATTATATTTCAAGTTATTTCCCCAATGTTCTTAAATGGTTTGGTCCTGAATTTGCCCACCTGACAGAATATAAAAATCAAATTTTGTGTTCCATGTCAACTTCTTAAAGTTCTCCCCTAGCTCTCCAGGTGTATGGGGAAAAAAATCATGGGTGTTATTAGAGAGAATTATATTTCTGTCCAAGGAAGCATTTTTATCCAAAGAACCATGGATGAGAGATTATACCACCACTCTATCACTGTAATATTATTTCTTTTTAAGTTTTCCTTTTGCCTGCATATTTATACAGAAAGAGGAGAGGGAAATTCAGATGATCGCCAGGTCATTAATTACCTGGGAAAGCTGGAAAAATTCTCCACTTTCAGCTTGGAAATATGTGGATGGTTAAATGTCTGGTGGGTCATCAGTTCCATGTTGCACCTGTCCTTGTATCGGCCTCAGCAGTTCATAGCCCTTCCTTCTGATGTAGGTCCTGGTTTAAATCCTTGACTATGCTTGTCATGGCCCTTTGAAAGGGGCTCCCCTGACACACAGTTTTCCTAAGGGTGAGGGTTTCTGCAAATTCTGTGGAAAGCTGGTGAACATGCCTGCATGTCGTGGTGACAGAGGGACTCCAACCGAATACAACATGGCAGTGTCTGCAAGGGAGGGGCCCCACTTTGGGGCAGCAAAGCTGGATATAGGGAGCCCCAGGCTGGAAATGGGCTGCCTGGGAGCCACCTTCCTCTCTGCTTCCACTGAAGAAGAGAAGACAGAGCCACCTTTTGTGGTCCTGAGCAAAATCTGCATACACTCTCCAGGCCTGTTTCTTTCCAGGGCAAATGGGAACAGTAATAATAACTGCTGCTTACCTTGAAAAGTTGGAGGAGGGATCAAGTGGGGTGAGACACAGAGAGCCCTGTGTGGACAATAAGGGTTACATGGATGTCACGTGTCCTCTTCAGGGGTACAGGTGCCAGGCTCCAGGTTTTATGGCACAGGACGATGTTGGCCACACTGAAGAGGCTACTCAGGACCTACCTGCCTGGTTCTCTGGATGATGGAGGCCACTGTCTTGGCTTTGGGCCAAGTAAAGGCAGACAAGAAGCAACACTAGTTGAGAAGGTCCACACTGCCCAAGCCATATCAATTCCATGGAGGCTTCAACCCCAGGATACCAGCCTCCTTACTCATGGGGTAACAGAAGAGTGAGCTAAGTGGTGCAGCATCCCGGGCAGGGCTATGGCAAGCCTCTGCTCTCTCCTAGCTACTGCTCACATCACTGATCCATGAGGCTGGCCTCACTGTACCCTCCAACTCTCCTCCCATGCCACTACGCCCAGGGCCCCCTCCAACTTTTCTCAGTGACCATCTTCCTCCTAGCGAGGCAATGCTCCCCGAACACAGGCAACTCTTTTTTCCCTCTTGTGCAAGTGGCTATGCAGTTAGCAGCAGGGCTCTGACTTTATGTACTTGGGCTAACCCAGTTTCCAAATACTCACAAGTTGCTCTTTCTGTCAACCATTCATCCATCCACCCACCCATCCATCCCATCGATCAAACATTTACATAACACCTTTGCTAAACAGTGGCTGAACCAGAGGTCAGCAAACAACAGCCCATGGCCAAATCCAGCTTGATATCTTGATGTTTTTGTAGATAAAGTTTTATTGGAACACAGCTATGCCCATTGTTTACATTTTGACTATGGCCACTTTTACTCTAAAATGGCAGAATTGAGTAGTTGCAAGAGTCCTCATAGCCTACAAGGCTGAAAACATTTACTGTCAGAAATATTTACAGAAAAGGTTTTATGGAATCTTGGGCTGGTCACTTGGCAGGATGGGGAGGGCCCCATAGCAGAGGAAGGAGATACAAAGCAGGATCAAATTTGGGTCCTGCCCACAAGGAGCTTACAGTTGCAAGAAATAAGTTGGGGGTGCTATTAGACTTTCACAGGTCAGGCTGTCTTCAGGGACGATCAGAGAAAGTGCTAAGAAAGCCCAAAGGCACAGAAAGTCCAGGTCCACAGGAGAACTCAGGAAGTGTCTGGAGGCTGGGTCTTGCAAGATGGGTTGACTCAGCCATATGGCTATGAAGAGGTGAGGAAGAGCATTTGCAGGGAAGTGGCTCTGTGGACAAGGGTGCCAGTGCAAGAACCAGGTTGCCCACCGAGGAAGCAGGTGCTTCAGTTAGGTGCGAAGGTGAGATGCCTGACAAGGAGGATCAAGAGAAACAGGGCAAGGAGAGGTTGGGTCAGGGTCCTGGAGGGTCTTGAATGCCAGGATAAAGAATTTGGAGCTTATTCTCTAGATGCAGAAAGTTTTTTAAAGTTTTTGAGCTGGAGAATGAATGGGAAAGCTGTGCTTTGGGACCATTAAAACGGCAGCCAGGTGTAGTATAGACTAGAGATTGATATTTCCAAGAGAAATTACACCTTAAGATTTATTCTCCCTAACATAGTCAAATGCAGTAATCTATAAGAAGGATTTTGTAAGCTATAAAATGTATGGGATTATTGTGATTATTTATTATAACAATAATGCTAACCCACGTAAGATTTAGTCCTTTCTGTTCAGATTCATTTCCATGTTTCAATCACTTTAACAATTCCCCCATGCTGGGTTGTATTTTGACTTCCCCAGACTGTAATTATAGCCCATTTAATATTGGGTGTGATGTAATTCAACAGTAACATCCCGAGCCTTCATTTCCAAGGAAATTATTTTTGGTATGACACGGAACATGTCATGTCATAATATCACACAACAAAGGGTTAAACTTCATCCAGGACAGAGCACTTCCCACTAATGGGACTTGGACATACCCTTCCCATGGCCTTGGCCCAGAGCAGGGCTGACTCTGCTGTAATAAGACCATCACCAAAGGGCCCAGTCAAAAGGACAAAGAGCCACAGAGCCACGCAGTCCCCAGGCAGCATGAGGAAGAAATGAATCCTTCGAGGCTGGGCATGGGAGATCTCTGCTAAGAATAAATCCACTGGGATCAGGAACCAACAGTTCATGGGATTGGTTAAAAATGTGACAGATGCACTTTGTTTTAAAAAGTAAAGCTAAAAATCTTAAAATCAAGCTTATTTTTAATAAAGTCAATAAAATTTAAATTATAACAGTAGCTGTGCATTAATTCTTTGAATGAATAAGTGGTAAATTGGTGAGGGGGCATGATTTTTCTAACAAAATTGTAAGACAACAGGTTTCAGCATCCTTCATTCCATGTTTGGCCTCCCAGTATAGTAATAAAGTCTATTTTTTAAACAAAAATCAAGGATTTAATCCATTATCTCAGAGGCTTTTCTCTATCCATTGATATGAAATCATTCAAAACACCGATTGGATCATCACTCACGATGGTATCTAAGCACTGCCTCTTCTAAGGTGAGTCTTCCTTTTGCCAATGGCTTTTGCAATAGTTCAAGCAGTTCTCTAATATCACTTGCAATGACTTCAAGAAATCCTTCACCATTGGCCAGTTGTATAACTTCCCTTTGTAACTGGTTGGCCACCACTGTCATCCTATTCATGCCCAGACTGAGAGACAGCATTGATGTGGTGGACAGAAGAGAGGTCATGGTTTCTCAACAGGAAGGAGACTCTCAGAGGTGGGGGCCAGAAAACCTCCATCCTGAAGCCAGGAGCTTCTACAGCTTCAACAGGGCCCTGAAACTGCCCAGCAATCCCTGCTGTGGCCCTGCTCCACTCCTTACACATTCCCAGAGTCAGCTGTACTTAGAACCCTCTCTACACTCTTTGGAGGCCTGGCCTCCTCTGCTCACCCTCTGGGAATGACTCACTCACAACTCTGCAGGGAAAACGGAGGCCTGAGATTGAACATCAACCACCTCTTGCCCCCACACCTACAGGCTCAGGGGTGTCCGCCACAGACCTCACCCACTTTCCTCGAGTCCTCAGGGGGAGGTCCTACCCTCCTGCATGAGCTTCATCTCTCCCTGTCTTCTGGGTTCAAACCCCTTCCCACCAGTGCCTGGAAGCCACCTGTCATTTTATTACCAGTCTTCTATCCTTCCCTGATTTCACTGTGGCTTCCTTGGGAGTGGAGTCAACTTCCCAGCCCGTTGGCTGTGGACTTGACCAGGTGACTTTGCTGTAGCCAGTGAAACGTGGGTGGAAGGACGGTGTGACAGTTCTTGATGGGGCGTTAAGGAGCACCGCATGACCTGGTGCTCTTGTGCTGCTGCCATTTGCAAGGAAAAGCCATGTTCAAGGTGGCCATTGCATTCTCAGCCCCATTCCTGGGACAAGAGTGGATCTGGACTGAAGGCCATAAGATCCATAGAGAGAAGAAAATATTTATTTAGAAAAACCTGGAGATTGGGATTGTTTGCGGCACATCATCATTGCTACAAAACTAATACACCCTCTTTTTCTCCACAAACTGTGAACACATATAAATTTCTATAATGTTTATCTTGAAAAAATTCTACAGGTACACAAGTAAAGGGTGTAGTCAACCCTGCCAGAGAATAAGAAGGAGGATCCAGGTTATTTTGTTTTTTGGGGAGGGAGAGTTGTATGTTTTTTATTCTCTATCCCAAGAGGCAGTCTTGCATGGTAGTTATGAGTGTGGATTTTGGAGCCAGTTGGCCTCGATCGTAGCTCTATTATCATCTCCTGTATAACTTTGGGCAAGTTACTCAACCTTTCTGTTTTTTGCATCTGTGAAAATGAAATGTCAATAATAATATCACTTTCATAGCAAGGTCATGGGAAGAATTAACTGAGCTAATATACGGCACAGTCGAGCCTGGCATAAAGTAAGACGTGTTCAATCAAGGTGATCATTATTATTATGTGACTCTCCTCTCCTGCTGGCTGTGAACTCACACCCATCTCTGTAGCCCTGTGATCTAAACACACAGGCTGTTACATACTAGGTGCTTCGTCAGTGCCTCTGGAAATACTTGCAACCCACCTACCATTTCTCAGACTTCCCTAACTCAAGCAAAAAAAAAGCCTGTGCTTTTTGGAGAGGCCTCCAGGGACTCACAATACACAAACTCCAACTGTGTCTCTCTTTTAAAGGAATCACCTAATTAGGTCAGGCCCACCAGGAGAGTCTTCCTTTTGAACCATTTACAACCAGCTGATTAGAGACCTTAATTACATCTGCAACATCCTTTCATCTTTACCTATAAGTAACCTAATCATGGCAGGTTAGTAGCCTAACTAACTAACCTATGAGTAACCTAATCATGGCAGTGACATCTATAAAATGTATGTAAATAGCTTATTCACAGGTTCCACCCACACCCAAGGAAACCATATGCAGGGTGTGTATAACATCTTAGAATTCCATCTACCACACCACACTAGAGATTAAAAACTTCCTTTGCTGGGGAGAGAGTAGGACAGGAGGGAATTAAGAGGGTTTGATGGTGGTAGGTGCCCAAGAAGGGAACATGAACCCTAGCATCCTTGCCTCCAAAACCTGGCTGAGCCTCACAGGAGGAAGAGTGGAGATGGAGAAGAAACCCAGAAGTGATGGGGCAGAACTTGGGAGCAATAGGGTCTGTCCCTCTTTTTCCGGATGAAGACATGGGAGGGGCAAGCTGCATTAAGTCTGGAGAAAGAACATTAAGGGTATAAATGGCCACACAAGGTATTAGGCAGAGAGGACCTGAGACAGTCTCGTCTACGTTCTAGAAGCCTCAAAGTGTCCAGGACAAGAGTTGGCCTCGTCCCCTCCCCATGAAAGGGCCTGCGGAAGTGACTTCCATACAGTCTGATGTGGAAAGGCCTTAAGGTCAGGATGAGTGATGGCTCAGCTGCACGTCAGCAGGTAAAAGTTTGGGGACCAGAGAAGATGATGTACATCTCAGCCAGTGGCATAATGGACAGCTAATGACTGAGCAATAGACACTCTGCTTCCTGGCCTCATTCCATGCACTATGCAAGGCTCTGGGACATAGTTAGAACCCTGGAGAAAGGTGAGAAAGAGCTACATTTAGGTTGGATGGGATCACAATTGGGTGAACATCACCCAGTGGAATGGGATTTGGATTAGTTTCCAAAGACTGCCCTAACTAATGACCATAAACTGGGTGGCTTACAACAAAAGAAATTTATTTTCTCAGAGTTCCAGAGACCAGGAGACTAAAATCAAGGTGTTGGCAAGGTTAGTTCCCTTTGAAGGTTCTAAGGATAAATATGCTCCATGCCCCACTCCTGGCTGCTGGGGGCAAACCTTGACTTGTAGATGCATTGCCCCAATTGCTGCCTCAGGCTTCACATCATCTCTTCTCTGTGTCTCTCCGCATCTCCTCCTTTTCTGTCTGACAACACTTGTCATTGGATCTAAGGCCTACCCTAAATCCAAGATGATTTCAACTCTAGATCCTTAATTTCAATACATCTGCAATAATCCTATTTTTAAATAAAGTCACATTCTCACGTGCTAGGGATGAGGACTTAGACATGGCTCTTGGCAGGAACATAATGCAACCCACTACAGGGTTCAAAATAGAAATTAAGGTAACGTCAGCAGCTGTAACACATAAACCCCCAAATCTCAGCAACTGTACATATCAGAAGTTGATTCCTTACTTACGTAAGAGCCAGTGCCTATATTGCTGGTCAGCAGGAGTTGGGGCTCTACTCCACACAGTAGCTCAGGGACTCAGGCCCTGCCATCTTCAGCCTGTAGCTTCCAAGATCATCTTGAGTCTTCATAGCCATCTGGAAGTTTTTGAAGAGAGAGGGACAAGAATGAGAACAGACTGAGTAGAGAAGACACATCTGTTTCTTACCCACAACCTGGCAATGACATTGCTGGGAAGTAGTCAGTGACCCCACCTAGATGCTGGGGGCCTGGGGCTCCCCTGGCTGGACAGCCATTCCCAGACATTCCTGAAGGGACTCATGAATCCTTGGTGAATAGCTGGCCATTTATGCCATAGCTAGTAATGAGAAAATAGAGTAAAATTTCTTACACATGTAAGCTAATGGTCTGAGTTTTGTGCCCATTACACAACCATAACAAATGTATTTTCCAGGCCACACCCTCTGGAGACACATTTAGGTCCTGTTTTATTCTGTTCGGGCTGCTATAACACACCATAAACTGGGTCACTTTTAAACAACAGCTTATTATGATTCACAATTTATTGTACACAGTTCTGAAAACAGGGAAGTCCAAAATCAAGGTGCTAGCAGATTCAGCATCTGGTGAGGGCCTACTTTCTGGTTCATAGAAAGCACTAGTGGAAGGCCAGGCACAGTGGCTCATGCCTGTAATTCCAGCACTTGGGGAGGCTGAGGTGGGCCAATCATTTGAGGCCAGTAGTTCAAGACCAGCCTTGCCAACATGGTGAAACTCCATCTCTACGAAAAATACAAAAAAGTTAGCTGGGTATGGTGGCATGCACATGTAGTCCCAGCTACTTGGGAGGCTGAGGCAGGAGAATTGCTTGAACTCAGGAAACAGGGGTTGTAGCGAGCTGAGATTGCACCACTGCACTCCAGCTTGGGCAACAGAGTAGACTCCATCTCAAAAAGTAAAAAATAATAATAATTTAAAAAGAAAGCAAGCACTGGTGGAAAGGGTGAGGTAGCACTCTGGGGCCTCTTTTATAAGGGCACTGATCCCATCCATGAGGGCTCCACCCTCTTGACCTCATCGCCTCCCAAAGGCCCCACCTCCTAATACTATCTCCTTGGGTGTTGAGTTTCAACACATGACAAACATCAGACCATAGCTGACCCTAAACTGGAGCCAGTTAGTTATTTTCCTTGCTCCTGAGGGCTCCAGTTTCCGGCAGCACTGCATTTCCCTCTGAGTACTTCCCTCTGCTCAAAGTGGGAAGGGTGCATCTCAGCTCTCCATACTTCCCACCCAGGCCTCCACTTGTTAGGCCCCTGTGGGTTTGCCTCAGCCATATGTAACTACTCAGGAGCACCATACCACCTCAGCTGCCCAGAGAATCCGCAGCTCTTGCCAGGCCCGGGGAGAGTAAACCCCTGATGCAAAATGACCTTCCTCACCTGCCACATGCCTGGATCATTTTCACTGCTGTAGGTGTCCCAAGCCAGGGCTTAGCTCCTCCCTGGGCCTTTTCTCCCAGCAGGAGCTCACGTCAGCCCTAAAGACCTCCTCCCCAAGTCTGCCTGAGGACCTGCTTCCCACACAGGGTCAACCCTCCTTCACTCTTCTCTAGGAAGCCCCCTTTCCCCTCCTCCAGCCAGATCTTCCCAACTCCAGTAGCATTTCCTGCCCTCAGATGAGCTGTGTGTTCTTTTGGAAAGCAGAAGTTTGCTACTTAAAAATGCCATTGAAGAAATATAGCCACCCTTGCATATGTTTCCAAAAAATATAGGCCACATGGCAGGGATATGTGACAATTATGGTCAGACATGGGTTTTTAATTCTGTGAAAAAATCAGGAAGGAGGGTATCCTAGAGGAAAATGGAGGGAGAAACTACCAATACAGACACCATCATAGCAGGGTTCCTCTTTCTCTTAAATCACCGCTGACATCCTTGGGGACCCCAGTAGGAGAACAAAGTATACAAGGTATGTCTCTACACTGGGGCGTCTCTACACTGGGGCGTCTCACCCTCAGCACGAGTGGCATTTGGGGCTGGACGAGGTTTTGTTGTGGGACTGTCCTGTGTAGTGTGTGGTAGGATGTTTGACAGCATCTTCAGCCTCCACCCACTGGATGACAGTAGCATCCTCCCCGCTGCAAGCTGCAGCAGTCAAAAACACCTTGAAATATTCCCAAATGTCTCCTGGGGGACAAAATCATCCCCAATTGAAAAGCACTGCTTTTAAGCAATAGGACAAACTGTTGTTGAAGAAGCACACAGAAATTTACAGTTGGGAACAGCACTGTTCAAATACAATGTGAGCCACAAATGCAAGCCACAGATGTGATTTTAAATTTTCTAGTAGAGACATTTTAAACAGTTTTGAAAATGGTGAAATTAGTTTTAATCATATAGTTTGTTTAACCCAATGCGTATTATACAAAATGTTCTTTAACATGTAATCAATATTAAAAGTTACTAATGAATAGTCTTTTTTTTCCTGGTACTTTGTCTCGGAAATCCAGTGAGTGTTTTTTATCTAAAGCACATCTCAGTTTGGACTAGCCACATTTCAAGTGCTCAGTAGCTACACAAGGTGAGTGGCTACTGTCAGCCAATGCTGGCTGGGAAGCATGCATGGCTTTATGATAAAACCACAGACATTAGAATCAAGCAAGCAGTAGCCTCAAGTTCCAGCTCACAAGCTATGTGACCCTGAGCAAGTAAGTCTCTTGGAGCCTTGATTTCTCTAGCTGTAAAATGTGACAGTGCTGCATTCTGCATAGGGTCTGTGTAAGTCCATTCTCACATCGCTATAAAGAACTACCTGAGACTGGGTAATTTATAAAGAAAGCAGGTTTAATTGGCTCATGATTCTGGAAGCTGTACAGGAAGCATGGCTGGGGAGGCCTCAGGAAACTTACAATCACGGTGGAAGGCAAAGAGGAAGGAGGCATGTCTTACATGGCTGGAACAGAAAGAAGAGAGAGGGAAGGTGCCACACACTTTAAAACAACCAGATATCATGAGAACTCACTCACTGTCATGAGAACAGCAAGGGGAAAATCTGCCCCCATGACCCAATCCCCTCCCACCAGGTCCCTCCTCCAACACTGGTGATTACAATTTGACATAAGATTTGGGCAGGGGCACAAATCCAAACCATATCAGGGTCGTTGTGAGGATTACGAAGGAGAAGAGAGGTTTGAAGCACCCTCCAAACAAGCAGAGCATAGTGGTCCCCCTTTAGGGGTTAGTCCCCTTCCTCCCAGGAGCAGCTCCCTCCTGAGCAATGGGTAAGTACGCCTCAAAGGTGGCCACCACAGGGAATCCATAATGCCCCCACCGACCTGCTTTGCTCTCCCTCCCTGGAACCAGCACATCCCCAAAGGTCTCAGCCCCACTAAATCTCCTCTTCCAGGCAGCAAGATTCATCTGTGCCATGTGTTTGCCTCTTTATTTGTTAATAAAAGTGCTTTTCCTAGAGTGCAGTCAAAAGGGGGAGTGGGGAGTAAAAACGTGTTTGGTGTCTCCGATATTAATAGCACCAAGTGTCACATGCTATGACAGCGATGAAAGTGGGTATGGACTCGAGACCCCCTCTTTTCTGGGAGGCAATGCTCCCCCTTGCAAACAGAAAATAAACACAGCCCTGGTGGAGCACAAATGCCAATAACTGTGAGATTTTGATTAAATAATAGATATGTGTTCAGAAGCACTTCTTTATAGTATGTGATTAAGAAAGATAACTAGACATTCTTACAGCCCTAATGATAATAATTACCACAACACATAAAGTGCAGAATATGACACCAGAAAGGCCATTATTAACCTTTCCCAGGGTTATTTTTTGGGGTGTATTTTTGACACCATGGACACCGGCATTCAGAAACTAAATGAAACTATAGCTGAGGCAATTACCCTCAGCCATTGCCCTGATCCAGCCTGGGATCAGGACAAAAAAAGGGGGATGAGAAGGGGAGAGAGAGAAAGAGACAGTGTGCAGGGGGCATAAAAAGTCTTTTATACAAAACAGATGCTTGTTTAATATTGAACATCTGGCCAGTCTTATAAAGATTTGTATTAACATTTCTGCAACTGTCAGTAATTCAGAAAACTGACAGAGCTTCCCTGTTTAAATTTTTGCTATAAATAACAACCTTAGATTTTTTTTCCTGCTTGCATGCAATTTGGGTCCCTGACATCTGATACCCAACTGCTCAGCACTTCCTTGCTTGACCTGAGGGTAGAGAGGGGTGGCAGCTGCTCTGGAATCTCACTGCCCTGCACTTCCTCAAGAACTGCCCAAACCTCTCCATCCTGGCTTCACAATACCTGGCCTTAATGCCATTTAACTTTCCTCTACTCTACACCAAGTACATCAGTCAGCTTTTGCTGCATAACAAACTATCCCAAAATTGAGTGGCTTCAAAAAGTGACCATATATTTTGCTTATGATTCCAAGGGTGGGCTATTTGGACTGGGCTCTGCTTGTTGGTTCTCCTGGTCTTTACTGAGTTCATTCATTCTATTGTGGTCAGTTTACAGGTTCGCTCAGGTTTGGGTGGTCTATGTTGGTCTAAGCAGCCTCTAGTTCATCTCTGCTTTACATGCTCTCATCCTCCAGCAGGCCAGCCTGAGAACATTCACACAACACAAGCAGGGGTCCAAGAGAGCAAGCAGCAGAATGCAGGGTCTTTTGGGGTGTAGGTTCAGAACTGGCATGCTATCACTTCTGCTTCATTCTACTGATGAAAGCAAGTCACAAAACCAGATTTATGGGGTTAAGAAACGAATGTCATCCACTGAGAGGAGCTACAAAATCGGATTGCAAGGATACAGTCTGAAGAACAAGCGTGGCAATTTTTGCAAACAAGATCTCATCTCTGGTACAGTTTCTCAACCATTCTCCAATAACCCTCTGAGTCAGGCAGAGAAGGTATTGTTGTTATCACAACTTTAAAGATAAGGAACTGTAGAGGCTAAGTGATTCATCTAGAGTTGCATGGCCTCTTGGAGAGCAAGATTCTTCCCAGATGCCATGAATCAAAAGCAAAGGCAACAAGATGCCTGGAGAAGATAAAGAGCAGGAAATATTTCCAAGTGGGCAGTGAAGAAAATTCTGGAAGATGGAGTTTACCACCAGCTGTAGCTGCTGACCATGGTCAGGACAGACTTTCTGGCTGATACAGTAGTCAGCCTGATATTAGAGTGATTTGAGTAGCATCAAAAGGTGTACTTATTGTTTCACAAATTTGTTTCTCCCATCTTCTTATTCTGTAGAGGAATAAGGCATGTAACAAAAATCTACTCAAATGTTAACTATATTCAAAAAATAAATAAGAGAGGATGTCAGTGAAAATAGAAGAAGCAGCCACAAAGCAAATCTTATATTATCAAAGGCTGTAAGAAGACACCTGGAGGTGGGTGAGACCCTCAGAGGAGACCTTGTAACACACGGGCAGCTGCTCACCAGGGGAAGCCAAGGTCAGTCCCTCAAGAATCAGATTCTCTCTGTGGATGAACTGGGACAATCCAACTGGGCTCTAACAGGTCACCTGATACACCTCTGATCTCTGCCTGATAATGACTAGCTGCCAGCCATTCCTCTTGGCTGTGGTTAGTGTCCCCTGAAAATCCTATCTCTGCATTAATGGAGCTTTCCAAACCCAGCCCCTAGCTGCCCATTCCAGGATGTGTGAACGTCTAGTGATTGGGCTTTCTGTTACATTTTGTCAATAGAGTGTTCAGTGTCATACCAGGTGTTGCCCTTGGTAGTCATTGTGCCAACACCCAATTGGGGTGTGATTAATTTCTCCCCAGAAACCACTCATTCTTTCCTTGGCCCAGTGTTTAGAAGGCCCACAGCACTAATTCCTCTGACTTCAGGCCCCCAAGGCCCAAGTTGAAGTGTATACTTAGGGAGGATGAGGATCTACTAACCTACTAACATATCAGCTGGACAGAGTTCAGCACAGTGGTTCTCAGCCAGGAACCAGGCAGCCCAACAGCTGGCATTTAGAAATGGTATGAGGTCATTTTTCATGGTTGCAATAATGGGGATGGGAAAAGCCACTGGCATTTAGCAAGTGGGAGTTTGGGATACTTAACATGATGCAGTCCTGCCTGACACAGAAGAGTTGCAACTAAAACATCAAAGGCAATCTCATTTTCCTACTGCTGGTCTACAGGGGCCTCTAAGGAAATAGGACCTAAGACCAGCAATCTTTGAGGAGAAAATAATGCATCATATTCGCATGATTGCATTGTTTGCAAAGTTAGACATCTTTTTTGTCATTTAATCCTCAAAGTCACCTTGTGAAATGCAGCAAATTTGATTCTCTGTTACACACACAAGGAAACTGAGACTCAGGGATATTCACTGACGTGCTCAGATGCATCTATTCAGATCCTTCAAGAAGCAGATGCCAAGAGGGATGAAGGGGAGACAAAGCAGGAGTGGGAGGGGAGAGCCTTCAGACAGTGGTGCACTGCACTCCAGCTTGGGCGACAGAGTGAGACTTTGTCTCAAAAAAAAAAAATGAATGAATGAATGAATAAATAATAGATTGAGCCGGGCGCGGTGGCTCACGCCTGTAATCCCAGCACTTTGGGAGGCTGAGGCAGGCAGATCACGAGGTCAAGAGATCGAGACCATCCTGGCTAACATGGTGAAACCCCGTCTCTACTAAAAAATGCAAAAAAAATTAGCCGGGCATGGTGGCGGGTGCCTGTAGTCCCAGCTACTGGGGAGGCTGAGGCAGGAGAATGGCGTGAACCCGGGAGGTGGAAATTGCAGTGAGCCGAGATTGTGCCACTGCGCTCCAGCCTGGGTGACACCGAGACTCCATCTCAAAATAATAATAATAATAATAATAAAATAAATAAATAATAGATTGATTCCTTTCATTAGAAAAAATATCCAGGGCACCAAAAACTTAGAAAACAGAGAAAATGAATTGAATGGCATGACTCCACCAGGTCCGATACCTGCGAAAGGACAGAGGGAAGGAAGGGGGATTGGGTAGGAAGAGACCCCAACCACAGGGAGCTCTGAGCAAGCATTGGCCACTCCGATGGGTAACCCCAGAGCAAAAACTGCCTGTAAGAGGAGTCCTGGTCAGGCAGGAATGGTGCAGTTCCATCACCCCATCATGACCATGGAAGGCCATGGCCTCAGGTAAGCGCTACCTAGGACCAGAAGATGTAGCAGCTGAAGGCTCTCTATGTATGACTCCCTCTCTGGAGGGAGACCTGGGCTGCCACTCCATGGCTATCACATCACACAAATAAGATGCAGTGGAGTCAAGACTCAAGGCCCACTAGACAGCCAACTCAAATGCAGATGAAGAAGAACAAAGGGACTTTGGAGCATGAGGGATGGGAAGGAGCCTGAGGGAATTCTTGAGTGGGTAGAATGAAAAGCCAAAGAGAGAGAGAGAGGCTCTGACATCAAATATCAGCTGCTGGGACCCATCTCAAAAAAATCAACCAAAGCTAGAACATGCTGGAAAGGTTGGGCCAGTTGCTGGGCTCTATGTTCATGTGATAGGATGACGAGAAGGTCTAATTAGCCAAAGCTTTGCCAACGCAGAACCCACAGTGTCTTACTGAAGGAAGAGACAGGAAAACAAGCAAATAAATACCAGGCTGGCATTTTCTAGTGACTGTCACTGCAAAGGGCATCCCACTGGCATCTCCCAGCTGAGTGCCATGTCATGCGGGTGCCCTGGCATTGGAGATGCTATAATGGGGTCTTGGTGTTACAGGGACAGGAAGCCAGTGATGCAGAACCTCTGAGTCACTCTGGAACCAGAGATAAAATTAGATGGCTGAGGCTTTAAGGGACCTTAGACATCATCTAGTGTATGACCTCCTCACCTGCATTTTTCAGAGGAGGAAATTGAGGCCCAGAGAGGCCAAGAGATTTCCTCTAGTCCAGAGTTTCTTAACCCTCAGCCCTGCACTACTGACATTTGGGGCCATACATGGTTTTTTTTTGGGGGGGGGGGGGGCGGGGTGGCGGGGGAGAAGGGGAAGGGCTGTCCAGTGTATTACAGGTTGTTGAGCAGCATCCACAGCCTCTACCCACTAGATCCCAGATACATTTTCCCAGTCTCACAACCAAAAATATCTCCAGACCCAAATGGCATTGTGAAATGTCCCTCTGCAAGCCACAGTTACCCCCAGCTGAGAACCACAGCTCCAGGACAAACATCCAGAGTGAGACCTCCAACTGGCCTCCTGCCTCAAAAGCCACAGCCTACCTCCAACATCACAACAGTCTGAGAGGACAGGACCAGTGTCTTCCCTTTGACAGTACGAATTTGAAAAGAAAAACAGGGAGAATTTTGAACTACACTGAAATGCCCTGGCTGCAACAGAGAGGCAGCTAGAAATCTAATATTTGACCAACGTATAATCAGAAAGAATTGCACTTTAAAAAAAATTAGGCCAGGCATGGTGGCTCACGCCTATAATCCCAGCACTTTGGGAGACCGAGTCAAGTGGATCACCTGAAGTCAGGAGTTCAAGACCAACCTGGCCAACATGGTAAAACCCCGTCTCTACTAAAAATACAAAAATTATACCCAAAGGATTATAAATCATTCTACTATAAAGACACATGCACACATATGTTTATTGTGGCACTGTTCACAATAGCTAAGACTTGGAACCAACCCAAATGCCCATCAATGATAGACTGGATAAAGAAAATGTGGCATGGCCGGGCACGGTGGCTCAAGCCTGTAATCCCAGCACTTTGGGAGGCCGAGACGGGCGGATCACAAGGTCAGGAGATCGAGACCATCCTGGCTAACCTGGTGAAACCCCGTCTCTACTAAAAAATACAAAAAACTAGCCGGGTGAGGTGGCGGGCACCTATAGTCCCAGCTACTCGGGAGGCTGAGGCAGGAGAATGGCGTAAAGCTGGGAGGCAGAGCTTGCAGTGAGCTGAGATCCGGCCACTGTACTCCAGCCTGGGTGGCAGAGCGAGACTCCATCTCAAAAAAAAAAAAAAAGAAAATGTGGCACATACACACCATGGAATACTACACAGCCATAACAAAGGATGAGTTCATGTCCTTTGCAGGGACATGGATGAAGCTGGAAACCATCACTCTCAGCAAACCAACACAAGAACAGAGAACCAAACACCACATGTTCTCATTCATAAGTGGGAGTTGACCAATGAAAACACATGGACATAGGGAGGGGAACATCACACACTGGGGCCTGTCAGGGAGTGTGGGGCTAGAAGAGGGATAGCATTAGGAGAAATACCTAATGTAGATAATGGGTTGATGGGTGCAGCAAACCACCATGGCACGTATATACCTATGTAACAAACCTATACGTTCTGCACATGTACCCCAGAACTTAAAGTATAATTTTAAAAAATACAAAAATTAGCCAGGTGTGGTGGCACACACCTGTAATCCCAGCTCCTCAGGAGGCTGAGGCAGGAGAATTGCTTGAACCTGGGAGGCAGAGGTTGCCGTGAGCCAACATGGTGCCACTGCACCACAACCTGGGTGACAGAGTGAGACTCTGTCCCAAAAGTAAATAATAGATTGATTTCTTTCATTATAAGTCACATTCAGAGCACTGAAATCTTAGAAAACAGAGAAAATGAATTGAATGGCATGACTCCACCATCTTCTTTCAATGAGTTTCTAAATCTCTTTGATTTCCTAGAACTACTTGGGATGCCTTCTGGTCATCATTGATTTAAAGAAGTACAATGGGAAATAACCCTGTGGGTTTCCTTCCTCCACTTTGATTGGGCTGTTTGGAGGGCACTCGAGCCTACAAATGTAGACTTGTTCGGCAGCATACTGCAGGGCTCCACTACTCTGGCCTGCTAGGGTTCACCTGTGCTGGGATCAATTGGCAATGCCTCATATTTGTATATCACTGATCACCTTTCAAAGTGCCTTACCTAATGTTTTAAGTATTTTTGTTGTTATTTTTATCATAACCTGTAAAGTTGTCTGGGATGACATTCTTAGATGAAGAAATGGAAGTTCAGAGACATAGAGTCACCTGCCCAAAATCACAGTGACCTAGAAGGTCAAACAGGATCAAGAACTTAGATCTTCTGGTTGCTAGAGAGTGATGTAGGATAAAGGAGCAAGGGTTTTGGACTCAAGGTGTGCATGCCCGTGCTACTCTGGCCCCTATTTGCAGTGAACCATGTTTAAGCCTCAGTTCACGTATTAGTAAACGTGGAGGATGAGGATATAATGCTGCTTTATGGAGCTGTTGGGTTAATTGTATGAGGTAACATATATGGGATGTACAGGGAAGGCCTTCAGAGTTTGCGATATGTTTGGCATTTATTTGGCAAGGCTTTCTGAGCGAATGAGTGATTACCACCTCTGTAAATTATGTAGGCGACTACAATTCTAGAATAAAGAGGGAAGGCTTCTGCCTCCATGGGTGATGGACTGGAGGAGGCATTGTCTTTTTTGCCATGAGGTGTCACCAGCATTGGTTCAAGACAAAAAGTTCCTCTGATCTGAGAGCACCAGATTGTCATGATTCTGCTGAGCAACCCCGTTGCTCTTCATCACAAAGATCCCAATCCACTGAGATGCTGGGACAGAGGGTCCCGGCAGGGGCTGCATTTTCAGTGACTTTGAAATGCTGCTGCAGCTTTGGAGGGAAAGGGGTCCCCATGAGCTCAAGGAGTACACTGGAAAAAGCCCCAAATGCATCTGAAGTCCTAAGTTCCTATCAGCCTTTTAGTTGTGGAATTTCAAGTGTAATTTTCAAGTCTGCCCTGTATGGTTGCACAGGTGGCTTACCGCACAAGGCAGTGATTAGAGGTTGAAATCTGGTCTGCACTTCACTTGCCAAGCCATGCACCTTGGAATAGGACTACATCAGCCCAGAGGAAAGGGTGCATTTTCCTTGTTCTCACAAAGACATTCCATGGGTCAGTGGCAGCCCTGGTCTATTGCCTTTTTAGAGTTGCAGTTCTTCTCTGTATGAAATAAGAGATTTTTAGGGGTCCATCCCTAGAAATTCTAGATCCCTCTCCTTCCCATTTACTATCACTTCTTTTCCCTTCCTTCCTATTCGGGGGAAAAAAAGGCTTTTGGTTTGTCACTCTGAGCTTGCAGAAGAGAAGATGGAGAGAGATGCAGAGTGTAGGCAGAGCCTACAGGTATTTAGAGGATGAATATAGCAGGACTTTCTAGGGCCTGGATGTGAGGGGGACAGTCGGGGAGCTACCCCTCAGGCTTGAGCTCAGAGTGGGTAGAGGAGCAGGAAGCCAAGTTTGGGAATGGGGTGTGGTGTGGAAGGAGCTTATCCTAGGCAAGTGGGTTCATGGACCTTCCAGGAGAGATGCTCAGCCTATACAGGTTTGAAACTCAGAAAATCAGCATGGACTAGAGGCACAAATTGAACAGTCATGGGACATATCACAGGTGAGCCCATCAGATCTGCACTCACGACTCCAACTGCTGTCAAAGAAGATAGCCGTTTCAAAGCAGGAAAGGACAGGATCCTAGAGCCTACTTCGGCTCCAGCGCTTTAGAAGGCTTTGGTGCCAGGTGGGACTTCATGTCACAAAGGTGCAGGGAAAGGGCTCCAGATCTCTCTACAGGCAGAAAATGGCCACAAAGGCTGAGCTGGGTCAGGTCTGTCTCCCCAGGCAGCTGGGCTGTCGGAAAACGAGATCACAGGGATTTGGGTCAAGCTCTGAAAAACACTCCTGTCTGGGACACCTTCTCTGACCTGAATCTATTTTTAGAAACTTTTTTTAATGAACAGTATGCAAAACTATGAATTCAGCAGAGTATATTCCCCCTGAGCTCCCTCCACGATGCATTTTAAATGGAATCACTGGAGAAAGCAACTGTGAATGCTTATTAGGACCAGCTGAAACACTCTCAGGCTGTGCTTTCTGTGACCACTAGCTGTCCCTTAATAATATTCACAGTAACAGTCACTCCCATGCCTAGAGCACTTTACAGTTTGCAGAATGCAGTCATTCGCCCCATTGGCTCACTTGATCGTTACAACAGCACAGCAAGGTGGTATTATTATCTCACCGTACAAATGAAGAAACTGAGGCCAAGTGAGACACATCAGCCCACCCAAAGACCACACAGATGGAGGTCCTCACAGAAGTGAAGAGACAGGCAGACTAGATACATACAGATGGGACCAGGGTGACTCCTGTTCTGTAGATAACCAGGACTATATAGTCAGGTCATTGTTGGGATGAACCAGCATCAGCTTTTTTAAAAATAATACATGCCTGTCTCTGCTCAAACATCTCAGGAGAGAATCTCATTGGTTGAGCTTGGGTCATGTGCCCAGTATGTGTCTAGAGAAGTAAAGGACCCTTCGAATGACAGCTCCTTCCAGAATGCATACAAAGGAGAAGAGGTAATACTCCAGAAGGCAGCTGGGGTACTTTAGAATTAGAAGAAGAAATAGGCCCAAGAAGCAGAGGAAGCATCCGATATCTACTCCAATCTTTAAAAGCTCTGTGTGGACCAGATTGCTAATCAATGGGGTCCTGTGGATTTCTTCCCTCCGACCTCCATTCTGTTTCTAGCACTGCTTTCAGTTCATCACTGAATTTCTCCATGGGTAAATGCCACCTAATATTTTGGCTGCACATGGCTGTATGTGACTTTGGACTTGTCTTGTCCTCTCTGAGACCCAATCTCCTCATCTACACCACAAAGGCAAACTCTGTGTTTGCAAATGCAAGCAAGCCTGGGAGTCCTGCAAACCCAAGGCAGAGACACAAGTTCAAAGCTGATAACAAACAGACACCAGGAATCTTGTCAGTGCCCCTCTCACCAGTCATCTTTTCCATCTGAAATGATGGCAAGCCCCGGACTTGATTCCCCAACAGCCTCATGGGAACTCCGTGGCCCGGCTAAAGGATATTCTCCCACCAGCTTTTCCACTGTAGGTAGAAATTCACAAAGGCTCCTAATCCTTCAGTCCTTCAAAACTTGCTTCCCTCCCAGCTTCCTCCTGCCCAGGAGAGGCCCTTGCTCTTCCCATCTCTCTTCACTTGTCACATTCCCACTCATCTCTCAAGCCTCAGCTCCAATGCCCTTCTCATCCCTGACCACCTGCCCCAGCTGAATAAAATCTCCTTGCTTGGACCTGCCCCTGACTCAGTGCCTCATGACTATTCAAGCCATGTTAGCTTAGTTATTCACATCTCTTACGAGACTGTGAGCACTCTATAGGCAGTGCGTGTATCTCACTGTGTCTGCATTCTCATTGTCTACCATGATGCCCAGCTAGAGACAAGTGCTAAGTGACAGTTTATGGGCTAATGAGTGAATGTATGAATGAATGAACTGATGGGGGATGGATTATTTCCTGAAAGTCATGTGGACAGCTGGCAGCAAACCTAGCTCTAGATCTCAGTCTTTCCACTCTAAGACAAGGTACACCCAAATGGATTCTTTCATTTCCCCTAAACCATAGATGCCTATGTTCATTGTGTCAGAACCCCAGCTCTACTGGACCTGCACCTCCAGGGTTGCTGCTTCGTTAATTCAACCATTTGGCAAACATGCATCCAGTAGCTGCTCTATGCCGGGTATCACGCTAAAAGCAGGCAGTCTAATAGCTACGCTTTGCATGTGCACCCAAACAGCTTCTGTTGACCCCAGCCAGTAGGAGGCACAGTCACACTCTGAGAGGTAAAGAGGGTAAGAACAGTGGAGAGAGTCTGGAAGAGCCTCTGTAGGAAATGGGAGAAGGTACTGGCCATGAATCTTGGGAGCTTCCTGAGCAGCATGGTGGACCATAAGCAGTGCAGCATCATGAATCAGTAGGGCAGCAGCTGAAAGGGAGGAGTGGATTCCTGGGAAGATCAATCCACAGTGGAAGCCGCTAAATGGAACTATGGTCTTGCAAATGGCATGAACTGCAGACAACCTAAAAGGAAGGTGCTAACCATCACAGGCCTTCTGGTTTTGAATGGGTAGAAATTCCTAAGCTTCACATATTGTCAAATAATCAGGAGTAGCCAATGGGGACATCACTTTTTAAAAATAATTTGTATGTCACAGAGAGGGTTTGGAGAAGGAAAAAGCAAGTCCACAAATTCCCAACCACATCACTGAAAGAGGATCTGTTGGCTATAACTTGTTCTTGGAGTAGGAGAGGGTGGGGGTGGGAATGTCTTGTATATATTCAGTAAACAATTTCTCCCATCTTTGTCAAAAGAGATGTCAAATATATTCAAATGCATATTTGGCTGCGTTCATGTGTGTTTTTTATCCGAATAGGAGACAAGGATTCTTGTCTTCCTAACTTTTAGCAAAGATGTAAAAGACTGTGGATATGCACACTTTTATGACTTACTTTACCCCTTTATCACATTTTCCCTACATTTTGAGGACAATGGAATTTTTTCCAGGTGAATCTTGAGTTTGCCACCAACCTGCATCATTTCTCCAGACCTCCATTTCCTTTTCCGTACAATAAGGGACACAGAATCAACATTCAGTCCCTCTGAACCCTAATATACCACAAGTCTTTGAGATCAATGGGAAAGAAGAGTCCTGCATGGATGCCTGAGTGACATTACTTCTCCCAGAGGCACGGTGCAGACACATCAAATCAAAATATAAATCATCACACCCTGTTATGGGTCTCATACACAGTTTCTTTTAATAAAATATGCAAATATTTTGCAGTAAATTGATTTCCCAGTTTCATTCTCTTATCTCCATATTTATTATTCATGATTCCTCCACTCCTCATTGAAGCATAGGGGTAGTGGGGATAAATCTAGAATACAGAGTTTGCTAGGTTTCCTACAGTTATTATTAGCACAGTGCTATACTCCCAAGAGTAAAAGATACATGTAAATATGACTTCCAGTCTCAATTCAGGCTAAGAAAAAAATGCAAGAAAGTCTTCATTGATCTAAATCCATGTACTTAAACTTCCTGGCAAACTTTCATAAAAGTGTGACTTTGCTGAGGAAAATGATGATGGCTTAAGTTATGACTGCATAGATATTATTATTTTCACTTGTTACAAGCAAATGCAGTATGTCTCAGTCAAGAACTTGGAGAAGCAGAAAAATCTAAGAAACTTTTTATTGCTTTACTAGAGGATTTAAAAAGATATGGGAAGGATATTCATTGTGTGTCAGATACAAAGCCTGGACCCAACTGTTAGAGTCCCAAAACAATGTCCCATTGAAAGTGGGGAAATCCAAACAGGAATTTTGACTATTATTTACATAATCTATAGCAACTCTTAATAAAACCAACTGTCCTCTCCTTTCTTCTGGCACTCTGCCATTCCTGGGAGCTTTTCCCTCTCTGGCCCCAGCAGACTTTGCTTTCTTCCTTGCCCCCTTCTCTTGGCCTCCCTGCTCTGGGTCTCTACTCCATCATCATGCCCTGCTTTTGCAGCCTCTCAGCAGCCCACAGCTCGCAGGGCATCAGCCTTAGTGGGTTCATTCTTTTCTGACTTCCCCCACTGTAGTGGCTTTGAGGGATTCCGTGGCTGATCAGGAAAAAAGATATAACCATAAGGTGGCAGTAGTACACAATGAACTTCATTTGGGTGCCACTTTGACAGGTTTGCGTACAAGAAAAGTTGCTCACGGTATGACACTGTCCAGGGGCCACCACCCAGAAGGGTAAAGGAGAGCAAAGGGAAGAAGGAGGGCGAAAGAACTCCTGGGAGAGAGGGAGATTGGAGAGGAGTCTTACACATCTAGGTGGTGTTACGCAGCAGCTCAGAGGGGAGTCCGGGTCAGAGAGCTGCAAAATAGGGATCTTTATAGCTACAAGGTGTATCTTATCTATGGTTAGCAGATGTTGGGCACTGTTTTGTAGGGTATGCAAATAATGCTCATAACGCTCACTCTAATTGGCTAAAAATTTGCTTATTGGGGATGTTTAAAACAATTGGATGTCTATGAGTTTGAGTGTGGTGCAGGAGGGCCTTTGAGCCACCATGTGAATGCAACCGCATTCACATCTGACAGTGCTGGCTGCTGGTTGGGATGCCTCAGTTCTCAACACGCTGTCTTGTCCTCCACTAGGCTAGACCAGACTTCTTTGTATGTTGGCAGAAATCCCCCAAGAGGGCAAAGTCAAACGTGCAAGCACTTATGGTCTCCACTTACATCATATTTGCTGTCGTTTCATTGGCCAAAGAAAGTCATACAGCCTAGACCAGAGTCAAGGCAGGAGAGGACTACACACAGGCATAGAGACCTGGGGGTGGACTCATCTGGAGCCATTACTGTGACATACACAATAGATCACAGCTCCTAAGCTTTGGCCACAATAAATTTTTTATATGGTATAAACTTTCCTGCCTACTGGAAGAAAACATTTTCAACCTGGATTCCAATAAGCAAGTTACTTTTTCTGATAAAGAGTTCCCTCAAAAGCAGATCCTGATGAAAGGACTTTGGTGCAGGTAGCTTACTTGGGAGACAATCCTAGGAAGTACAGTGAAGAAGCAGGGAAAATCAGACAGGGAAAGAAGTAAACCCAATAAGCATGTGCTAAGGAGTTACGGGGGGGAATCTGGACCTTCATGCTGCTGGGGACCCTCTGAGAAGCCACGTGGGCAGGCCTCAGAATTGTCCATCAGAGGATGGGTAGGCTGGAGCATTCATCCACCACTGGTTGAGCCACTTCTGAGATAATGGGGAAAGAGCTAATGCAGAGAAAAAGAGAACCCCAGGTACTCGAGGTGAGAAGCTGTCAGTGGGCTGGAAAGAGTCCACCCCAACTGCAAGTGATCCAGTGGGCTAAGGTCATTGATGACCATCTGATACAGAGAGTCAAGGAAGTCCCACTTATCATCAAAATGCAAGTGCAACTTGCCCAACACACACAGAGAACACAGAGCTCAAGAGGAAGAGAAGATCAAGCGACAGAAAATCTACATCTGGGTAATGCGTAACCATCACTGGGTATTCTACGGAGCAGGCAAACCACCAGCGTTGCCAGTGTGAGAGAATTAGTACAGAAAGTAAACTTTGAGCAATCTAGAGACAGATATGTTTTCCAAAATAAATAAGGGTCTAATTCCAGAAAGTGGTGTCCTTCCTAGTATTCTTATTGTGGAACAAAATCTGCTTGGGATACAGAAAGTTCTTACTTATTTCTTGGCAAGAGCAGAACAGAAAGTTAACAGCACAATTCTATGTAGTATAACTGTGGCTGCTTGTGGATAATGATGCTTAAGTTAACTGTATGGTTAACTATAGGTACCATACTTCATTGATCTAAAAAAGCAATTTCTTCACATTTAACATTTCTGGAATCAGGATGCATCTTACAATTATAGCTGGCAGAATTTTTCCTTCCTTGATCTAAAAAATATTGGTGCATTTTAGTATCTTAGAGATGATAAACTATGGGAGTTCTCATTTCAGAGCATGGATCAACCAGGTTGGAATAAACCTTGTATTGACTATTTAAATTCTCAAATTAAAAAAAACTTTTCCAAACCACAGTTACGGAGAGATGCTTAAACCAGGCAGTCGCCTCCTGCCTTTTCTGGTCAAAATTCTGAGGTCCCAGCGATACACACAGAGAAGTTCTGCAGTCCTCTTTACAAAACTTTGCTTAAAGCTCCTACTTCTGTGTGGGTTGCACAGGCTATCTTTCATTATTCAAGATGTTAACTTTTTTTTTTTTTTTTTTTGAGGCGGAGTCTTGCTCTGTCGCCCAGACTGGAGTGCAGTGGCCAGATCTCAGCTCACTGCAAGCTCCGCCTCCCGGGTTTACGCCATTCTCCTGCCTCAGCCTCCCGAGTAGCTGGGACTACAGGCGCCCGCCACCTCGCCCGGCTAGTTTTTTGTATTTTTAGTAGAGACGGGGTTTCACCGTGTTAGCCAGGATGGTCTCGATCTCCTGACCTCGTGATCCGCCCGTCTCGGCCTCCCAAAGTGCTGGGATTACAGGCTTGAGCCACCGCGCCCGGCCAAGATGTTAACTTTTCAAAGAATTTTCACATCTATCGGAAAGAGTAAATGCTATGAAATCTAGAAAGAATGCAGGAAAAATGACCGAACTCTTGGGAAGGGGAACTCGATGAAGATTGAGTTCCACTGTACACAACAGGAAGCCCAGAATAATCCAGATTAAACAAGTTAGAGGTTCATTTCTTTCATGTGAAAAAAGGTTGGAAGGAGGTAATTCCAGGCTGTGAGGGAGAGTTCTACAGCCAGCAGGGGTCCAAGCTCCTTCTATCTTTCTTACACAACCTCCAAGCACATTATTTCCATCCTCAGAGTTTCCTCATGATCCACCATGACTGCTGGAGCTTCAACCATCTCATCTACATCCCAGACTGGAGGAAAGAATGAAGGCTGAGAGCAAACAGGATTCCTTCCCCACCCACTTTCAGAAAGACTCCACAGAAATTCCGCCCAGCAACTTCCACATGCCTCTCATTGGCTAGAACTCAGTCACATGACGAGCTCCTGCCGCAAGGTAGGCTGGGAAGTGTATTCGTCCAGCGGGGTGCCATGCTGCCCCATGGTGTGGAGGTTATATTATTAAGGGAGGAGGAAGGAGCGGGCGTCAGGTAAGCAGCTCGCAATTGAGAGGCCTGAAAGATTTTCTGGGACTAAACGAGAATGTGGGTTGAGGAATTATACCAGCATGGAAGATCTCAGAAAACTGCCGAGGAAACAGTACAGGACGCTTGGCAGAGAGGTGCCTTGGCGGCTGTGGTTAGAACTGGGCAGGGAGGCCTCGGGGCGTGGATCCCAGCCCTGACTCTGACACCACTGGCCTCAGAGGCTACTCGGGAGTCATACAGGATACATCACAGGCTGCGGAGGGACGGCCGAAGTCTCCATCTCCACGACAGGAGAGGGTCCCCTCTAGGAGAGGGCATAGTGCGCATGCTGCTTTCTTCTCCGGAAGTGGACGGGGGCTCCCGCCTGTGCGGCCAGGCTTCTCGCTCCCATTAGCACACCCTGGGTCTCACAAGGCGAACGAGCCTGGTTATTAATGGACTTTCCAGGCGGGAGTTCCAGACTGGGCCTTTTTCATGGTCACTGGTGGTCTCTGCGTCCCACCAGCTCCGCGGGAATCCGGGCCACGGCAAAATGTTCTTAAAAGAGGAAAATTACCCAGAAAGCGACTCCCAAAGAAAAGTCAGCTTTAAAAAACTTTGTGCGTGTTGCAAAGCATTATCGTTAAGTCCTCCAGCTAGGCTAAAAGCCTATCCCATTCCTCCCTGGGATTTCTAGTGAATTAATAATGCCACTGATGAATATTCAAAAGTAGACAGCTATTGTGCCTCCAAGCACATAATTAATTATTCATTACACATTTTTATTCACTGAATTAAAAAACACAGGGTGCTCTGGGAAATGAAGTGTACTTCACTGCAGGGGCATGAAATTCCACACTGCCCCTTTAAGGACTATTATTCTCTATTTGTGGTTACCAAGCAACATAAATGCTGGGCAATTAGATCATGGGTTGTCCCTGAAGACTGATGGGATAATAAGCAGTAGTTAAGTATTAAGTTGACCCAGTGAAGGTCCCGTATGAATAAACCTGGGTAGGACCACAGCTGGTGTCTTTTAAATGAAACTTTTACATTAATACTGTACAAAAGGTGATTCTGTTCCAGGAGCACGCGTCGGCAAAACTTGCTGGTCTGCGATTCCCGCACAGGTTGAATGTGCTGTTGCTCTGACGCGCCTGAGGTTGTGCAAGGAGTGCCCTGTCCTCTCCCAAATGGGGCAGCAGCCCGCCTTCAGGGATCAACGGGGCGAAGACGTCAGTCTTCAGCCTCAGCCTCCCAAAGAAAGAAATGCATTAGTTGAGGGACTTCCAGGGAGGATGCGAGTGGAAGTGATGAAAACTGAGCTTCTCTACGAGAGGAGCTGAAGTCTGAGCAAAGGCCAGCCCTGCCAGCGAGGCCCAGCTGAGAAGAGTGCTGGTTGCTCCCTGCTCAAGGCCACACACTCATCCTGGTCCCCAGCCCCAGAAGGGCCTTCTGCCCTTGACCCCAGTGCAGTGTTCTGACAGCCCAGGCTGGAGCACCAGGTCTATTCAGCTGCCTCTCTCTCAAAATTCAGGTCATAGTCATATCTGTACCGTCAGAACCTGGCACACAGTAAGCCCTCAACAAATGATTATTAATAAACAATAAGAGTTTGGGACACTTGATGATGTGAGTTGGCTGAAGGTGAAAGTAAAGGAAAATAAAAGTTTGGGACACTTTATTAGTCATGCTGTTTGGTTATAAAGCAAAGCTTAGACTAATGATTGCAGTTAGCTGTTTCTTTACATACTCGTGTTTGCAAATCTCTTGACACTTTTCTTAAATGCTCCTGAGTGCTGCCAGCAGGAATGCCATATACAGTTGTACAGGATGTGCACTGCACAAGGATGCCTGGCCAAGGGAGTGTGACTGGAGCCTGTGGTTCACCTGCCAAGTCACATGCTTGTCTAGAGTGGCCGCCTTTTCTCAGCTCTCACAAAGGCATTGAATGGGCTGAGAGCAGCTCTGGATATCATTGGAATATGGGTGACAGGAGGGGAGAGCTGGCTCGAGTGGAGCCAGGGGTTCTGCTCAGGAAGAAGCAGTTGTCAGCTGGGGCAGGCAGAGGGCAGGGCCCAGAAGGCTGTAGCCTTCACCAGTATGACAAGAGAAAAATCCCCAGGCAGAGCCTGCCTTCTGTCCTCTCCCAGCCTCTGGTGTGTGGCTGTGTATAGCCCAAGGACAAGTCCCCAGGTTATCCTCACTGTTGATGTAGGGACATGGAAGGAAAGTCTGAAGTGCTAGCAGTGACAACTGGCAAGATAGAAACCAGAACATTTTTATTAGTGTGAGTCTCAAAGCAAACCTATGAAGTGTGTATCCCTATTTGCAGATGGGGAGACTGAGGCTTAGAGAGTTTAAACAACCTGTTCCGTCACAGAGCTGGAGAGAAACCAGGGTTTCAACCTGGACAGGCTGGCTGCAGAGTCCATGCTCTTTAGCAGGGCTTGTCTTGAAAATACTGAACAATCAGGAGGGTATTAAAGCAGATACCTGCCTTAGGGCTAGAGCAGGGGCCTGGAGGCTCCTGCAGGTTCTTAACCCCTCAGCTGCTGGATTATTTGGTGGTCAAGAGAAGTGGGGAGGGCCCTCTAGGGATCAGGCAGTGGCTGTTTACCAATTGGAATGCAAACATTTTAGTGTTTTGACAACTGGTACACCATGCAGGTGCCTACCGGCAAAATGTCAGCCTGCCTCAAAGCTTCCCTGAGTCTGAGAGAAGCATAAGGGAGGTGGCCAGAAGCAGAGTCCTGAGCAGGGAGCAGAGTCTGGAGACAGCAGGTGCAGATGAGGCAGCAGGAAATGAACAGAGTGGGGAACTTCCAGCAGCTGGCTTTTCAAGAACTGGGCTGGGGCCCCCCAGACCAGCCAGAGAACTGAAACTTACTGATGGGCAATTGAAGGAGGGAAAACATGGCTGATGATGGAGAGGCCAGGTCCTGGACCCGGCACCCCTGCTGACCTGGCATCCTTGAACACGTCTCCCGTCCGCTTCCTGGTAAATAAAGGATTTAGGCTAGAAAATCTCCTAGAAATGCTCCAACAATAACATTTTATGATTCCATGTTTCTAACAAATGGAAACGCTATTGAAGGAAAAGGAAAAATAAAAACATCTGCACTTTTTGCCATTGAGATTTTGTGTTGCTGGTGTTTTTTTAAGCTTAGAATGTCCTGTGATCCCTATTGGTGACAGGAGATGATGGTTTTATTGTAGTTGTAGATCATTAATTTTGTAGACAAAAATGTGAAAACACAGCTTATCTCTGTCTGCAGACACTTTGCTATGCCAGAGCATGAAACAGTTCTCAGTTGAAGATAAAGAACTGCTGTCTAGAGTTTTGTGATATGAAGCAGGGAAGACAATTCCTCCCAAAGCTAAGTGGACTCCATGTTAGACATGAGAGATATAGCTGCAGTAGTCTCTAGGTAAGGACTGAAGTGTGTCAGGCAGGAATGCAGGGCTGGGGAGGGCTGTTGGAGAAGCTACTTCCAGGCCAGAATACCCCACTCTGCTGCACTTCCAGCCCAACCCTCCCAGCCTACCCTGATCCTATGTAGGCTCTCAGAGCTACTGCTGGGGCACTGACTGTCACCATGATTTTCTTCCTTCCTGCTTGCTTTTCTTGAGAGCAAGAGTGTTTATTTTGTGTTTGTTCTCTGAGTTCCTAGCACAGTGCCTGGAAAGTGAACCCTTGATAAAGGTTTGATAAATGATGGGATGGATGGATGGATAGATGGATGGACGGACGGACAGCAATCCAGGGATTCTCAGTGGCTCCTCTCTCACCATTCTCAAGGAGTCAGCATTTGCAAATTTAGTAAATCTGCTTACTACAAGGTTTGTTCTTGCAGATGTCCTCCAGGTCTTCTGTACCTCTAAATCTGAGCCCTTAAAAGTAAACGCTGACAAGACTTTTCAGTATAGCAAAGTGAGGAGCAATGATAAACTCAGCAATGTCAAAAACAGCCATTGCGGACTGCGTGCGGTGGCTCATGTGTGTAATCCTAGTACTTTGGGAGGCCAGGGCGGGCGGATCACTTGAGGTCAGGAGTTCGAGAGCAGCCTGGCCAACATGGTGAAACCCTCTACTAAAAATACAAAAAGCAATTAGCCGGGCATGGTGGCATGTGCCTGTAGTCCCAGATACTCAGGAGGCTGAGACAGGAGAATCACTTGAACCTGGGAGGCAGAGGTTGCAGTGAGCTGAGATCGTAGCACTATACTCCAGTCTGGGTAATAGAGTAAGGCTCCGTCTTAAAACAAAACAAAACAAAGCAAAACAAAACAAAACAATATCCATTGCAGAACCTGTAAATCGCACCAAATCGAGAACTGGTTATTTGGATAAGAAAAGTGGAAGTAAGTAGCATTCTTGCCTAGGGCTGCTCCCATCTCCCACTCCTGATCTGTTCTCCCAAGGCCAGTCAGGTCATGAAAACCAGTAGTTTTGATGCCAGAGGGGGGCTAACTTGATTGGAGTGGAGCACTGAAAAACCCCACACCCAGTGGCATTGTCAGGAACAGTAGCAATCTCAGTGGCAAATGAACAGGAATGATCAGTTCGGCTAGCCTGGGACTGAAGTTCTGACTGCAGCAAGCACAGACCAGCAGAGTAGTCAGAAATTTCACAGGGAGATGCAGGAAATGAGACAACAATAGGGAGCCTTGATAAACTCTTGACACATCCAAGCAGGAGAGACCTGATAGGACCCAAGCTCTCCAGACTTTCCAGACAGACTGTGAACATGCGTACATGTGCTAAGAGATGAAAGAAAAATACAGAGCAGATTGAACTTTGAACACGTTACCGGGACACACTGATATATCAGTAGAAGGTGGAAGCCTTACTTGCCCAAGGTGGATGAGCAGAACATTGATAGTCATTGGCTGACTAGTAGACTGTACAGACACAGGAGTAGGTCCTAGAGAGCCAGGCTTAAAATCAAACAAAACAAAGAATTTTTAAGAACTGAATGGAGACATATGCAGCTGCCTTCTGCAGTAAAATAGATACCACAGATATTGTTCAGGAAAGTTGTTAAACAGCAATCAAACAGCTACAAGCCACCACCTTGGATCAAAATCCAGAGTTACTAGAATATAATCTTAAAATATTCCTTTTGTAACAAGAAATTATGAGATCTGCAAAGAAACAAGAAAGCATGATAAGAAAGGAGGAGGCACTTTGGGAGGTCAAGGTGGGTGGATCACCTGAGGTCAGGAGTTTGAGACCAGCCTGGCTAACATGGTGAAACCCTGTCTCTACTAAAAATACAAAAATTAGCTGGACATGATGGCATGTGCCTGTAATCCCAGCTACTCAGGAGGCTGAGGCAGGAGAATCGTTTTAACACAGGAGATGGAGGTTGTAGTGAGCCGAGATTGCACAACTGCACTCCAGCCTGGGCGACAGAGTGAGACTCCATCTCAAAAAATAAAAATAAATAAATAAATAAATAAAAAAGAGAAAAGAAAGGAGAAGGAGGAAGCAGTCAGTAGAAATTTTGTGTAAGGGGGGCCAGATGTTGGAAGTAGCAGACAAACACACCAAAACACCTATTGTAAATGTGTTTTCTTAAAAAAAAAAAAATTAAAGGTAACTGTCATTTAAAAAATTTAAAGAAAGTATGACAACAATGCTTCAAAACATAGAGAATATCTACAGAGATATAAATTATTAAAAAGAACCTAATAGAAATTCTGAAAATGAAAAGTACACTAATGGAAATGAAAAAACTATAAGAGGGACTCAACACCAGACCGGAAATGACCAGGAGACAGAATTAACAAACTTGAAAATATATCATAGAAATTATCCAATCTGAAATAAATGGGGAAAACGAATGTAGAAAAATGAACAGAACCTTGAAGATATGTGGGACAACACTGAGTATACCAATATATGAGAAATGGGGATTCTAGGAGAAGAGAGAGAAAGTAGACGATGTAGGAAAAACCAACTCAGCTTCTCCTACTATAGTCTCACAACACAGAATACTTCTGTGGCCCCACAGGTGTTTGGGTTTATCCGCACACACCAAGCAAGTAATCCTGCAGTGGATACCAGCTGAGTGTTCTCTAATTCAATTTGGTTCTAATAGTGTCTTCCTGGAGATAGCATTAGATTCCACAGATTAAGACCTCAGTCTCCAAGGTTGCCCCCACTTCAGACACCAGTAGCAAGCACAGGTTGTGGCACGAGCTTCTGACCAACCAACTATAAATTGAGGGATCTCCTGAACCCTTCCTCAGGTTCAATTAATTTGCTAGAGTGGCTCACAAAATTCAGATACATACATTATTTACATTTACTGATTTGTCATTAAGGTAATTACGAAGGATACTAGTAACAGCCAGATGGAAGAGATGCGTAGGGTGAGGTATGAAAGAAGGGGGCATGGAGCTTCCATGCCCACTCCAGTCATGCTAACACCAGGAATCACTGCATGTTCAGCTATCTGGAAGCTTTCCAAACCCAGTCCTTTTGGGTTTTTATGGAAGCCTCATTACATAGGCATCATTGATTAAATCATTGGCCATTAGTGATTAGCTTAACCCTTAGTCCCTCTCCCCATCCTGGAGGTTGGGGTGGTTAGGCTGAAATTCCCAGCCTTCTAATCATGCCTTGGTTTTTTCTGTGACCAGCCCCCATCCTAAAGACACGTGGGGCTTCCAGCCACCTGTAATTAGTATACAAAGACACATTATTCCAGAGATGCCAAGGGTTTTAGGAGTTGTGTGTCAGGAAGTGGGAAGACCAATTAGTATTTCACAATGCCATCAAAAAAGAGAGAATTATAATGAAATAATGGCAACTATTTCCCAAATTTGATGAAAAACATGATATATTCTAGAAGCTTAATGAACCACAACTAGAATAAATACAGAGGTCCACCCTAGACCTATCATAATGCAATTGTACAAAGAGAAATCTTGAAAGCAGCAAGAGAAAAATAACTTACAACATACAAGGGGGACCACCAATATGATTAATGATTGCCTTTTCATCACAAACAAGGGAAACCCAAGGACACTGCAGTAACATATTCAAAGTGCTAAAGAAAAAAGAACTGTCAACTAAGAATTCTATATCACTAAAAGTATCCCTCAAAGAATAAAAGTGAAATGGAGACATTCTCAAACAAAAAGCAACTAGATAATTTGTTGCTAGCAGACCTGCTTTACAAGAAACAGTAAAGGAAATCCTTTAGGCTACAAGGAAATAACATCAGACTTGAATTCATGCAAAGAAATGAAAAGCACCAAAAAAGGTAAATATATAAATAATATTTTAAAACTGTATTTTTTCTTTAAAAGATGTAAAATTGCAGAAAGCAATATAACACTGTATTGTTGGTCTTATAACACATATACATATATATGCATATAGGATGGAGGAGGAAATAGACCTATATTGCAGCAAAGATTATGTATTTTACATGAATTAAATTAGTATTAATCTGAAGCGTATTGTGATAAATTAAGAAGCATATAGTAATCCCCAGATCAATCATTGAAGGACAAAAATAAACAAGTAATAAACTTTTTTCAAAAATTTTAAGCCAAGAAATAAATTAGAATGCTAAAAATGATCTATTTAACACAAAAAGTGGAAAGAAGAAACAAAGGAAGAAAAAAGGAATGGGACACATAGAAAACAAAAAGCAATATGCAAGATGGATTCAGTCACACCAATAATGACATTAAATGTGAGTGGATAAAACACTTCAATTAAATGGCAGAAATTGTCCAGACTGACTCATTTTTTAATCCAACAGTGTGGTATATACAAGAAACCTCTTCTAGATTAAAACACACAAATAGGTTGAAAGGAAAGGATGGAAAAAGACATATCATCAAGCAGTAAACAGAGCTGGAGTGGCTATGTCAATGCAAGAGAAAGAGAGATAAAGAGGGACATTTTGTAATGATCAAAGAGGTCAACTTATTCATAAAATATAACAATTATAAATATATAGAGACCTAATGAAAGAGACCCAAAAGGTAGGAAGTAATAATTAACAAAATTAGGCCAGGTGCAGTGGTTCATGGCTGTAATCCCAGCAATTTGGGAGGCCAAGGCAGGAGGATCACTTCAGCCCAGAAGTTCAAGACCAGCCAGGACAACATAGGGAGATCTCATCTCTACAAAATGAAAAATAAATTAGCCAGATGTGGTGGTGCACACTTATTGTCCCAGCTACTCAGAAAACTGAGGCAGGAGGATTGCTTGAGCCCAGGAGGTCAAGGCTGTAGTGAACCATGTAGTGCCACTGTCCTGCAGCCTGGGTAACAGAGTGAGACCCTATGTGGGAAAAAAAAAAAAAGGATGTTCATTGCAACATTATTCACAATAGCCAAGAGATGGAAGCAATCTAAATGTCCATCAGTAGATGGAGAGATAAAGAAAATGCATATACATATAATGGAATATTATCCAGCCTTAAAAAGAAGGAAATCCTGTCACATGCTACAACACGGATAAACCTGGCAGATACTATGGTAAGTGAAATAAGCCAGTTCCAAAAAGTCAAATGTTATATAATACACTAATGTTTATATATATTATATAGGTACTTATATGAGATATCTAAAGTAGTCAATCGAACTTGTAGACTGCAGAGTAGAATAGTGGTTTCCAAAGGATAGAGGAAGAAGAATATGGAAGCTGTTGTTCAATGAATATAGAATTTCAGTTTTCTAAGATGGAAAGGTTCTAGAGATCTGTTGCATAACAAGTGAGTACACTTAACACTTCTGAACTATGCACTTAAAAATGGTTAAAATGGGCCAGGCACGGTGGCTCACACCTGTAATCCCAGCAATTTGGGAGGCTGAGGCGGGTGGATCACCCGAGGTCAGGAGTTTGAGACCAGCCTGGTCAACACGGTGAAACCCCATCTCTACTAATAATACAAAAATTAGCCAGGTGTGGTGGCATGTGCCTGTAACCCCAGCTACTCGAGAGGCTGAGGCAGGAGAATCGCTTGAACCCAGGAGGCAGGAGTGGTGCTAAGATAGCACCACTGCACTCCAGCCTGGGTGACAAGAGCGAGACTCCGTCTCAAAAAATAAACCAAGGTTAAAATGGCAAAATGTATGTTTTTTAACCACAATTAAAATTTTCATATTCCTGAAAGGGAAAATGGGAAGTAGTGTTTTTTAAATAATAAATAAATAAATAATAAAAATTCAAGAAGGTAAAGGAACAGACAATTCTATAATCATAATTGGAGATATCAGTACCCCACTATTAATAATCAGTTGAATAGCTAGACAGATCAGCAAGAATATAGAAGATAATATTAGTTAATTTGTTCTAATCAACATCTATAGGATACTCATTTGATGAGGCAGAATACACATTCTTTTCAAGCACACTTGGAACATTCTCAAGGATAGGTTGCATTCTAAGCAATAAAACAAGTTGAGGCAGAATACACATTCTTTTCAAGCACACTTGATACATTCTCAAGGATAGATTGTATTCTAAGCAATAAAACAAGTCTCAATAAATTTTAAAGAATTGAAATCATACTAAGTATGCTCTCTCATTACAATGGAGTTAAATTAGAAATTAGCAAAAGAAAGAAATGTGGGAAATCTCTAAATATTTGGAAACTAAACATCACACTTCGAAATAACCCATGGGTCAAAGAAAAAAAATCATAAGGAAAATTAGAAAGTATTTTAACTAAATGAAAACAAAAGTAAGACATGAAAATAGGCCGGGCGCAGTGATTCACGCCTGTAATTCGAATACCTTGGGAGGCCAAAGCAGGCGGGTCACTTGAGGGCAGAAATTGAAGTCAGCCTGGTCAACATGGTAAAATTCCCTCTCTACCAAAAAGTACAAAAATTAGCCAAATACGGTGATGCGCCTGTAGTCTCAGCTACTCAGGAGGCTGAGGTAGGAGAATCACTTGAACCCGGAAGGCAGAGTTTGCTGTGAGCCAAGATTGGAACACTGCACTCCTGCCTGGGCGACTGAGCAAGATCCTATCTCAAAAAAAAAAAAAGAAAAGAAAAGAAAAAATTTATGAGGCCCAGAGTGGCGGCTCGTGCCTGTAATCCCAGCATTTTGAGAGGCTGAGGAGAGTCAATCACTTGAGGTCAGGAGTTCAAAACCAGCCTGGCCAACATGCTGAAACACATCTCTACCAAAAATACAAAAATTAGCTGAGCATGGTGGCACAGGCATGTAATCCCAGGCACCAGGGAGGCTGAGGCACGAGAATCGCTTGAACCCAGGAGGCAAAGGTTGCAGTGAGCCGAGATGGCACCACTGCACTCCAGGCTGGGTGACAGAGTGAGACCCTATCTCAAAACAAAACAAACAGGACATCTATCTTCTCCTGCCGTCGGACATCAAAACTCCAGGGTATTGGGCCTTCAGACTCAGGACTTAGACCAAGCAGCTCCCTAGTCCCCAGGCCTTCAGCCTCCGACCAGTTACACTCTACTGGCCTTCCTTGTTTTCCCTCTTGCAGACAGCATATTGTAGGACCTCTTAGCCTCCACAACTGAGTGAGCCAATTCTCACAGTAAGTCCCTTCTTGTATATGTTCATATTTCCTATTTGTTCCATTTTTCTGGAGAACCTTGACTAATATAATTTAAAAATGAATTTTAAAAAACAGTAATTTAAAAATCTTTCTGGCCGGACATGGTGGCTCGAGCCTGTAATCCCAGCACTTTGGGAGGCCAAGACGGGCGGATCAAGAGGTCAGGAGATCGAGACCATCCTGGCTAACATGGTGAAACCCCGTCTCTACTAAAAAAATACAAAAAACTAGCCGGGCGAGGTGGCGGGCGCCTGTAGTCCCAGCTACTTGGGAGGCTGAGGCAGGAGAATGGCGTAAACCCGGGAGGCGGAGCTTGCAGTGAGCTGAGATCCGGCCACTGTGCTCCAGCCTGGGCAACAGAGCAAGACTCCGTCTCAAAAAAAAAAAAAAAAAATTGTTTCTACAAAGAGAAGCCAGTCCTCAATGATGAATTCTATCAAGTATCTATATCTAAAGAAGAAATAATACTGATCCTTTACAAACTTTTTTAGAAAACTCATTTTATTGTCAATGCCTTGATACAAAAGTAAGACACGGTATCACAAGAAAAAAAACTATACATTAATATCCCTTATGAACATAGATGTAAGGTTTTTAAACAAAATACTAGCAAACCAAATACAGCAATATAATAAAAGGATTATTCACCATGACCAACTGGGATTTGTTCCAGAAATACAAAGTTGGTTTAACATCTGAAAATCAATTACTGTAACACACCATATTCATAGAATAAAGAACAAAACGCACATGATCATTTTAATAGGTGCAGAAAAAAATTGACTTAACACAGAAGGAATAGAAGGGAAAATCCTCAACTTGATAAAGGGAGCTATAAAAAGCCTATTGCTAACATCATATGCAATAGTGAAATACTGAGCACTTTCTCCCTAAAATCAGGAACAAGGCAAGGATGTCCATCCTTACCACTCTATTCAGCATTGTACTGTCAGTTCTAGCCAGTGCAGTCAGGCAAGGAAAATAAATAAAAGGTATCCAGATTGGAAGATAAGTAAAACTGTTTATTCGCAGATGACACAATCCTGTAAGGGGAAAAACCTAAGGAACACACACATACACACACACTTACACTCACACACACAGCTAGAACTAATAAATGAGTTCAGCAAGCTTACATGACACAAGATTAATATACAAAACCACACTTCTATATACTAACAAATAATCTGAAAAAATGCAATAAAGGAAAAATCCCATTCACAATAATATCAAAAAGAATAAAAACATTAAGACTAAATTTAATAAAAAAAATGGAAGGTTTAATAAAAGAAATGGAAGGTTTGTATGCTGAAACTATACAATATTGCTGAGATAAAGAAAATTTAAATAAATGGAAATAGTCCATGCACATGGACTGGAGACTCAATATTGTTGAGATGACAGTTCTCCCCAATTGATCTATACATTCAATCCCTATCAAGATCTCAGTAGGACTTTTTTGTAGAAATTGATTAGTTGATCCCAAAATTCATATGGAAAAGCAAATGACCCAGAATAGTCAAAACAATTTTAAAAAGAAGAACAAAGTTGAAGAGCTGCTTGACTTCAAAACTTACTGTTAAACTTCTATAATCAAGATAAAGTGGTATTGGCATAGGATAGGATCAGTGGAATATACCTGAGTGTCCATTATGACATTCATGATCAACTGATTTATAACAAAGATATCAAGGCAATCCAATAAGGAAAGAACAGTCTTTTCAACAAATGGAACTGGAACAATTGGATATCCATATGCAAAAGGATTAATTTCAACCCTTACCTCACACCATAAATGAAAATTAATTTAAAATGGATTATAAACTTAAATATGTAAACTAAAACTATAAATCTCCTAATAGAAAACTTACCAGAAAAAAAATTGTACATTGGGTTAGGCAAAGGGTTTTTAGATATAATATCACAAACACAATCCATAAAAGAAAAGATAAATTGAATTTCATCAAAATTTTAAAATTTTTGCTTCAAAAAATAACATTAAGGAAATGAAAAGTAAAAACACAGACTGGGAGAAAATATTTGCAAATCATATATTTGATAAATAATTTGTATCCAGAATATATAAATAACTCTTAGAACTCTTCAATAATTAGAAGCCAAATTAATTTTAAAATCCAAATTAAAAATAGACAAAACTGAATAAACATCTCACTGAAGAAGATATACAAATGGCTAATGTTCACATGAAAAATGCTCAACATCACCAGTCATTAGGGAAATGCAAATTAAAACCACAAGGAGAAATGAAGGTTCAAGATGGCTGACTAAAGGCATTCAACACTCACCTCCTCTGCAAAGAAGAACCAAAATAGTGAGTACATAATCTTACTTCAAATAGAACATCTAAAACACTGGAATTTGACAGAAATGTGATATGAAACACCCAAGGCACAGAAGGAGAGGCAAGCAAGGCACTCAGCTCAGCCAGAGATCCTCAGTGGTTAGGGAAAAGGTAAATGAGAAGGCCCACATTCTTACTGTAGGCTCCTATAGCCCTAGGCACAAGAGAACTCCTAGACCCTTGTGGGCCTTGAGACTTCCATAGGGAACTGCCCAGAGACCACATAAAGGCATTGCTCCAGAGAGAAAATTCATGCTGGGTCCCACACATACCCTGAGTTTTAAGCAGTTGCAGCAGGGCACCATTTTGAGAGCTCAGCCCCTACCAGACTACATCCTGCCCTGTGGCCCAACAGCCCCTGCATCTTTACCTCCCTGGAGCCCCACTGACCTCCCGCTGTGTCCACCCAGAGGGCTGCAGTGACACCAGTTGAATCCAGCAAAGTGACAAGATCCCCAGCTCCCTAGCACACACAGTGTCCTGCACTCCAGGGAGTGGACACTGCAGTACTCTGGGAAGACTGCCCTGGGACAATGGGAGCCAAAATATGTACTCCTCAAAGCATGAAACCTACCTGCCCGGGCCCCTGCTACTGACAGCAACCCTTAACTCACCAGCAGCAGGGCTACAGCAAGCTTTCATGCTCCCTGAGGACATGCTCTCACAGCCTGCAGTTGCCACTGCTGCTGCCACCAGGGTACAAAGTACTTGCCACTGGCAGCAACACTGTACTCCTCAGCAATGGGGTCATCACATACTTGAATGTGCCTTGAGGACTGGCTCTCCCACTGCTGCCACTGCTGCCACCTCCACCAGGGACCAAACCAAACACTCTCGAGATTCTAAGAACTGCCTGCCTGCCTGCCTGCAGCTGCCGCCAATGACAGCAACCCCACACCCCCTAACAGCATCTTCTCAGCATACTTGCATCACCCTAAGGACAGTTTCTTTCTGTCCTCAGCCATCTCTGCTGCTATCACCCAAGTACTCCACCATAGGGCCTAGGGATCACCCTACCCTGCCCACCACAGCCTGCATTCATGCACACCACCAAGAAGCCTGAAGACGTGCCTGCCTGGCCTGGAGCCCCTCCCTCAATGTCCAAGCATGTTCCCCAAGGGGGGACAAGAACAAACCAAACCCAAAATTAGAAGAAAAGAAATAATAAAGATTAGAGCAGAACTAAATAGAGACTAAAACAAATACAAGTTTCAACAAAGTGAAAATTTGGTTTTTTGAAAAGAAACAGAATTGATTAGCCAGCTAGACTAACTGAGAAAAAAAGAGAGATGACCCAAATGAACAAAATCAGAGACAATAAAAGGAGACATTACAATTGACACCACAGAAATACAAAAGATCATCAAAGATTATTATGAACAAGTATGCACAAGCTGGAAAACCTAGAGGAAAGGATAAATTCCTGGACACATGCAACCTACCAAGACTAAATTAAGAAGAAACAGAAAACGTGAACAGACCAATAATGAGTAACAGCCTTAAATCAGTAATAAAAAGTCTTCCAACAAAGAAAATCCCAGGAATGGATGGCTTTATTGCTGAATTGTATGAAATGTATAAAGAAGAACTAACACCAATTTGCCTCTCAGACTATTCCAAAAAGTTGAAGAGGAAGACATTCTCCCCAACTCATTCTATGAGGCCAGCATTACCCTGATGCCAAGACCATACAAGGACACACACACACTCCAAAACAAAACAGAAAATTATAGACCGATACCTTTGATGAACATAGACACAAAATTCTCCAACAAAACACTAGCAAATAGAACCCAATAGTACATCCATACACCATGATCAAGTGGGATTTGTCCGAGGAATGCAAGGATAGGTTCACATATGCAAATTAATCAATAAACATGATATATGACATCAACAGAATGAAGGACAAAAAACATTGTTATCTCAACAGATGCAGAAAAAGCATTTGATAAAATTCAACATCTTTTCATGATAAAAACTCTCAACAAACTAGGCAGAGAAGGTACATACCTCAACATAATAAAGGCCTTATATGACAAACCCACAGCTAACATCATACTAAACGGAAAAATGCTAAAAAGCCTTTAAGAACTGGAAAAAGACAAATATGCCCACTTCCACCATCCCTATTCAACATGAAAGGAATGTCTTCCATGTTGTCCACGCCTGGAAGCCCTAGCCAGGGCACTCAGGCAAGAGAAAGAAATAAAAGGATAAAAGGCATCCGAATTGGAAAAGACGAAGTCAAGATTTTCCTTTTTGCAGATGACATGATTTTATATTTAGAAAAATCTAAAGATTCCACCAAAAAACTCTTAGATCTGATAAATAAATGCAGTAAAGTTGTGGGATACAAAATCAACATTCAAAATTCAGTAGCATTTCTATCCACCAATAATAAAATCATTAAAAAAGAAATCAAGAAAGCAATTTAATTTACAATAGACAAAAAATAAAATACCCAGAAATAAATTTAACAAAGAAGTTGAAAGACCTCCACAAGGAAAACTACAAAACACTGATGAAAGAAATTGAAGAGTACACAAATGAATGGAAAGGCATTCCATGCTCATGGAATTGAAGAATTAATATTGTTAAAGTGACCATACTGCCGAAAATAATTTGCAGATTCAATGTTATCTCTATCAAAATACCAGCATCAGGCCAGGAACAGTGGCTCACACCTATAATCCCAGCACTTTGGGAGGCCAAGGCAGGCAGATCACTTGAGGCCAGGAGTTCAAGATCTGCCTGGCCAATATGGTGGCCATCTCTACTAAACATGCAAAAAATTAGCATGACATGGTGTCAAGTGCCTGTAATCCCAGCTACTCAGGAGGCTAAGACAGGAGAATAGCTTGAATCCAGGAGGCGGTGGTTGCAGTGAGCCGAGATCGCGCCTCTGCACTCCAGCCAGGATGACAGAGTGAGACTCTATCTCAAAAAAAAAAGGGGAAAAAAAAAAGCCCAACAACATACTTCACCGAATTAGAAAGAAAAAAAGTCCTATGATTCATGTGGAACCAAAAAGGAGCCTGAACAGCCAAAGCAACCCCAAGCAAAAAGAACAAAGCTGGAGGTATTACATTGCCTGGCTTCAAAATATATTACAAGACTATAGTAAACAAAACAGCATGTTGTTGGTATACAAAGAGACACAGAGACCAATGGAACAGAATAAAGAACCCAGAAATTAATCCATATATTTACAGCCAACTGATTTTTGACAAAGGCAACAAGAACATACATTGGGGAAAGGGCACCCTCCACAATAAATGGTGCTGGGGAAGCTGGATATCCATATGCAGAAGAATAGAACTAGACACCATCTCTCACCATATACAAAAGTCAACTCAATATGGATTAAAGACCTAAATATAAGACCCAAAACTATAAAACTACTAAGAAGGCCAGGCATGGTGGCTCACGCCTGTAATCCCAGCACTTTGGGAGGCCAAGGCAGGCGGATCACTGAGGTCAGGAGATCGAGACCATCCTAGCTAACATGGTAAAACCCTGTATCTACTAAAAATACAAAAAAAAAAAAAAAAATAGCTGGACATGGTGGCACGTGCCTGCAGTCCCAGCTACTCAGGAGGCTGAGGCAGGAGAATCGCTTGAACCCAGGAGGCAGAGATTGCAGTGAGCCAAGATTGCACCACTGCACTCCAGCCTGGGTGACAGAGCGAGAATTCGTCTCAAAATAAATAAATAAATAATTTTAAAAAAAAAAACTACTAACAAAATAGGGGAAACATTACAGGATATTGGTCCAGACAAAGATTTGATGGCTAAGGCCTCAAAAGCACAGGCAATGAAAACAAAAATGGACAAATGGAACTCTGTTAAACTAAAAATCTTCTGGGCAGCAAAGAAAATAATCAACAGAGTGAAGAGACAATCTGTTGAATGGGAGAAAATATTTGCAAAATATTCATTGGACAAAGGACTAATATCCAGAATACACAAGGAACTCAAACAACTCAATAACAAGAAAAACCAAATAACTCCATTGAAAAGTAGACAAAGAACTGGATGTGGAGGCACTTGCCTGTAATCCCAGTGCTTTGGGATGCCAAGGCAGGAGGATTGCTTGAGATCAGGAGCATGAGACAAGCTTGGGCAACCTAGCAAGACCCAGTCTCTAAAAAAAAAAAAAAAAAAAAAAAAGCCTGGCATGATGTTCACACCTCTGGTCCTAGAAACTTGGGAAGCTAAGGTGAGATGATCATTTGAGCCCAGGAGTTCAAAGTTGCCATGGACTACAGTCATGCCGCTACACTCCAGCCTGTGTGACAGAGTGAGACCCTGTCTCAAAAAAAAAAAAAAAAAAAAATTTACTGTGCAAAAGACACAAATGGACATTTCTCAAAAGAAGACGTGCAAATGGCCATCAGGTATATGAAAAAAATGCTCAACAACACTAAACTTCAGGGAAATGCAAACCAAAACCACAATGAGATATCATCTTAACCTAGTTAGAATGACTATTATTAAATAAATAATAGATGCTGGTGAAGATGTGGAAAAAAGGAAACTCTTATACACTGTTGGTGGAAATGTATATTTGCACAGCCATTATGGAAAACAGTATTGAGGTTTCTCAAAATACTAAGGACTACCATATGATCCGGCAATCCCACTACTGGGTATTTACCCAAAGGAAGAGAAATCAGTGTATCAAAGAGATACCTGCACCCTAGGTTCATTGCTGCACTATTCACAATAGCAAACATATGGATTCCTAAGTGTCCATCAGCAGATGAAGAGATAAAGAAAATGTGGTACATATATGCAATGGAATACTACTTGGCCAAAGAAAAGAATGAAATCCTGTCATTTGCAGCGACAATGATGGAACTAGAGGTCCTTAGGTTAATAAGTCAGACAAAGAAAGACAAATGTCGCATGTTCTCACTCTCATGTGGGACCCTTAAAAGTTGATCTTGGCTGGACGTGGTGGCTCACACCTGTAATCCCAGCACTTTGGGAGGCCAAGGCAGGCAGATCACCTGAGGTTAGGAGTTCAAGACCAGCTTGACCAACATGGTGAAGCCCCCATCTCTACTAAAAATACAAAAATCAGCCAGGCCTGGTGGTGTGCACCTGTAATCCCAACTACTCGGGCAGTTGAGGCAGGAGAATTGCTTGAACCTGGGAGATGGAGATTGCACTAAGCTGAGATCGTGCCACGGCACTCCAGCCTGGGCAACAGAGCAAGACTCCATCTCAAAAACAAACAAACCAAAAGAAAAAACAGTTAATCTTGTGGAGGTAGAGAGTAGAATGGTAGTTACTGGAGACTGAGAAGTGGGGTGGGGGATGAAGAGAGGAGAGTTGGTGAATGGGAACAAACATACAGTTTAAGTTCCAATGTTCAATAGCAGAGTAGGGTAACTGAAGTTAACAACATGCTGTATATTTCAAAATAGCTGGAAGGGAGGACTTGAACTGTTCTCAACACATAGAAATGAAAGATACTCGCCGGGCGCGGTGGCTCAAGCCTGTAATCCGAGCACTTTGGGAGGCCAAGGCGGGCGGATCACGAGGTCAGGAGATCGAGACCATCCTGGCTAACACGGTGAAACCCCATCTCTACTAAAAATACAAAAAACTAGCCGGGCGAGGTGGCGGGCGCCTGTAGTCCCAGCTACTCGGGGGGCTGAGGCAGGAGAATGGCGTAAACCCGGGAGGCGGAGCTTGCAGTGAGCCGAGATCATACCACTGCACTCCAGCCTGGGTGACAGAGCAAGACTCCGTCTCAGAAAATAAAAAATAAAAAATAATAAAAAATAAATAAATAAAAGAGAAAGATACTCAAGGTAATGGACACCCAAAATATCCTGACTCAATCATTACATTCCATGCATGTAACAAAATATATTTCTCCATAAAAATGAACAAATATTAGGTATCAATAAAAAAACTTTTTAAACCACTGTGAGATACCTTTATAAAGCCACTAGAACTAGCTGTAATCAAAAAGACAGTAACACATATGGTAAGGATGTGGAAACTAGAACCCTCACACATTGCTGGCGAGAATGTAAAATGATGCAGTCATTTTGAAAAACAGTGTAGCAGTTTCTTGAAAAGTTAAACATAAACTTACTCTACAATTCAGCCACGCCATGGCTTGGTATTCATTCAAGGGAAATGAAAACACTTCTCCACACAAAGACATGTACAAGAATGCTCATAGCAACATATTCATAGCAACCAAAAAACCTGAAACAATTCAAATGCCCATCAGTCAATGAATGGTTGAACAAAATGGGCTGTATCCTTACAATGGAATTACATTCAGCAATAGAAAGGCATGAACTAGTCAAACATGCTACAACTTAGATGAGCCTCGAAAACATCATACTAAGAGAAAGAAGCCAGCCACAAAAAAACCACATATCGTATGATTCCATTTATATGATGTGTCCAGAAAAGGCAAATTCATAGAAACAGCAGGTCAGCGGTTGTCAGGTGCTGGGGGGAGCAGGAATCTGACTGCATATTGGCAGGAGGAAACATGTGAGGAAGATGGAAGATTCTAAAACTGGACTGTGGTGATGATCGTACAACTCTATAAATTTAGTAAACATTGAATTGTAGACTTAAAATAAGTACATTTTAGTATTTATAGTTTACTTGGAAAACGCTGTTTAAAAATTTAAAAAAAAAAAAAAAAAAAAGGCCGAGTGTGGTGGCTCATGCCTGTAATCCCAGCACTTTGGGAGGCCGAGGTGGGTGAATCACTTGAGGTCAGGAGTTCAAGACCAGCCTGGCCAACATGGTAAAACCCCATCTCTACTAAAAGTACAAAAATTAGCTGGGCGTGGTGACGTGCGCCTGTAATCCCAGCTACACGGGCGGCTGAGGCAGGAGAATCACTTGAACCTGGGAGGTGGAGGTTGCAGTGAGCTGAGATCACACCACTGACTGCACTCCAGCCTGGGCAACAGAGCATGACTCCACCTCAATAAACAAACAAATAAATAAACAATAAAATTTAAAAACAGAAAAATCATTGCCCCAGGAGAGGACTGAATGTATTAATAATAGGACCCACCTCCATCCTTGTCGGTCTGATCTTCAACTTCCACAAGACCTACACACCAGACAAATGCATGGTTTCTTTACTGAAAGGTTAGAGTTGGGGCAGTTTCAGAATGGGAACTGGAAGACCGAAGAGGGAAAGATTAAGATGTCAAGATTTGGGCACTGCCTTGAATCTCACAAGACATTCACACCCACATCCTCTGAGCCACCCTTACTCCCAAACACTGTTAATTCCTTGGTGCTTTTACATTCTTCAGCAGCCACCAGGCCTCATCCAGTGGATTTATTACAACTCTGGGGTAGAGCTGTGACGCCAGGCCCAGGGGTAGGGCCCATGCACCTTCCATTCCAGGGCCTCTCATCTCTCCTGAGAGCTGGGCCATGGCTTACTTTACCAATTGCCCATTTCAGTAGGCCCACCTCCCAAAGCAGGATTTCTCTTGAAGCCAGGCAGAGAGTCCCTCCAAGGATGAGGATCTGGGCCATGCAACCAGCTAAGAGCAGCAAAGGCACTAGCTGAGGGTGAGGAGAACCCAAAGTGGCTACTGGAGGAGGGAGGTGAGATGAGGACTATCAACTGCGGCCAGCTGCAACCTCAGAAGCAATAGTTTCCTCAACCTTCCCTTTCTAAGTTTCTCCCAAGAAGAGAGGTTCACCTGGGATGTGGAGGAGTGATGCTCAGAACATATAGGAAGAAGTAGGTCCTGGAGGTCCAAAGGGAGGACTATGGTGGACACCGTGATGCTCCACCCAGATCCCCTTCGATGGGACTTTTGCCCCAACTTCTGGGAGTGCTAGAAGCAGACAGATTTCAGCTCTCAGCTCCTGCAGGGATCACATCCGCTGCAGTTAAATACCCTAACCCAAGGGCACATTCCTTCCAGCGCAGCCCATGTGCAATGACTGATCCATGTGGGAGCACGAAAGCCTGGCCATGTCACCCAGCTTGGGACAACAGTGATGGCCATGCTAGTTCCAAAGCTTGCCATGGGCTCCACTGAGGCTGTCCTTGTGCCTGCTCATAGCTCAGCTTCTCCCTGTGCCCAGTTTTCTTCCTCGCCCTTCCATTGCTTTTGGTTTCTATATAAATAAATGTATTTAAGCACAGTCATTGTTCATCTGCCCAAGCATTTTTTTGTTTTGTTTTGAGATGGAGTTTCACTTCTTGTTGCCTAGGCTGGAGTGCAATGGTGTGATCTCAGCTCACTGCAACCACTGCCTCCCAGGTTCCAGCAATTCTCCTGCCTCAGCCTCCCAAGTAGCTGGGATTACAGGCACCTGCCACCTTGCTCGTCTAATTTTTGTATTTTTAGTAGAGATGGGGTTTCACCATGTTGGTCAGGCTGGTCTCAAACTCCTGACCTCAGGTGATCCACCCACCTTGGCCTCCCAAAGTGCTGGGATTACAGGCATGAGCCACTATGCCTGGCATCAAGCATTGTTTTATAATTACACTTAATAATATAATTCCCCTTCCATTTCAGAACCCACACTTTTGTCCAAGGTTCTGAGCTTTATCAATCTCCATGCCTACATCCACTCGTTCCCCTGGCATAGTTTTCTAGGTCCCGTTGCCTGGCAATTTACAACAATATGGCTATGGTTGTTTTTAGTGCCTTTGTACCAGGCATTTCTCCTGCATTCTCTCATTTGATCCTTTTAACACCACTCTCAGTCAGACACCACATGATTTCCATTTCCAGTGAAGACCCTGGGTCTCAGAAGGCTCAGTTACTCACTCAAGGTCACATTCTGGGTCCGCGGGGAGACCAGGAGGTGCTCAGGCAGCCCGACTCTGAGTCCACTGGTTCTCCCTCTGCTGCTGCAGCTCTGATGCAAAACAAGAACACCTGCTTGGTGGGCCCAGCTGCTGGGAGTTTAAGTAATGGCAGACGCCACACAAAGGGAATTCTGGGTCAGCCAAAGGAGGAGCTCTAGCAGTGGGATGGGCTTCTTTGAGAGGTCATGAGACCCCTATCCCTGGGAATAGCCTAACTTCCACCAGGCCTACAAGAAATGTTATGCCCGGCAAGCAGAAAAGTCCCAGCCAACTCAAGGAAGAAAGGATTCTCTGATTCCATCCATGACATTCAAATCTCCCCACACTGAGCTGACTTGAAGTTTCCAGCTGACAGTGATTTGAAGAGAGGCAGACTTGTGACCAGCACAGAAGCCCTGGAGCCGGGTGAAGCCTGACCCACCTCTGGAGCACTGCCAACCACTGGTGGCGACTCTGACTGGCCTGAGAGCAGGAGGCCAGACTGCGATACCTCTGGGGTCCATCCACGGTCTCAGTGCCCTTGACTGCAGCCAGCCAGGTGCCTAATGGATGCGGCAGCTGTGCATGGGAGTGAATGTCAATCAGCCCTGGAGGGCAAGCCCCATGGAGATGCAGATGGAGGTTCACCAACCACAGCCCCTCTTCCCACGTTTCCTTCCCTTAATGCAAAGGCGGGTGGGTCCAACACCCTCGCAGGTGTGTGTGTGTGCATGTGTGTGTGTGCATTACCTGTATACGTCAGTGCCTGCTCCAAAAGCCTCCTTGGCTCACCAGTAGGCATCCGGCTTCCTGTAGGACCAGGGTAGCACCTGGCAGCAAGCCTGGATTTGTGAAGAGCTCAGAGTAGTTCCTCATTGAGGCAAGCACAACTCTCAACTCAATTCACCTCTTCTTCATCTCCCCTTTCAACCAGCATGAAGCCAAGAGAATATCCGTGTATCAACACAACAAACTGGATTATTCAGGGTTTCCTACTCTCACCTGAAACTCATTCACTCATTTAACTAACATCTGTTGAGCCAGGCCCTGTAATAGGCTCAAAGATAGAGTCTGCAAACTTTTTCTGTAAAAGGCAAGATAGTAAAATTTTGGGCTCTGTGGGCTCACTTGTCTTGGTCACAACTACTCAACCCTGCTATTGTAGCACGAAAACAGACACAGACAATATATAAACAAATGAACATTGCTGTGTGCCAGTAAAACTTTGTTTACAAAAATATGCCACAGACCAGATTTAGCCCCATAGGCCTTAGTTTGCCAACCCCTGATCTAAGAACACAGAGAGTAGATATATCTGCTTATGGGGGATGGAAGATGGAGGTAGGGTTCTCCTTGTCTTCTGAAATTTTATAAAACTAGGAAAACAAGTCTTAGGCCAGGCACAGCGGCTCATGCCTGTAATCCTAACACTTTGGGAGGCTAAGGCAGGAGGATTGCTTGAGCTCAGGAGTTCAAGACCAGCCTGGGCAACATAGTGAGACCTTGTCTCTACTAAATATAAAAAGATAGCCTGGCATGATGTCTAGTAGGTGGCCTGTAGTTCCAGGTACTTAGGAGGCTGAGGCAGGAAGATTGCTTGAGCCTGGGAGATTGAGGCTGCAGTGAGTTATAATCATGACACTGTACTCCAGCCCGGGTGACAGAGAGACCCCACTGAAAGAAAAGAAGCAAGGAAGGGCCGGGCGCGGTGGCTCAAGCCTGTAATCCGAGCACTTTGGGAGGCCGAGACGGGCGGATCACAAGGTCAGGAGATCGAGACCATCCTGGCTAACACGGTGAAACCCCCGTCTCTACTAAAAATACAAAAAACTAGCTGGGCGAGGTGGCGGGCGCCTGTAGTCCCAGCTACTCGGGAGGCTGAGGCAGAAGAATGGCGTAAACCTGGGAGTCAGAGCTTGTAGTGAGCTGAGATCTGGCCACTGCACTCTAGCCTGGGCCACAAAGTGAGACTCTGTCTCAAAAAAAAAAAAAAAAAAAAAGAAGGAAGGAAGATGGAAGGAAGGGAGGGAGGGAGGAAGGGAGGAAGGAAGGAAGGAAGGGAAAAGATTAAGAGAGAGGGAGGGAAGGAAGGAAGGAAGATGGAAGGAAGAAAGGAAGGAAGGAAAAGATTAAGAGAGGGAGGGAGGGAAGGAAGGACTTTATCAAGGAAGGAAGGAAAAAAGGAAAGAAGGAAGGAAGGAAGGAAAGAAAGAAAGACAGACCTTTATCAAGGAAGGAAGGAAAAAGGAAATAAAGAAAAGAGAGAGGAGAGGAGAGGCAAAAAGAAAGGAAGGACGGTCTTAATCATAACTAACTTTGACATGCCACAGCAAAACCAAAGCATGGCCAGTGAATGACTTCTGACCCTAAGTTCCTGACAGCACTGGGCAGCCCTGGGGCAGGAGGCTTGGGTTTGAACCCACTCTCTGCCATTTACCAGTGTATACACCACTTCCATGATGTTTGGTTTCTTCTAGAAAATGAGGCTATTATATAGAATACAGTGGTTCATGCCTATAGTTTCAGCTATTCAGAAGACCTGAGGCAGGAGGATTGCCTGAGCCCAGAAGTTCAAGGTTACAGTGAGCTATGATTTCGCCACTGCACCATAGCCTTGGTGACAGAGAAAGACCTTGTCTCAAAATTAAAAAAAAAAATAAAATGAGAATATTAGTGCATATACGCATCATGGGATCACTATGAACATAAAAATCACATAATGTGGAAGTGCTCCCTAAATTATAAAAAGCTATGGAAGTGTAAGAGATTGTCACTGTTATCCTCCAACCTAATGCAAAACTTCAGATATGGTCCCAGCCCTGCAACTGATTAACTCTGGGACTCTGGGCAGGTCACCTCTCCTCTCTTCACCTCGGTTTCCTCGACACTGAGATGCTCAAAGGAGATAAGGGAAGTGCTTTGTACAGTGTAGAGTGTGCATTTTCTATGTCGTCTTGATGTCATCATTAGATAATAATTATTATTATCATCGTTTGATATCATTATAATTGTCTGTGTTTCTAGCTAAAAGCTCCCTGGATATTTCCATCTGCCAAAGCCACTGAGTAGTCTCTTTCTCTCTTTCACTTTGCAGCAAGTCCTCCTCATTGCTCTCAGCCCAGGATGAGGCCTCTCCTTCTCTTCAAAACACTGTACAGTAACTGTCTCTCTGCCTGTCTGACCTGTCTGTCTGTCTGTCTCTCCCACTGCCCTGTGAGCTGGGGTGGGGAACCGGGTCTGACTCATCTCTGTGTCCCCGCCCCTGCCCCAGTGCCTGGTGCACAGTGAGGTCTGCCGGGTCCATCTGATGAGAATCCCTGGACCTCCCTGGCCTGATGTGCCACTCCATGTTGCTGCTGGCCCTCCAGGAAGATCGTCCGGCACAACTGCCTGCTTGAGGGCCATGGAGGGGAGATTCGGATCTTCCTTGCCATTCGCATAGCAGGGTCGTGTTGCCAAGGTGCTCCTGCCAGGCCTCCTGCTGTGGTCCTACCCAGGCTTTCAGGTCCCCAGGAGCCACCCCAACAGCACCTCACCTCTCACCTGCTGCGGGGTGCACTTGGAGGTGCCACACACCCGCATGGCTCGCCCACAGGGGCCTGTGAGTCAAGGGCATCGGGTTCACGTGGGGGTTGCTGCTGCTGCTCTCTGGACACATGGCCTCCTCAGCAGCCGCCAGCAGAGCCTGGGCAGCACTCCATGTAAGAGCAGAAAGGTGATGGTTCATGGGGCAAGATGTTACCGTTGGGAAAGAGGCTTCAAGTGGGTAAAGTCTTCTCTCTTCCTTTCTCAAGACAAACTGCTCAAAGTTGCAGGTGGACAGGGCAGAAGACATTCGATCAGGAAGGACCAGAAGCTGGCTGTTCTTCGTTGAAACTGAGTAACATACTCCCTTCTATTTTCTGTCCCTCTTCCTTCCCTCTGCTTCCCTGGGCCTTCTCTCCCCAATAAAGCGTGAGCGTCCAAGTTTTTGCCTCAGACTTTATTTTCTAGGTGACAAGGGCTGAGGCATGAGGGTCTAGGAAATGCCCACTTTGGTTTTCCCTATCTGCTCTCCGTCCTCTCAGAGCCTTGCAAAGCCTGAGCCCTTGTTCTCTGCCAGTCCTCAGGACTCCTCCCTCGGCCTCTCTTATCCTTCCCAACCCAGCCTGGAGCCCATGATGTCCACCTGGGCTACATCCATCCTCAGACTGCAGACCCGAGGCCCTGGACTCTGTCTCTCCTGGCCTCTCTGCTGCTCCCCCGATGCTGGCTGTGCAGATCACTGTCCCCATGAGTCTCCATTCACAGTGGACCTATGTGGAGGCTTTCAAATATGTCCACACTTTCTCCCCTCAAACTATGAAGCCTAATGCCCCCACCCCTTGAGTGTACACCAGACTTAGTAACCTGCTTCTAATAAATAGAATCAACCAGGCGAGATGGCTCACACCTATAATCCTAGCACTTTGAGAGGCAGCAGTGGGTATATCACTTGAGGTCAGGAGTTCGAAACCAGTCTGGCCAACATGGTGAAACCCTGTCTCTGCTAAAAAAAAAAACAAAAAAAAGTTAGCTGGGCATGGTGAAGGGCACCTGTAACCCCAGCTATTTAGGAGGCTGAGGCAGGAGAATCACTTGAACCTGGGAGGTGGAGGTTGCAGTGAGCCAAGATCGCACCACTGCCCTCCAGCCTGGGCAACAGAGAGAGACTCTGTCTCAAAATAATAATAATAATAAATAGAATCATGGCATATGACTTCCAAAATGAGGCCTGAAAAGGCACTATGACCTCCTCCTCTCTCTCGGGTCACTTGTGCCAGGAGAAGTCAGCTGCCATGGAGAGGACACTCAAGCAGGGCCATGGAGAGGCCAACTCGGCAAAGAGCAGAAGCCTCCAGCCAGTGCCCATGTGAGGAAATCAGCTCATGCCAGATCCTCTGGCCCCGCTCAGGCCTTCAGATGAGTGCAGTCCCAAACAACATCTTGACTGAGATCTCATGACAGGTCTTGAGCCAGAACCACTCAGCAAAGCCACTCCCAGATTCCTGGTCCTCAGGAACTATGTGTGATGATAACTGTTTGCTGTCTTAAGCCTCTAAGTTTCAGGCTAATTTGTTCCCCAGCAGTTGACACCACCCTATCCTTTCACTTCTCTCAGGGGCTCTCTTCCCATTCCCCTCAGCCAAACCTCCACATCCTCAAGCATCTACCCAACATGCAATCCTTTTGTTCTCAGTGAAGAAGCTTGTCTCCCACTTCATGGGGCAGGAAGAGGGGAGATGAGGCACTCAAATGTGACACCCCCAGCTCCCTGACCCACGCCCTCCACAGATGCCTGCACCTACCCCATCCTCACTGCCTTGCATCCAGTCCCAGGGGATGAGCTCCTCACTCCTATTCAAGAGCAGCCCATTCCCTGCTCCTGATCACCATTGTTCTTCCTCACTCCTAGTCCTGCAGGTGCATTCTCTCCACGGCTTAGAGCTGAACCTCTCCTTTCTGTGAATCCCCTTGACCAGAAGCCACTTCCTACTCCCATTCTCTCTCCTTCTCTAACAAGTATCTCGAAAGGGCTGAGCATGCCTGCCATGCACCTGCTCATTCCTCAACCACTGAGCAGTAGCTGCTGCCCCTCTTCCCGAGAGCTCCTCTTGCCCCCACCCGGTCTCCAGTTATCTCCCAGCTGCTAGAGGTCACTTCCCAGCCCATCCCCCAGAGACCATTTTGCAGCATGTGACACTGTTGGCCACTCTTTCTGTCCTCCAGCCCTCTTCCTCATATCCATACCATGCTCCCTCCTGATGCCCCTCACTGGTCCTCACTGCTTTCTGTGCAGACCCCACTACCTCCTCCCACAGCCCAGACACGGATGTTCTCTGGTCTCCATCTTCAGCCCGTGCTTCTTTTACTCTTCCTGTCCTCCTCAAGAGAAGTCCTGACTCCCTCTCATGATGACAACTACCACCCTGTATGGATGGCTGTCAAGTTCACACCTGGCCAAGACCTCTTCCCTGAGTGTCAAGTTCATGCCTCGCCCAGACCTCTTCCCTGAGTGTCAGATTGTATCCAGCTGCCTGCCATTTCCCAAAAGTGCTTCCAAGTCACTGTGTTCAGAGGATGTCATCTGCATGCTTCTGCAGTGTCTTTCCATCTCAGTGAATGGCACTTGCAGCTACCGGCTCACGGCAAGACCTGGGTGTCACCCTGGAAGTCCTACTCCCACTTCCAAACACTTGGCAAGTCCGATTGAATCTTCTCCCAAGAGGGTTTTAAATCTAGCCCCTCACACTGTCCTTAGGATGTGCTGTCCTGCCGTAGACCTAGTCGTCTTCAACCTGGATCCTTGGGACAGGGTCCTGACTGGTCTCTCTTAGATCTATAGATCTAAGGGGTGGAGATCATTGGCTCTACCTTGCAGCCACAGGGAACTTTCCAGAACTCTAATCATTTTGTCCCCTTCCTAAAACTTTTCAGTGACTCCCCTTCGCCCTCTGTGACCTGTCCTCTGTCAGCCCAGTCACCCTCAACTGCCACCACTCACAGACTCACACTTGAGTACTTGCTAAAGCCAGTGTCCTCTTTTTGCCCGCACATTCTCTGCACAGTCTGGCCTCCAGCCTTGGCTTGTATGGGTCCTTCTGCCTTGTATGCCCTTTCCACCTTTCTTCCCCTGGCCAACTCTCTGCCATTTTCCAAAACCCAGCTCCCACATCATCTCCCACAAACCCCCATTGGCAACATCCTCCTCCATCTCTACTGCAACCTTCTGACCTGCGTGTGTGGGACGTTGGGCAGAGTGAGGGTAACAGCCACCTCACCACACTGTCACCAGGACCCACTGAAGGACAACAGGGTACTCTGCATGAGACCCGGCCCATAGTCCACAATTCACAGCTTGTAGCAACCATGACTAGTAGCCTCTGTGCTCTCTAGGGTACCCCCTGACCACCCTGTCCCAACCCTCATGGCTCTAGGCTGCTTCCTTGTCTAACTGGGAGCTTGCTGACAGAAAGAGAGGCGGCGTTGTTCCACCCCAGAGCCTGCACAGTGCCTGGCATAGAGGAGGTGCTCAGTCAACATCTCTGAACTAGGCAAAAGAGCTGAAAGGTGAAAGGAAAGGCAAGAAGCACCTGTCCCCTTAAGCAAGTACAGCATAGTGGTCAACATGCTGGGCCCCTCCTGCTCTATCATCCATGGCCTGGTGGCCTTGGCCAGATGACCCCAACTCTCTGAGCTTTGGTTCACTCACCTTTAAATCAGGGGTTCTAAGAGTGCACAGGGGGGTTGTACATAGGGACACCCATTTACCCAGGGTCAGCATGAACCCACTGCACAGCAGCAGGGCCCTGGACTGTCCTGTCCCAGCCCTGCATCGGTGCAGTGGGTCCTTCCCCCACTTCTTCCTGCCAGGCCAGCCAGGCAGCATGGAGAGCCTGGGGGGCACACATATGTACTGCAAACTTGTTTTCTTGGAAAGGAGGCATCATTTTGTCCTTGTGGTTGCCTGCGGGTGCCTGCAGACAGCCTGTCTCGCTGAGGGAGATGTGTTGGTGGGAATACGAGGCCGGGGAGCTGCCCACCTGCACCCAGGGTGCCTGGCCCATGCTCACCTCGCTGCCTCTCTCACCTCCTCTCCCCTTTCTCCTTTCCTTAGCCCCTCTCTCCTTTCCTCCCTTCTCTCTCTCTGCTTTCCCCTCCTCTGCCCTCTTTCTGGCTTTCTCCTCTCTCTTCTCTGCCTCTCATGTCTCCTCTCCTCTCTCCTCTCCTGTCTCCTCTCCTCCTTCCTCTCTGCCTCTCGTGTCTCCTCTCCTTCCTGTCTACTTCCTCTCATCTCCTCTTGCTCCCCTATCTGCCTCGCCTCCTCTCTAGCACCATCTCTCTGCCTCTCATTCTCTGTCTTGTTTCTGTTTCTTTCCCTCTCTTTTCTTTTAATCCTCTCTCTCTGATTGCTTTAGTCTTATTTATCATACCCTCCCTTTCTTTACTCTCCATTCTGTGCAAAGAATTTTTCCCCTCCTGCCTCCAGGCGAAGTTGGTGGAGAAAAATGAGTTTTTCATTTGCTTTTCCATATTCTGCTCCTGTACCCAAGAAAGTGGAACTAGGGCCCCTCTGTATGTGTCTGGGGATGAGACATACCTTGATCTCTGAGGTTTTGCTTTGTCACTTCCCATAAAAGTAAAACCCGTTCAGAAAGTCAGGTGCCAGGTCCAGGGAATCAGAACGGCAAGCCCGTCGGCACATCCAGTGAGCCTCACCCTATTGGCAGCCACAGGAGATGGGAAGCTTCCTTTGCCTTCTGTCCCACCGGAAGGGTAAGAACCTGTCAGAATGGCTGTGTGTTTCCAAGGATGCCGGAGCTGGAAGTTAGGTTTCTAGCCAAGGATGCCAGCTGAGTGCATATGTGCATGCGAGCACACACACGCACACTCACGGGAGCTCCGGTGTGGCTGTCCCCCACCTCCTGACAAATATGTTTACCAGATAAGGGTATTGAGTCACTGGAGCCCATGGGACAGGGAGGATTGTGGGGAAAAGAGACTTCCCCTAATGAGCTTTCCCTTCCTTTCTCTTATTTCAAAAGAGAAACGGAGTTAGGATCAGCTCAGCTGGACTCGTTTTCTGTTTACTTTGAGGATGGTCCATCCCTCCCTGCTCCTCTGTTTCCCCCAATACGACTGGGTTCCATGAGACTGGCCCGGTGTCAGATGGGAGTGCCATGGGTTTGTTCAGTGCTGCCCGAAGGGACTGGGATTGTCCCTACCACTCCTCTGGCTCCATGTCACCCTCCAGGTCTCAGTGTAAATGACCTCTCCAGGGACGCATTCCTTGCCACCCTAGCCAAAAACATGGGAGAATGAGAGTGCTTGCTCCCTTCTCAGCGCCTCCCTCAATCTGCAGTTGTCTGATTTGTTTGTGTGATACTTGTTGCCACACCTTCCCCGCTAAAATGTAAGCCTCATGAGACAGAGACCCAGCTGCTATTGTTCACCGAAACATCCCTGACACCCGGCACAGTGCCTGGCACATGGTAGGCCACCAATAAATATCTGCCGAATGAGTGAGTGAATGAATGAATGGGATCATCTTATCCAAGCCCCTGATGTTGGCGATGATGATGCTGAGAGGCCCCAGGGGAAAAAGCAATTGCCTGAGAGTGCACAGCCGGAGGTGCCTGGCCAGGATGAGGGTTCTGGTCCCTCCCAGCCTCCTCACCCCACACCAGTTCCCCCCAGTCCCTTCCGAGCTGGGCTTCTCTCACTAACCAACAGTCCTTCTATAAGAACTTCATACACCCGCCTGCTATCCTCTTAAGCCAGGCCCATATTTTCTTTGGAGTAATAATTAAAATAACATATTCACCAGCTGTTTTTTTTTCTAGATTTAATCTGCTCAGGCTCTGATTTGCATATTAAAAGCACTAATTAGCCCCTCCGAGTGCTTGGGCACGGAGAATGCAGTAACTGGTCACGTCGTCCCTGAAGACCCATCCCCAGCGCTCTGGGCGAGGATGCGGATGGCGGCGGGAGCCCTGGGCACGGAGAAGCAGCCTTTGTTTCCCAGCATTTGGGGACTGGAACGCTCCACTGCTCCATCCTTGTGGCTCTTCTTCTCTTTGAAGTGTCGTGTTTGATGTGTTAGCTTGTCTGTCAGTTTTTATTTTAACTCCTTTATAGTGTGTGTTTTAACCCCTCCTGGTCACACCGGGGCAGAGAGTCCCCAGAGAATGTGGGCAGCCTTCGACCAGGGGCGCCACGGTGAACCCCAAGTTCACAGGCAGTGAGGCTGTCCTGCTTCCCAAGCTCGCTCCCACCCCTGCCTCCCAGCAAGGAGGAGAAGGGCGAGTCCAGCATGCCGGTCCCTTTAAATTATTCCTTTACTGGACCCGTACAAAGGAATAGCTAATTGCGTTGTTATTATTTCCTACAAAATAAAATTGGGGAAGGTGTGTGAGGGGAGGATGAGGGGCCCCATCCGTAAAAGCTGTCGGCCGTGCAGCGAGGTTCTGCGCATGCTCCAGCACACTGGCCCCCCGGGGCAGGATTCAGCGACCCCCAAAGACAGCTCTGATTTTCTACTCCCCCGGGGCTGAGATCTCAAACCGGCACCTGCCTGCTCTGTCCACCACGGCTCTCAAAATGAAACCGAGGCCTAAGTCTTGCAGGAGCTGGCAGAGGCCAGCCAGGGACCCGGCTAGGGAGACAGTCCCAGAATTTCAGAAATTCCAGCCTGGCATCCCACAAGCTGCTTCCCCAGACCCTGGATCTTCACAGACGAACAGCCCCTCCAGGAAGGCCTGCAAGCCTGCGGGGGCTGGGCCACAGCAGAGAGAGCCAGATGGCGGCTGTGCGAGCACCAGGGGCAGGGCCAAAAACCGTAACTGGGAAGAAAGCGCTGGCAAGAGAGCCCCTTTATTTCTTCTGCCCAGGCTCGGGGTGGAATCCAGCTCCGACGGCTGGAGCCCGCTCAGCCTCCAGGCGACCGTGGCCCGTGTGGAGGCCTGCCCGGAGCACCTGTAAGAAGGCGGACGGCCCTCCACCCGCGAGGCAGCCCAGCCCCTCCCAGACGGATCCCCGGCCACTCTGTCTGTCCCCACCTGCTGCGCCCTCGCCTGTGCCTGAGCAGGAGCCAGAACACCCTAAACCCCTTCTGGGCTGATCTGGAGTCATTTTGGTGGGCCTCCTTTGTCCATTTCTGCAATGGCCCCAGAGGCGCTCGTTGGACATCTCGCCTGCTCCAGACCCTAGGGTTGAAGATTGAGAAGTTGTCTGGGAGGGAGAGAGTGGATCCTTGACTCTGCCTCCAGCCAGAGCCCTGTGTGGAGGAGGCAGCCTTGTTGGAGAGCCGGCTAGCTTTGACAGCAACGCCAGCAGGAAGCTTAGAAATCAAAGTGTGCGCCTCACAGTCAGCACGGAGCTGCGGTGAGAGAGGAAGGAGACGGGTCAGGCTACGCTCCAGACAGAAGACCACCACTCAAGGCTCTCTTGACTTGGTCGGGAGAAGTGGACACCCACTAGGAACGCAAGAAAACATGGAGTCAGCTAAAAAGTTTTGCGGTCCAGACAGAAACTGTGGGAAGGAGAAGCAAGGGAATTCTTGGGTTTAGGAGGCAGAAGAACAGCAAGAAGCAGGGACTTCCCGAGCCCGTCATGGAGGGCCGGGACCTCAGGGAGATGGAGCCAGGGCTGTCGCCTGAAAGAGAGTGACTGTGAGGGCCACTGGGGTGCCGTCCAGGTGCTGCAAGGGCAGGGGATGGAACGTATGCCGGGAAGGAGAAAGAGACTCCTGAGAGGGGAGAAGTGCCGTGTGGTTCTCACTGAGCCTCTGGAGAGCTCTCAGATCTTCCAAGAATGGGGTACAAGAGGGAGTGGAGGGAAGCAGCATTCCCGGCAGGCAGGAGCACAAGTGCGTCCGCCATCCTCGCAGAGGGCAGAGGCCCGGGAGGGGCTTCGCCAGGCTGGGCCAGCCTGGGATCTCTGTTGGGGCGGGAGAGGAGCTGGCCCTGGAGCCACGCGGAGTTGCAGCAGTAGAGGAGCTGCATTTAGGATTGCCCAGGGGCCTGATGTCACTGCGCTCTGTTGCCAAGGAGCAACGGTAACCCTGCCACCATCAGGGGTCCCTGGGTGGGGAAAATAGAGAAGGGGAAGGGGCAGGTTGGAAAAGGCGACGGGGTGAGTGAGGCCAGTAGTGGGGAAGACCTGGACCAAACTTGGAAACTCAGGGATTACAACCTACAAAGTCCTACATACCCCAGGAGGTACAGGTATTCTGGGTGCTACTTTTCAAGAATGGTGGGTTTTCTGCTAGGGAACAGAATCTCTCCAAAGGGGGAGCAGGGAGCCCAGATCAATCTGTTGTTGAAACATCCTCTGCAAGTGCATTCATGGCCCACAGAGGAGCAACCCCGGGGTATCCCATAGAAGCTGGCAACACAGAACTTGACCACACCATCTCCTCTCAACACGCTCAGCCCCTCTCAGATACACCAGCTGGAAAAATCTCTTCTCTGTGGCCAAAGATCTAGACTGCCACCCAAAAGCAGGTCACTATGGGTCTCTGAGAGAACAGCTATGACTTGAGGAACATGGGACCAGTGACCATCAGAGATGGTCAGCTGCCCCTGCCATGGGCTCTCTTGGATGTAGGATCTGGGTGTTAGTCAGTGTGAGGCTGCCAGGGTGCTCCAAAGAGGCCCAAAGGCCCAGAAACAGTGCTGAGGTGGAACATGAGGATGATGGCGGGGGCGTGGCATCACCCTTCCAATTGGACTTGCGTTGGAGAAAGCCAAGTTGAGAGGAAGCAGGCTCCTACCTCTACTGACCCTCGGGGAGAGTGCAGGTTCACCATTTCGGATAGAAAGTGAAAGACCTAGATTCGGACAGAGGCCCAAATGAGTGCACTTCAGCTAGAACTGGGTAGAACATGAAGACAGTGTAGACAGGCGGGAGACTCTGTCCACATGTTACCATTTAATTTCTCCAAATCAATCTCAGAAAGCAAGAGACTGATAGCCACGTCTAACTTTTCAACAGGAGAGAGTGCTAAGTGACATATTTGCAAGTTGACCTGATATTTCGGTGCTTCCGGCCATGGATAATGTGCTTTGACCATCTTGTTGGCAAAGTGAAGACACAAACACCTGCTGCAGATGATGGGACCAAAGCTGATGGGTTGTTCTGGGGGACACTCCTGACAACTTTGCAGATTAAGGGGCTGAGGTGGGGGCCTGAGCCTTGTCTCCAGTAGACTTGGATAAATGTGTGGTAGACACAGCTTGGCGTATTTCAGGGGCTTCTGGGGCAGCACAGACTAGATGCTCACTGCCCAGAGGAGCTGAATTTCCCATTATCCTGGACCTAAGAGGGTTTTGAGAAGCTGTAGAAAGGTTAGAAATTGAACTTGCAAGGTGCATCATCTCTGAGATGCCCTAATCTCTTCCCCAGGAGTATGCAGCCACATGCCTGGCTGACCCCAGGCCTGGAGGCACAGCATCCATGGGAAGTTGGTTTCATCCTCTCCCCAACCTTCCCAGGGAGTACCCTCAGGCATCAAGGACTCCTTTGCAGAGAGGGCTAAAGAATCCCACAGAGAAGAAAGACCTAGAAATAGGTAGAACAGAGCCCCATTTCTTCTTCCTAAGACCTCTCCTCTCCTCTCCTCTCCCCTCCCCTCCCCTCCCTTCCACTCCCCTCCCCTCCCTGCACCTCCCCTCCCCTCCCCTCCCCTCTCCTCTCCCAGGAGACCTTTCCTTATCCAGAGCATCCCCAGGAGGTGGGCAGGTGGAAAAAAATCACAGGTTGTAGAAACTGTGCTCCCCTCTTTTGTCCTCTTTCCACCTTTCTCTCTGCTGGATGGTTAGTCCAGGAAAATGCTGTTGGGACTGACAGCTGCTCTCTCTGGAAGGAAACTTTGGTCCCAAAGAGAGCCTGGGTGAGAGCCAAGAGGGGAGGAATCAAGTTGCTGGTGGCTTGGGGTGAGCCAAGCTGGTGGCTTGCCTAAGGTCATGCTAGTTGATGAGGCTCCTCTTATCTGTAGGTGGAGTCAATTTCCAAAAGGACAAAGATGGAAGCTGCAAGGTCTCTTGACACCTAGGTCCTGAAGTTGCACAGCATCATGTCTGCCACATTCTGTCGGTCAAAGCAAGTCACAAGGCCAGCCGAGATGCAAAAGGTGAGGAAACAGATTCCACCTCTTAACAAGAGGAGCTGAAAATATTGTGGCCATGTTTTGTCATCTACCACACAGACACTCCACAATTCAGCAATTCTATTTCTAAATGTGTAGCCTAGACCCAGAGAGACTCTTACACAAACTGACAGGAACAAGAATGTTCATTATAGCATCCTATGTTATGGCAAAATCGAAAACAAAAATGCCCACCTTTGGGAGAATATATAGATTAAAATGGCATGTTCATGCACTGGAAAACTATACAGCAATTGATAAAGGAACTAGATCTCTATTTATAACTCGGATGAATCAAAGATTTTGCTGATTGGAAAAAACAAGTTATAGAATGAATGTATGAAAAATTAGCCAGGCATGGTGCACTCCTGTAATCCCAGCTACTTGGGAGGTTGAGACAGGAGAATTGCTGGAACCCAGCAGGTAAAGGTTGCAGTGAGCCAAGATCGTGCCACTGCACTCCAGCCTGGGTGACAGAGCAAAATTCTGTTTCAAAGAAAAAAAGAAGAAGAAAGAAGAAGAGGAAGAAGAAGAAGAAGAAAGAAGAAGAAGAAGAAGAAGAAGAAGAAGAAGAAGAAGAAGAAGAAGAAGAAGAAGAAGAAGAAGAAGAAGAGAGAAGAGAAGGAGGAGGAGGAGGAGGAGGAGGGGAGGAGGGGAGGAGGAGGAGGAGGAGGAAGGAGAAGAGGAAGAGGAGGAGGAAGAAGAAGAAGAAATAAATGTATAGTATGATATAATTTTAAGGAAAAATTTTCAAATACAAAGATAATACTGTATATTTCCATATACATATGCATGTAAAAGGTTAGGAGGAAATTGAAGGTTCAGCATTAATGAGATGAGATTCTGTGCAATGGGGAGAAGTGGAATGGGCAAGGAGGGAGGCTGGACTGGACTAACGAGGGCATGTCATCTCTAACGGAGGAGAAAGATGAGTAAATAGATTCATCCAGTTTGTGCTCTTGAGATCCACACACACAGAACAATTTCAAAACAAGAAGATAAACTTGATGAGAGGGAGCCACAAAGGAAGAAGATAAAGAGGCATAACTGGCTGAGGGAGATTTGTAGAAAGTTGAGGGAGGGTTAGCAAAACATGTTGCGGTAGGAGCCACATTCCCGTGGAAGAGCCAACACATACAGATAATTCGTACTCAGTGCTTTGCTTTTAAAAAAGTGTTGCTTATGGCTGGGCACAGTGGCTCATGCCTGTAATCCCAGCACTTTGGGAGGCCAAGGTGGGTGGATCACTTGAGTCCAGGAGTTCAAGACCAGACTGGCCAACATGGTGAAACCCTGTCTCTACTAAAAATACAAAAGTAAAAATAAAAATTAGCCAGACATGGTGGTACATGCCTGAAATCCCAGCTATTTAGGAGGCTGAGGCAGGAAGATAACTTGAACTGGGGAGTTAGAGGTTGCAGTGAGCCGAAATCATGCCACTGCACAGAAGGAGGGAGGAGGGCAATAATTAAGTGCTGGGAGAGGGGAAAGGGAACTGAAGGGAGACAGAAAGGTAAGGGAATACTGGCCACTCCTTGCAAAATGCCCAGGGGAGGATGTGGCTTTAGCTGGGCCCTCATATGTTTCAGAAAATAGGTAGGAGCCCCAAAGCTATAGTCACACTCAGAAGGTACCCTCAGAGCACAGCCACCATGTCATTCTATTGCAGGACCAAAGGGTCCTGCCAAAGCCCAGGGGGGCAAGGGTTTCTGCTTAAACTCTGTGGTTCATGCAACACTCCAGTTCTCCCTAAAGTGACATTATCTGATTATCTTCCTTCTTGCACATTTGCTGATTTAATATTCATCTGTTAACAGTTGCAGGGCCAAGCCGCTGGATGGGTTCCTTCACACAGTTCAGTGCTGAGCTCTGGAGTCAGGCTGCCTAGAATCAAATCCAGCTTCTTCCTGGCTGTGCGACTGTGGACCAGTTACTTAACCTCTCTGAGCCTCAGGTTTCCCATCTGGAAAGTAGAAAGAATGCTAGCACCCACGCCACTGGCTGTTCTGAGGATCGGTAAGAGACCCCGTCCATGGAGCGCTGACTGTGGCTTTGTGTACATTATCTCACTGATCGCTGTTTAATTCCCAGCTTGAAGGAAATTGAGACTCAGAAAGTTTCCATGGCACCACCAAGGACTCCAGGAAGCAGGTAAAAGAGCCAGAATTGGGTCCCAGCTCTTCTGTCCAGCCCTGAGGGAAGCAGGGGTCCCAGGAAAAGTCACTCCCAACCCTGCTCTCCTCTTCCCAGGTAGGTCCTGGAGCCCTACTGCTGCAGTCACACCTCCAGACATGATTCGGATCAGTGGTTCTAAGTGGCAGCATGTTGGTAACCAAGAGGTCCCCTATGGTCTCCAACCCACTGTCATCTGGCTGCACCACACCCTGACTCCACCCACAGGCTCACACCCCAGCCACCAGGGACGCCCTTGTGGTCACACCCAAAGGCTGCTGTTCAGTCACTGCATCCCCTGCCCCCTGATCCCCTACCGCACACACCTGCCCTTCCCACAGCTCTCCAGTTTCACTTCCAGGGTTCCCAGCAGGCTCCTCCTCCCGAGCCTGAAATGCTGCCTTCCATCCTCCACCCTCATCTGTTCTCAACTCTCAGCCTCTCCCTGGGCTCATCCATGCCCACAGCTGATGACCCACAGAACTTCAACCCAGGCTCCTCTTCGGGGGTCCCGACCCCTGGATCCAGTGGAAATTCTCTGCCAGGATGTCCCACAGTCACCCTAGCGGTCTCAGTCTACCCAGACCTGAACTCCTCACTCCTGGATGCCCACTTCTCCCCTGGCTGTATTCCCACCATCTACCACCCAAAATTGAAATCCAGAATCTTCCTGGACACCTTCCTTCTTTTGTCTCACATTGAAAGAGTGACCAAATCCTATGAATTCAACTTCCTTAATATCTTTTTCTTTTGTCACTTCGTTTCCATGTCTTCTACTCAAAACTCAAGACTCCTCATCTCTTACCTGGACCATAGACATTTATCCCAGGAGGTTTTGCTGATCCAGGTTCCCCATCCTCAGCCCCTCCCCACCCTGGTCATATTTCTCCCATTGATGGTGGCCAATTCCACGAACTTGGCTGAGTGTCTAATGTGCCTTCACAATTCTGGGTATGAGGGAATTGATGACAAAACATGGTTCTTCCTTTAAGTAACTCCAAGTCACACAGTAACAGCAAATAAGGAATGAGTTGCCCATGCAGATTACAAATCATAGTAGACATCAAGTGGCATAGAGGAAGTACATGGGGCCATTTGGCAGTCTTAGGGGGCCATGAAAGGCTTTTTGGAGGGACCAATGGCAGAAATGAGTGAAGTCCCCCTCATTGTCACAGACTAAAGTCCAAATAAAACCTCCAGTTGGCCTGAAAGACCCTTTGTGAGCTGGTCCCAGGCTACCCCATCCTCCTTCTGCTCACCCCTGCTTACACACACACTCACACACAGCACTCCCCCGGCACGCCCCACCACCACATGGCCTGGGGCGGGGGTCCGTCTCGCTGCCATTCCGGCCCTGGTACAGCATCTTGCATCAAAGATTGTGTCAATTTGTGAGCTTGCAAATCGGCACTTAGCTTGCATGCCAAAGTCCACAGTCCTAAGTTTCAATGGCAGAAAGACATTGCTGAAAATAATTGTGCCTGGCAGCACTGGGGCTGGTTCCAAACGCCGTCCAGTGATCCGGTGCACGCCGAATCTTTGCTTGCTCTATGCGACAGCCAGATGCCTCTATATCCTGCCCAATTAATCTGGAATGAGTTGGATTATGATAACGTACATTTTGCAACAACCTGCTACTGAAAGAAGGATCACAAAGCTACTTCCTCGTTCTTTCCCCTCCCTCCTCCCTGCCTCTCCCCGCTCTGTGGCTCACCCCAAGGGCCCTGCTGCTGCCAGCCCCTACAGGTAGACAGCACCAGGTTGTGGCAGAAAGGGACAGCCCACCGGCAAGCTGGCAGCAGAGACCACTGCACTGCCAGCCATTAGCCATTGACTACAGTCCTGCTGGCTCCAGCAGGCAATGCTTGCAAATTCCTGTTCTCTGGGAGAAGTCCATGCACCGAGCCCTTCCCTGGAATGTGACATTGGCCTGTTTCATCCGCCGAAACTCCAGGGGCATTCTTGAGGTGAGGCCTGGCCTCTGCAGGCAGGGAACTGTTTCCCCTCCTTAATGCTCCCCCAAAGAACCAGGAAGATGTGAGGCAAAAAGGTGTCCAGAAACCCCTTGGAGAGAAAGAGGGAGGGAAGGAATGGATGTGAGGACCTGCCAGGTGCTGTCACTGCGTCACCCTCTCAGCAGCCTTGCAAGGGCTGTGCGCCTCTTCCTGTTCTACAAAGAAGCGAACTGGAGAGAGGATGAGTATGGCCCCCTACTAGTCAACGATCAGGGTCAAAGCCTCCTGACTCACACCCCCTCTTTCCAGAGTGCCGCCCCCATCACTCCAGCCCTTTACCAAGGGGGCAGTAGAGTAGAAGCCTGCAGGCCAGATGTCAGCATTCAGAGGCAGCATTTGGAGGCTCAGTTACTTCCTCTCCTTCCCCCTTTTCTTGCCCCTCTCCTCCAAACCCTCACGTCGTCATCCCAGAGATCTCAAGGGGACTGTCCCAGTTCCCACCTCCCTCTTCTCACCCATTCCTTGGCTATTCTTGGAGCACAGAGAACGCCTGACTCCAGAAGGGTATCCGGAGCTGGCGGATGGTTGGAAACGCCCCGTGGCTTGCAGGAGAGTCATTCTTAGGAAATAAATGACCCAAGAAACCGTTAATAATGTGTTCCTCCCGGGAACTTGGAAAGTTCCATGAACTCTCAGACTCGTTGAGCTGGTTTGAGTTTGGGCTTTCTTCAGAAGATGTTCTTTTTTTCCGCCTGGCGCCTCAACGTCCCCAGGATCTAAACACAGAGCAAACAGCCACGCCTCAGCATCCAGGCGGCTTCCCCCTCTTCCACTCCCGCTGGATGCTGGAAGCTGTGAGCTTTTAGTCTGCTGCCCTTCTGTGCTCCCCACGCCACCCACCCCACCTCTGTCACCACACTCCCACCCTCACCCCCACCTCACTTCTAAGACACTCTTAGCTCGCATGCCAAAGTCCGTCTGCTCACATCGGCTCTGGTCTTTGGATGACGCCCTTGACCAAGAGGAATACCAAACGTTCCCTCCCACCAGCACTCAGAGTTCCACTTTGTTTCTGGACTGTGCACAGAGCTCAGAAACAGGGAAAGAAGCTGGAAGGTGGCAGAGGAGGAAGGGAAAATGATATTTAACTGCCTCCTCAAGAGAGTCACCATCAAAGTCAAGCAAGGTTTCAAGGTAGAGACGGACTATCAGCTGGGCTCCTGGCAGCCTCGCCAGCCATCCGAGAGCCCAAGGGTCTGGCCTGTTTCAGGCCGGTCTGGCACGAGTATCTTTCCAATCGTGCTGAAAGTTGCTCCAACAATTAAGCTTGGTCCCTTTGTCTCTCCTCCCCTTCCTCCCTCTCTCTCTCTCTCTGCTTCCTGCAAGTGTCCCACTGTGCGGGGCTCTGCAGCCACCCTCCCCATCAGGCCGTTTCGCAGTGGCACTGCGGCGCCGTGGAGAGGAGCTAATTGGATTTGTTGTCAGCTCCTGAAGCTGCCAGGAGCTCACGTCTGCTCTGGTTACAGATGAAGACATCACGGTGACAGGCTCAGAGACAGCTCAGCTGGCATCCCAAGGCCACTAATAGAGCCATGTTGATTTAATGTCCGAGTGGAGAGGTGCAGACAAGCTGTTCAAGTTTTCCCTTCCAAACAAAGCAGGGATATACCATCCGTCATCTGTGGATCAGTAAATAAGCATCCGCGTGCCTCTAGGAGCTCTTAACCATTGCCACAAAAGAATGACAAACTATTTTAAACAGGGAGACGGGACTTTGAAACAGAGAATCTCTCTGGTGTATGCCGCCCTCAGGGAGCCCAGCTAATTCCACCAAACATAAATTTTCCTTAACTATGCAATTATGAACGAATCCCATTAGCCTTAAAATTGCTTGCTCACTAAAGGTGTGCCCCTGTGTATATGGGCTTCGGTGTGGGGGGGATGTGGAGAGGTGCCAGTGAAGATGAGAAGACCTGCTTATCGTCAATGAAGTCATTTAATGAGCACCTACGGTGTGCCAGGCACTGGGTGAATGAGGTATGGCGCCTGCATTCAGGAAGCTCATGGATGAGGCAGTTCCAGCCCAGGGCAATAGTTCCACAAGATAAAAACGGGACCATGGTGAGCATTGACGGGAGGCATCCCCTTCCCTTTGAGGGTCTGGAATCGGTTCCCAGTGAGAAAAGCATCTAAGTCCAAGGTCTTCCCCAAGCCCCTTCAATTTGAGCAGCTGGGATCTGTAGCAGGTGGATCCCTGGGGTGACCATCCCCTCTGTCCCCAGACTGGTCCTTTCCCCACAGCCCACTAATGACCCTGTGCTCCTCCCCAGGTTTGCAGAGGCCTGAGGTGTCCTCACAGGGTGGATGGTGGCGCCTGAGGTCCGAGAGCACCAGGAGGGGGTGGAGCCACGCACCTGGCAGGGGGCCTGTCTTGGAATTCAGCCTGCCTGCCCAGCACATCACGGGCCCATGGGCTGTGCTCTATCCTCTGCTTCCTCACAGCTCCTGGACCTGTGTGAGAACTCTCCTCCCAGATCCTGCACATGCCAGGCTGCTGGCCACCCATGGCCACCTTGACTTCTCAGTGATGGGGCCCAAGCAGGAGTATATTTTTAAAAATTATATATATGACAAAGTTTTTGCTCTGTTGCCCAGGCTGGAGTGCAGTGGTGCCATCTTGGCTTACTGCAACCTCCAACTCCTGGGTTCAACAATTCTTCTGCCTCAGCCTCCCGAGTAGCTGGGATTATAGCACCCACCACCACACCTGGCTTATTTTTGTATTTTTAGTAGGGATGAGGTTTCACCATATTGGCCAGGCTGGTCTCTAACTCCTGACCTCTGGTGATCCACCACCTCGGCCTCCCAAAGTGCTAGAATTCCAAGCATGAGCCCCCATGCCTGGCACATATTAAAAATATTTAACATCAGATCGGATGATGGTCACTGTTTTCTGTCAGCTGCACCTCACCCTGGGGCCCCAGCATCCAACTGCCTGCTCCTGGGGCCCCCTCTTCCCATCCGTGCCAGGTCTGTCTTTAGACCCTCATCCACCAAGACCACATGTCACTCTCTCCTGCCCAGATCTCTGAGCCCACCCAAAACTCAGCAGGCCCACATGCAGGCAGAAGGGAGATCTCAGGGCTATACCAGACTGGGGAGCCATCTGAAGCCCACCATGAACCAAGGACGCACACTCTGGTAGAAGGCATTTAACATTCTCTCAGATGAAGCAGAGGAGCCCCTGAACCTGACAAAGACCCCCAGCTCCCTCGCTGAACCGTCTCCCCTACCCCATGGCCACCCACATGCCCACAGGCCTGTACCCAAGTCCATTCCAATGGGGCAACTTGAAAATAACCACGAATGCAGATAGTCCTCAGGAATGAAAGGGGAGAGAGGGAGGGAGACATGGAGAAACAATCCTGACCTAACAGAAAACTCAAGGAAAAGAGAGAATTCCTCATTATTGAACACCGAATGAGAATGGTAACTCAACAAAACAGACGCACAAAGACAAGATACTAAAACAACAGGAAAAGATGGAAAAGGACATTACTCAGACCTAAGGGTACAGATGGAAGCCAAAACAGTGCCAGAGAGCAACAATGACCTTCCAAACCAGGAACAGAAGACGTTCTTAAAAGTAAAATTATTGACATAGCGGAAAAGCTTGAGAAAACTGGTGAATGCAGACGAAATAAAGAGATTAAAGTAAGTAGAGATAAGATGACACAGAGAGGCCAGGTGCAGTGGCTTATGCCTGTAATCCCAGCACTTTGGAGGCTGAGGTGGGCAGATTGCTTGAGGTCAGGAGGTTTGAGACCAGCCTGGCTAACATGACGAAATCCCATCTCTATTAAAAATACAGAACTTAGCCGGGTGTGGTGGCATGCCTGCAGTCCCAGCCACTTGGTAGGCTGAGGCAGGAGAATCGCTTGAACCCGGAAGGCAGAGTTTGCAGTGAGCCGAGATCATGCCACTGCACTCCAGCCTGAGCAACAGAGTGAGACTCCATCTCCAAAAAAAAAAAAAAAAAAAAAAAGATGACATATAGGGAACTGGTAAGGATGGTACAATGTAAGAAATGTGCATCCCTGAAGTAAAGAACCCAACAAACTGAACAGAAGATGTCTAAAGAGATGATACAACACTGTTTCCCTTAAATGGATGACTTTTTCAAAAGATCAAAAATATACACGTACAGTGTTCCAGAAAATCTTAATGGAGGGCCATGAACACTGAAACACTGCCTGGACATCAAGGATAAAAATGAATTCTTTGGAGGTCAAGACAGAAAAAGCAAATCAACCACAAAGAGAAAAAGCTAACTGACCAAAGACCTCTACAGTCATGTTCAATCCCGGGCAGCTACAGAGCAATTTGCAGGGTTCTAGAGTGACAAAGTGTAATCAGGAGATTATAACCCAAAAAGACGCTATTGGAATATAATGGTAACAGGAGATGTTCTCAAACATGAAAAACCCTGGGAATATAGCACCCTTGAAAAAATGACTCTCATCAAATTCATCCAGTTCCCATAAAGACCCATGAAAGAAAGAAGTATGGTGAAAGCACAAGTGGCAGGGATTTGGTCCATTTAAATACAGAGCTAAAATTCAACAGCCATGGAATGATGGTTTTAGAAGAGTCTTAGTGTTATACAATACTCAGCACTGGGGAGTGGGGCTTGGAGGAAGGAGCAGCACTGTATTTGTGCTGGCTGATAGCAGCACAAATACAAACACAGAAAGACTTGCAGTTAAGCCGGACAGATGAGACATACACCTTCACTCTGGGTTTAGGAAGCCCACCCAAGGGATGGTAACAGAACAAAAGAGCTATCAACCCACAAGGACAAAGAACACAGGAAAGATGAACCAGGAGATGGGAGATATCGACAAAATTCTGGAAGATGGACAGTTGATAGATCAGCAGTAATTGACTCAGCAGACCAGAGAGCCAAAACTTAATTGATTTCAAGGGGTGGGGAGGAGAGTGTGCAATGAGAAGCAAACCTGTCTCCCACCTCCCATATCACTCCAGAAAAGCTGAGGAGCTAGAAGAATCAAAGACATCTGAAGGCTGGAGAGTGGGGTGGGGATGAAGACCGAAGGATTGGTGGAAAGTTGGCAAAAGAAGCAGCAGGATGACCAAATAGCGTGACCAACTGTCTCAGTTTGCCTGGGACTTTGAGGGGATGGGACAGAGGGGTGCCTGGGACTTTGGGTACAAAAACTAGGACAGCCCCAGGCAAACCAGGATTAGTTGATCATCTTACCACCAGGTTTCCTCCCTGACCCTAACTTGGGGCACTTATGAAATTGCCCCTTCCACACCAGTAGAAGACTAGAATAAAGCTTATTTTGTGATAAAAAATGAACTAGATTGTATATTCAACAAGCCCAGGCCCAGTGAAGATCCTACTGAAAATAGAGGCATTAAGAGGAAGCCAGGAGTGGGAACATGGGGGAAGCCTCAGGTCCCTTTCCTCACTTGGTTCAGAATCTTGGCAGCCAGGTTTATATCTCACAATCTCTTCCACACACACTCCCACTTCTACAGATTTGGAGAGTGTCTTTTGAGGAACTAGTCCAAGAAAAACAATCTACAGATACAGACATTTGGGGGACCCTCCCCACAAGAAAATGACCAGATTGCCACCAAACCATCCCATAATGAGAAACATCAGTCCACAAGCCCAGCCCTCGGACCCAGCGTTTCTGCTCAGCTTTTTAGTGCCTCACTCTTAAATATCTTTAGGGCAGCCAAGGATCACCAGATGTGATCACCAGATTAGAGAAGATCCTTTCACAGAAAGGTAGAAGACTGAAGAAAAAAACATGGAAGGAAACAGCAACAGAAATAATAGAAGGTACCGCACTTGTTAAACAAAAATGAATGCTAGTGAAACAACAACAAAAGGAAAAACCAGAGGGTAAGAAAGGGACCACCAAGTTAAAAGTATGACTAAAAAATTTTAAACTCAATAGATGGCTAAGAAGGCAAACTTGAAGAAATCTCAAAAACAGAACCAGGCAAGACAAAGAGATACATTCACAGCACAAATTCAGCCGCCAAAATTCAGCCACAAAATTTTCTTCTTTGTCATTTTGTGTGTTTTCCAAATTTTCCACCATGGACCCGTATTAATTGTATAGTCAGAAGAAAAAAGTATATAAAGATGTCATTGTCAAAAGCCCATGACCACACAATGGGCAGCATGCTGGGGGCTCGGGAGCGAGGGACTGGGGTGGGCTGGGGAGGGAGGCTGCCAGCAGGGCCCCTGTTTCCCATGGGGATGCAAATTCATGGGCAGCAGGGGCTTTGGGGGCCCACTTGGCAGGGGGAGGGAGTTTCCAGAGTCCTCCCAGGACAGACTTTCAGAAGCTCAGGGCCTGAGTGGTACTGAGCCTATGGGAGGCTGGAAATGGGGGCAGCCAGTTGGGCAGGGGCTGAAAAGTGAGGAAGATCCTGGATTTAGATGAGATAGGTCATTTTGCTCCAGGTCCACAGAGGACCAAACAGAAGGAGTGCCACACGAATGTCTGGGAGCTACCAAGCAGGACGACTTGCTGGGGGTCTTTCACACAGCTGAGGAGTGTGGTCACAGCTCCCACCTCTCAAGAAGACTTCAGTTCAGGCTGTCATCCAGCAAGGCTCAAGCAAACGCCTTCTCTGTGCCAGGCTCTTGCTAGCACTGGATGTATAGCAATGAATAGCAATGAATCAGGCCTCACCAGGCCCCAAATCAGAGGGCTGGGCCAGACCCGCTCTAAGCCCCCTAAACTCTACACCTCAGGGGTGGTGAGGGACTCAGGAAGGGAGAGGAGAGGCCCAGCTCTTCTGACAGCTCTCTTAAGATGAGAAAGATTTTGAAAAGAGAACAAAGGCAGAGAACAGTGGTGATTATGGTCATGATAAGTCCATGAGGAAGAAGATGACAATGGTGAGGAAAGGCCCTCATGCTTGCTGGGACTGTTGCAGACCTGTCATCCTCTCCTCAGCTCTCCCAACAGCTCCACAGGGCACACATGCCCACCTCTGTGGTCACAGTGAGGACACTGAGGCTCAGAAGTAGAGGCGTCTCCCACCGGAGGCCAAGTTGCAAGAGGCAAAGCCCAGCTCAAGCCCCAGCCCAGCCCCACTCCACGTTCTGGGCTCCAAGCTTCCCCCAGCTACACTGAGATAGAGCACAGGACAATTTACCCATGAGGCGATGGATGCAGGGTGGGCAGGAAAGGCCTGAAATGGTCTGAATGTGTATGCCCATCCCCCAACACCAAACTTCAGTGTTGAATGCTAACTCCCAAGGTGATGGTATGACTCCCACCTTTGGAGAGTGATTAGGTCATGAGGGTGGGGCCCTTATCCATGGATTAGTGCCTTTATGAAAGAGGCCCCAGAAAGGTCTCCAGTCCTCGTTTCACCATGTGAGGACACAGCAGGAAGCTGCCTTCTATGAATCAGCAAGTGGGCCCTCACCCAAAGCAGAATTTGCTGACTCCTTGATCTTGGGCCTCCCAGCCTCCAGAATCATGAGAAATAAAAATCTGAGTTTATTGTAAGCTCTCCAGTCTGTGGTGTTCTGTTATTGCAGCCTGCACAGACTAAGACAGGGTCAGTCTAGGAATACACACTCGCTCATTCCAACTCTCCACTGCCTGTTGGCCGAGTGTCCTACCCAGACCTCACTATTCCCAAGCTCAGAGCACCACAGCCTCGGCAGGTCAGCCTGGAGCCCACCCCTCAGTTCCCAGCATCTCCAGGATCACCAATGCAAGAATTGAAGACATAGCACTGCCCCAATTTGGTGTTATCAACTCGATTTCTACCAGGCCCCACTAAGGAATGTAAAACTTTCTACCTGCCTTGGGCAATCTGCCAGGTGGAAGGGAAGTCACAGGGGCAAGTGCACATCTTTCTAGCAGAATCCAAATGTGCCCTTGATAAGTCCTGTATTAGTCCATTTTCATACTGCTATGAAAAAATACCCAAGGCTGGGTAATTTATAAAGAAAAAGAAGTTTAATGGACTCACAGTTCCACATGGCTGGGGAGGACTCACAATCATGGTGGAAGGTGACAGAAGAGCAAAGGCACGTCTTACATGGCTGCAGGCAAGAGTGTGTGCAGGGGAACTGCCCTTTATAAAACCATCAGATCTCATGAGACTCATTCACTATTATGAGAACAGCACAGGAAAAACTCGCCCCCATGATTCAATTACCTCCCACCAGGTCCCTCCCATGACATGTGAGGATTATGGGAGTTACAATTCAAGATGAGATTTGGGTGGGGACACAGCCAAACCATATCAGGTCCCCATTCTTTTTTGACATAAACTGGAATGAGAGTGACCAGTGGGTACCATCACAAGTAATAGACAATCACTGCAGACCAACTGTGCCTCATCTTTCAGATTTGCAGAAGTACACAAGTGATGCAGTCATCAAGTCCCTGGCTGATGCTCACACCTTGTCCAAGCCCGGGTGGGCCAGACCCAGTACCAGCCCCATCTCCTGCCCACACACCCTTGGGACTTGACCCCCGCTATATCCCGAGCAGCTACACTCTTTCACCTCCAGGTTTTACTCCTGCAGTTTCTCTGCCCAGAACCTCTTTCTCACTTCCTTCGATGTGGCTGCCTTCTACCCAGACTTTGAAACCAGTTCAGATGTTGCTGAGGCTCAGAGAGGTGAACTAACCTTGACTACCATGCCCAAGGCCACTGAGTCTGATTCACATAGTTGCCTCCTCTTCTGAGAAGCTTTCCTGGATGCCCACAGCAGGTTGGGGTCCCTGATCTCAGCCCCGAGCATCCACTAATCACACTATAGTGTCTGTGTGTCTCCTGGACCAGACCAGCTCTGCATAGGCAGTGAAAATTCCTGTTTCCTGCTGGATTCCCAGAGCTATCTGTCCTCCTCATTGGTCTCACTGCTACGGAAACGCTTGGACCTTAAGATCTTCCTCTACCTTACACTACTGGCTCCAGCCAGGGAACCAGAACCATTCCCAAGGAGACTGCATCCACATGGGAATCAGATTGCAGGGCAGAGTTGGGAGATGGGTGACCCCACCCTGACCAGGAGCCCTACACATCTCTGCCCACCACAGTGCCCTCTCCCATGGCGCCATTATTCTAGAATAAACACCCAAGAAGAAAGAGTCTACTAAGTCATTAGAGCAGAGGGGCTGGCCAAAACACTTCCTCACCGACAAGGCAGCTGAGTTCACTGGGTCCAGGGCCTGCAGAGGAAGAGAAGGATCTAAGAGGGCAGAAAGAGGGGGTGGGCCTCCTAGAGGAGCTGGGCTTCACCCATAGGTGTCAACTTGCCATCAGAGTGGCCACAAATAAAAGAGCTGGCTTCTTGAAGCCTCAGTTTCTCTCATAAGAAAGGCATCCTGTGTTCAGGTGGCCATGCATACAGTAAGAGCATGGGAAATGGCACTCCTCTCCCCCAACCCTCTCCCTCCCATTCTCTCTCCTTCCTGAAGGCACCTTATCTATCAGTCTCCTTCACCAACAGCTCCACGCAGAGTCAGCTGGGGCGGCTGGTCAAGGGCTGAAGAGGTCACTTCCCAGGCAGCGCACTCTCATGCTGGCTTTGGCTGTGGTCAGAGACCTGCCTTCCTTTCCACACAGCCTGCTCAAGATTTCTCCTGGTGGGTGGCTGGGTTCCAGGAGTGCATGTCCCAAGAAAGCCAGGCAGAAGTCATGTCACCTCTCATGATCTCGCCTCAGGAGTGTCTTTTTCACCACAGTCACAAGCTCAACCACAATGAGGGGAGGGGACACGGAGCCCCCTCCATGGGAGGAGTGCCAGCATCACATTGTAAGAAGAGAATACAAATGTGGTCAGTTTTGGAAAATACAAGCTGCCCCACCCACTCCAGGAGTTTGGATTTTATCATATATGTGACAGTAGGATGGCAACAAGACTGGGTTTACATTTGAGAAGTGGCTGGGTGGAGGGTAGGTTAGAAGGGAGCTGAGTGGAATCCTTCTAGTTAGGAGGCACTAGCCCTAGTCCAGCTGAGGAGTGGTGTGGATTTGTCCCCGGGGCAGCAGTGGAGATGGGGTGGGCACCAGGACCTGCACACTTTGTGGCTCACTAGTAAGTAGAATGCCCAGACTCAGACATGTCAGGAAGGCCATGCAGGACATGCTTGGGTGTCTAGACTTTTTTCTGGGGCAGTGGGGACCTACTGAGGGATTCTAAGCAAGAAAGTAATATGATCAAACTGTGTCTTAAGGAAAACTCTCGAAGCATGCTGAATCTAGGACAAGACTCGCAATCTGACCTGTGTAGTAATGGTCCAGAGAAACAGGTGTTGCTATTCCTCAGAAAGCCCAGTGAGTTCACCAAAAACCAATATACCCCAACCTCCTGCCTCTTGTTTCAAGCGCTAAGCCATGGGCTGTTTCTCTCTGAATTCACAGAGCTTTTGGAGTCGGCCTCTCTGGGACATATATATCGTTTCCACCTATCCAGCACCCATTCCCTCTGTGTATCAGTCAGTTTCTACTAGATGCTGCAGTAACAAATGATCCCCAGATCTCAGTGACTTCCAGTGGCAAACATTTGTCTCTTGCACTCAGTTCACACAGACTTCAGGTTAACTGCAGCTCTGTTCCATGTGGCTTCTTCGCAGTTGGGTCCAAGCTGAAGGAGCAGTATCTATTTGGGACAGCCCCTTCTAGAGGGAGAAGGAAAAGAGGAAGAGAGCTGGTGGAAATCTGTAATATTAAAGCTTCCGCTCACACATGGTGCATATCACATCTGCTCACATGCCGTGAACCAGAGCAAGGCACATGCCAAGTTCAAGGTTACTGGAGAGGGGAGGTAGACTCCTCCCAAGGCATGAGGTATGGGAGGAGATGTATGGTCTTCTTACAGAAAAGGAGACTGAAGAGTTAAGAGCAAGAATACAATCTACACCCACGTCACCTGGTGACCCCTTTGCCATAGGTATTGGTTCAAAGATGGGCATGTGACCCAAGCCAGGCCAGTTGAGTCAATGAGATTCATTGCTAAGCCTTTCATCTGGGCTAAAGGGAAAGAGAAGGATTCATTTCCATTGTTGCTTCTGAGGAGGTGGCTGTGAACCTGCTGCTTCCAGCAGCTGTCTTGGCACTACAGGGGACAGGGCCCTTCCAGAGACAGCAAGCACAAGACCAAATGCCAACAATGTCACTTGGGGTCCTGCAGCCAGATGTGGTGGAAGCCAGCTACCCCTGGCCTATTTGATTATAAGAATCTGCTCAAGCCATTTGCATTGGGTTTCTGACACTTGCCACCCAGAGTCTGATTCAATACCACAATTGAATCAGACCCACTCTTTGGCTATTACAGCCTGACTTCCCTGAGGATGTGCTCTGCCTTCTCAACTAGACAGTTGCACCTTCAGGATAGAAACCTGTAGCACCCATTTTTAATGACCCTGAGTATCTTAACACACATTTTGGGAGAGAAGCATTTATTGAACATCTACTATGAGCCTGGCATTGTGCTACATGTTTTTACATGTGCTATAGCATCCCAGTCTTTGAGAAATCCTGTAAGGCCAATGTTATTGTCAAGATTCAAGAAGATTAAACTCTCTGTTCAATGTCGCACCCGAATCAGTAACAGAACTGGGACTGGAGCCCAGCTTGGCCGTGATGTGGACAGTATTATCCCCTAGGTCTTCCACACCGCCGCCTAGTGTGCTATGCAAGGTTCCCAGTGTCTTCGGGGGAAGGATGGATGCAACACAGCTCTGCTCTCAGGCTGACCTATTTGTGAGCAGGACTGATAAGAAGGCTGGCCAGGGCGAGGTCTGGAATGTTTGGTCAAAGCAGAGTCCAGCTGGCTTTGGCTGAAAACTCCCATGCTCCACCCTATGCCCAGTCTAGTTGGACCTCAAAAACAGGCACCAAAGCCTGTATTCATTCAATTCAACCCCCTCTAAAGGCAACCTCATCTTTGTTCCAGCCTTCTGCACCTTTTCCCATAAGTCTTGCAGACTGAAGCCGCCTCCTGCCCAGATTCTAAGCATGGGCCAAGCCTTCAGGTCGCTGTGCCCAAGCTGCCCCGACCCAAGTCCTCTGCCTTCCTCTAACTCCCTGTCCCCAGCATCCAACCCTCCTACCCAGAGATTATTAAATATAACCCCCATTTGCAGGAAATATGCAAAACTGTTTATCTTTGGAAACTAAAATATATGAAACTGAGTCATCAGGCAAATTATATGCATCAGTAAGTGATAAATGTTCAGGGCCAGCAATCCTGAAATAGCACATGAAAGCCTTTTTGCTACTCCTCTTTCTGCCTACAGAGCACTTTTGAGCAAAGTTCATTGCCGGCAGTACAAAGTCAAGCCCCACAGAGCCTCTCACATTGGTCCTGCCCACTCGAATGAGTGCCAGAGGGACTCCTGGGGGCAGGCAAACCCCACGGGCCCCTATCCCAGCCCACCCTCTCTCAACCTCAGGGCAAGGCTATTGGGACATCTCTTTGCTCCAGATGCAACCCCTGGACCCCTAAGGCTCAGCAGCCTGGGATTAGAAGTCCAAAAAGTGTTCGCTCCCCTGACATACTCAGTACACCGGCCAGAGAGGCCAGATGCCAACAGCAACTCCCCATCCAATATGGCCTCTCTGTCAAGTTGGCCCAGAGAAATGGCAAGGGAGAGCACAGTAGCCGAAGGATCTCTTGCCCAGAGAGGGACAGCAGCTCCTGGTGGCGCCCCTCTCGAATGCAGTCCTCACTCAGTCTTCTGCATCCTTTCTCTCTCCCCTCCCTAGACATGCATACCCACCTCCTTCTTCCCCTCCCCACATAGCTCCTGACCATGTGGTCTTTCCTACAAATAAAACATGGAGGTCCCCTGGCCTGGCCTGGACTGCACGTCAGGAGGCCCAAACTCTAGTCCTGACCCTTCCCCAACATACAGCATGATCTTAGACCTTCCCTTAGGTCTTAGATGTAGAGCTCTTTCTACATCTGCCATATGAGACGCCCCTACCCAAAGGCCCATGGTGGATGTTTGGCCCACGGTGGATGTTCACGGTGGATGTTCTATCCAGAACTGCTCTGGATAGTTCAGCCACAAACACAGACACTTGTTCATTCATTCAACAAATACCGGGGGAGCACCTCCTGAGTCCCAGGCACTATGCCAGGTCTTGGGGTGCTGAACCTTTGAAGCAAGCTCTCACCCATGATCTGTTTGCTGCCCAGGGCCCAGGGTGCCACCTAAAGAAGGTGCCTACTCAACTACAAATGCATTGGCTGTGCTTCACCCCAGGATGGGGCAAGAGCTCCATGCCATGCATGAACTTTATGCATTTGCCTCCCGGATGGAGAGGCCATAGTTTCCATTTAGCACCATGATGCAACATCTGACAGAACTGAGTCCCAGCTCAGAAGCCTCCACTTACTTTTCTTGACCGCAGTTTCCTCATCTAAGAATGTGAACAATATAAGGACAGCCTTCTAGGAACTCTGCAGGAATTAAGTGAGAACATGCATAGGGTTTGGCCCAGAGCATACAGTTAATAAATGTTGTGGTTGTTATTATGAAAGAGAGTCATTTCTATCTCCCTGCATCAGTGCTGGGCCGTGCTGCACATGCTGGTGCTGCACAAAGCTTGGTGTGGTTTTCTCCAGCTTCCAGGTGGCTTCACTTTTACTCTCAGTTGTCAGGTAACAGGAAAACATGGGGCTGTCCCCGGCAGCCCTCCAATCCCCACTCCTGTGTTGAAGTTCTGGCCCTATCACCACGTTGTTCTCTGTCCTTAGCCTTAGTTGCCCTCATCTGAGACAGGGAGCCAATGCCACACTTCCCTCCCTTAAGGGCTGCCATGGGATCAAAGGTGACAGCATCCATGGAACCTGTTTGTTACCCACACAGTGTTCCATGCAGACAGCATGAATCTCCTACAAAATCAGAAAGTTACCCTTCATATGTGGGGTCAACTGGAGTGCTTTGGGCTGCAAGTAACAGACACACCAACTCAAAGAGGTTTAAACATCTCATCAAAAAGTGGGCTAAGGATGTGAATAGACAATTCTCAAAAGAAGATGTACAAATGGCCAAGAAACATGAAAAAATGCTTAACATCACTAATGATCAGGGAAATGCAAATCAAAACCACAATGTGATGCCACCTTACTCCTGCAAGAATGGCCATATTCATAAAATCGAAAAAACAGTAGATGTTGGCATGGATGTGGTGAGCAGGAAACACTTCTACACTGCTAGTGGGAATGTAAACTGTACAACCGCTATGGAAAACAGTGTGGAGATTCCTTAAAGAACTAAAAGTAGAACTACCATTTGATCCAGAAATCCCAGTACTGAGTATCTACCCAGAGGAAAAGAAGTCATTATGTGAAAAAGATGCTTGCACACACATGTTTATAGCAGCACAATCCACAATTGCAAAATCATGGAACCAACCCAAATGCCCATCAATTGACGAGCAGATAAAGAAACTGTGAGATATATATATGATGGATATATATATATGATGGAATACTACTCAGCCATAAAAAGGAATGAAGTAACGGCATTCCTGGTGACCTGGGTGAGATTGGAGACTACTATTCTAAGTGAAGTCACTCAGGAATGGAAAACCAAACATCATATATTCTCACTGATATGTGGGAGCTAAGCTATAAGGATGCAAAGGCATAAGAATGATACAATGGACTTTCGGGACTTGGGAGGAAGGATATGGAAGGGGGTGAGAGACACAAGACTGCAAATAGGGTGCAGTGTACACTGTTCAGGTGATGGGTGCACCAAAATCTCACAAATCACCACTAAAGAACTTACTCATGTAACCAAACACCACCTATATCCCAATAACCTATGGAAAAAAAAAAAGGAGGTTTAAACACTGAGGGTTTTCATGACCTCACACACAAAAGACCCTCAGGTGGCCAACTTCAGACCAGCTTCAGTGTCAGGGGAGTGAGAACCATCGACCAAACACAACTTACCTGAAGCCTGGTCAGGAAGAGGGTGGAGCCTGAGCAAATCAGACTCCGCCAGCAGGGAAGTGGGGGAGTGGATTTGGAGTGAGCAACAAGAGTGTCTGCCACACCTGCTTACGAAACAGCTTTGCAGGTGAGTTTTCTCATCTACTTGCAAAGCATTCTTACTTAGCATTTCCTAATGATGCTGAGAAAACAGGAAGAGCATTGGCAAAACCTTGCTCAGGAAAAATGCACAGTCTTGCCCTTGGTGCTTCACACCCAAGAGCCACGGGTTCCCAACCCCTCAGGCAGAAGCAGCCTTTGGTGGCTTCCTTGCTTGTGACTCCAGGCCTCCAGGCAAAGGCATGGCCTGGCAAAATTCCTTTCCTGGAAAATGCCTAAGATGATCTGCCTGAATCCTCCCACCCGGCCTAGGGATTACAACCAACTGGGAAAGGAGTGGAGGAGGGAGGTCACTGGCCCCCGGAGGGTGAGTCACCTGTCCTGCCAACCCACCCACTCGCTCCTGATCTCCTTCTGCTCTGATCCATCTCTCAACAAAGAGTTGGAGTTGGATTTCTCAAGATCCATCTCTTGGCCTCATGTTTCTGACTGTAGACCACACTCTGGCCCCTCTAAGACCAGCACTTGCACAGGCCCAGCTGGAAGTACAGCCTCAGCTCCTGGGTCAGTTTCAGCATGGCTTGACTCTCAGGCCCTGCTGCTTGGGGAGGGCCACACAGCCCAGACTCAGCCTCAGCCTTAACCTCAGGAAAGCCAACCCCCATCCCTACTTGGCCACCATTAGACAGCGGAGGGGGGGGGGGGGCGGTCCTGATGCCACTGCCATGAGCCCCAGCAACTGTCAGCTAAGACCCCAGTCCCGTAATTGGCACCCAGCAAACAATCTGGGAGGTGCTAGGGCTGGGTCCCCAGCACGCGTTAGCCATCATCGTTACAGAAGCAGCAGCCTCCCGAGGGCAAATGTAGACCGTAGTGGCCGTGTGCTTCCTAAAGCATTGGTCCCCAGCTCAAGCATGGTCCCAGGGTAAGTGGGGGACTACGAGTGAGGCACAGAGTCAGGAGCGCAGAGCCAGGCTAGGCCCTTGGCTGTCCTGGCTTCGGACCCCAGTGAGATAGGCACACCCATCTGTAGTTGCATGTCACGATGCTGCAGTATCCACATCGTAGCTGGCTGGCTCTCTGCGATTTCCCCTCTTCCAGAAGTAGCCCCCTGTGCAGGCCAGGTCCTGAGTATCTCCCACCCAAGCACTGGAAAGACACTCAAGTGGATGGGCCAAAGAATCTGCCCACCAGAATTTGGGAATTGACAGCTGGTGATACCAAGACACAGGGCAGTGGGCACTGAAGTCGAGTCCCATAAGGGCAGGGCCCCTAGAAGATGGCCACCGCCTTCTGCTGCCTCAGTCCCCACAGCTGCCTATTCTTCCCGGGCCAGTACCTCCCCTAGTCCACAAAATACCCTCACTTCCTGCTAGGAGACTCTTTTTTTTTTTTTTTGGTCAGATAAGACAGAGTCAGTTTCTGTTGCTTGAGTCCAAATGAACACAGGGCCCTCAGTCACGCCCTCATTTTACAGGTGTGACCTGGGGCCCGGCAAGTGTGACTTGCAGAGGTTGTGCTGACCATGCATGCAGGTCTGAGAGAACCCCAGTTTCTAGACACCCCCTCACTCCTCTTTCTGACAATCCGCTTAGTAAATGTGTGGACTCGGCCCCTTCCTGGGGCCCTCTTGGCTCTGGCTTCAGAGGAGTTCACATGCCCTGTGTTGGTGCTGCTGGGGAAGGCAAAGGCCCCGATCTGCCCAGACCAAGTGGTAAGCTTGGACCAAGTGGACCCAGACCTGTGGGGAGGGAAACCCACCCTCACCACCATCCCTCTCCAGGAGCGCATCCAAGGGCCTGGCATCAGGGCTTTCCGAGCTACCAGGAAAGGGCGCTCCACAGGTGAACACAGCTCCAGCTCCAACAATTTCCTAGGGAAGAAAAAGTGGCCACGCCCCTAGATAAAGGATGTGTGGAGCAGCAGGGGAAAATGGCTTCTGGTGTGTGCACCGCTCCCTTAGCTGCAGGGAGTGTCCCTGATCTCAGTAGTACATAAACTCTTGGCAAAGTTGGGTTTTCCATGGTTTGCTGAACTCCTGAACACAGATGTCCCATTTGTGTTTCATTAGTACATCAGCCGCTCTGCGGCTTTCGACCTCTGCACCAGGCAATAATTACCTGGCTCGGGCCCATCCCCTCACCAGCTGGCCGGGGACTTGCTCTGCCCGACCAGGGCTGTGTCTGCTGTCAGCCCTTTCCAGGCAACTGGACAGCTCTGTCATAACCAGAATGCCCCAGCTGGGCCTGTGTTAGCATGAGGGGGCTGGCGGGGGTGGGGTCCTGTTGACTCTAGCAGATACCTCTAGAGGGAGAAGAGGCCTCCAGAGCCCATCTACCCTGGGGAGGCTGGAGACAGGGAAGGGGAGGAGGTAGAGAAGGAGGGGAGGAGGGGGAAGAAACCTAGAGGGGCAGGAGAAGGGGAGAGGAGGGGAGGAAGGGAGGAGGAGGAAGAAGGAGGAGGAAGGGGGAGGGAGGAGGAGGAGGGAGAAGGGGGAAGAGGAGGGGGAAGGAACCTAGGGGGCAGGAGAAAGGGAGAGGAGGGGTAGAGGGGAGGAGGGAGGAGGGGGAGGAGGAGGAACAGGGGAGGGGGGAAAAGGGAGGAGGAGGAAGAAGGAGAAGGGGGAAAAGGAAGGGGAAGGAACCTAGAGGGGCAGGAGAAAGGGAGAGGAGGGGGAGAGGAGAGGAGGAGGAAGAGGAGAGGAGGAGAAAGAGGGAGAAGGGGAAGGAACCTAGGGGGCAGGAGATAGGGGGAGGGGAGGGGGGAGGAGAGGGGAGAAGGGAGGAGGAAGAGGGAGCAGGAGGAAGAGGGAGGAGGTGGAAGAGGTAGAAGAGGGGAAAGTAGGGGGAAGGAACCTAGAGGGTCAGGAGAAAGGGAGAGGAGGGGGAGAGGAGAGGAGGGGAAGATGGAAGAGGGGGAAGAGGAGAGGAGGGGGAAGAGGAGAGGAGGGGGAAGAGGAGAGGAGGAGGAAGAGGGAGGAGGAGGAAGAGAGAGAAGGGAGAAGAGGAGGGGAAAGGAACCTAGAGGGCCAGGAGAAAGGGAGAGGAGAGGGAGAGGAGAGGAGGGGGAAGATGGAGGAGGGGGAAGAGAGGAGGAAGGAGAAGAGGGGAGGAGGACCAAAAAGAGGAGGCAGAGATGGGTTGGGGCCCAGGCCTGGAGCTGGGAGCTGCACCTCTGAGCTGAACATGCTCGGGTGGGCCTGGCAGGCTCCATGGACCCCTGCTCCATTGCCTTCTGGCTCCAGCAGAGGGGCGAGGGTATCATCTCAGTCCCACAGCAGAGGACATGTAGGGGAGGCTTCTGACGGGATGTCGGCTGGGTCTCAAGGGTAGCCTTGGCAAAGTGCAGGGCTTTCCCCACTCTCGTCCTGGACTGACGCACTTGGGCATGGGCGAGGGGGTCAGGGCATTGCCTTCCCTATGGGTCTCCCCTCCCCAGGCTCTGCTCTTGGGGCTTCCAGAAAGCCATCAAGGAGGCCTTCATGGAGTAAGGCCTTGCGTCCAGGCTCCAAGGCACACATTCTTTTTTTCTTAAGACACAGCCTTGCTCTTTCGCCCAGGTTGGAGCGCAGTGGTGCCATCTTAGCTCAGTGCAACCTCTGCCTCTCAGGTTCCAGCCATTCTCCTGCCTCAGGTTCCCAACTAGCTGGGATTACAGGCACCCGCCATCATGCCAGACTAATTTTTGTAATTAGTCTAATTTAGTAGAGACGGAGTTTCACTATGTTGGCCAGGCTGGTCTCAAACTCCTGACATCAAGTGAGCTGCCCACCTCAGCCTCCCAAAGTGCTGGGATTACAGGCGTGAGCCACGGTGCCCGGCCTACTGCATGTGAAATTCTAACGTGGGCGGATCAAAGGGGATTTGCCCGAGAAGCGAGCGAAACTTAAGCTCCAGGCCCCCTCACTTGTCCAGGTACCTTCCAAGACCCTGAGCTGAATTTAGAATTATAGTTCTGTAAGAAGGTGCCCCAAATTGTATAGGTTCCAGGACCCCTAAAACCAGGATCTGACTCTGGTATAAATTTTCAACTCCACCTTTTCATCTACATTGAAATGTGGGATATCTACATTCAAATCAGGAGTCACCAAGGTGGGATTCAGAGAGGCCAAGTCTTAAATCAGAAATATATTGACTTTTGGAAGGAGGACCCACACGGAGAAGGTAGCGAGGGAGTGAGGGTGGCAAGGGGAACAGAAAGGGTGGCCGACATTCTTTAGGTGCATCATGCACATACATGCTAAGCATTCTGAATCGTGATCTTGTTTAATCTTCCCAGCAACCTGAGGAAAAGTTATTCTCCCATTTTGCAAATGAGAATGGACCTCAAAGAAGTAACTGGTCCGCAGAAGTGGAGTTGGAATTAAAGCTCAGATCGGTGGGCCCTGGAGACCACACTCTTCCCACGACACATCATGTGCTCAGATGTGTGCGGGAGCTGGCAGACCGGCACAGTGATCGGAAGCATTTTGGTGAAATTACAGTCCTCAGTATCTATGGTTCCCATATGCACAGATTCAACCAACTGCAAGTCAAAAATGTTTGAAAAAAATAAAAATACAACAATAATGGCCGGGCGTGGTGGCTCACATCTGTAATTTCAGCACTTTGGGAAGCTGAGGCAGGAGGATCACTTGAACCCAGGAGTTCAAGACCAGCCTGGGCAACATGGTGAAACCCTGTCTCTATAAAAATACAAAACTTAGTCAGGCATGGTCGCAAGCACCTGTAGTCCCAGCTACTCGGGAGGGTGAAGTAGAAGGATCGCTTGGGCCCAGGATGTCAAGGCTGCAGTGAGCCCAGATGGTGCCACTGAATTCCAGCTTGGGTGACAGAGAGACTTTGTCTCCTTGTCTCCAAAAACAACAACAACAAACAAAAAGACAACAATAAGAAATACACATTTTTAAAAACAGTACAGAATAAGAACTATTTACATAGCACTTACATTGTATTATAAGCAATCTACACTTACATAGTATTATAAGCAATCTACAGATGATTTAAAGTATATGGGAGATGTGTGTAGGTTACATTCAAATGCTATTATTTTATTTTTTTAAGAGACAGGGTGTTGCTTTGTCACTCAGGCTGGAGTGCAGTGTCACAGTCACAGCTCACTGCAGCCTCAAACTCCTGGGCCCAAGTGATCTTTTCACCTCAACCTCGTGGGTAGCTGGGACTACAGGTGCACACCACTGCACTCAGCTAATTTTATTTTTTTTTTTTGTAGAGGTGGAGTCTATGTTGCCCAGGCTGGTCTCAAACTCCTGACCTCAAGTGAATCTCCCAAAATGCTGGTATTACAGGTATGAGCCACTGCACCTGACCCACGTTTTATATTGTCTGATCATCCACGGAGTTGGTGTCCAAGTGGTTCCTGGAACCAATCCCCCACAAATACCACGGCACCAGTGTACTGACGACACTGGTCAGTGACCCTAAAACATTACTCATGTGACTAGTACATGGATATTAACTGCTTGGTACACTTTGTTACTGATGTACAACGTATGAAATGTCTGTGGTGGTCTCTTTAGTCAGACTGATGTGTTAGTTTTAGTTTTTTTAGTGAATATGTATAAATCTATTGACATCGATAAATTAAGTTTCACTTGCGATCTTGCAGTTTCTTCATCCACAAATTCTCTCTCAAGGAGCTTTTAAGAACAAAACTATCACCACCAAGGTGACGAGAGAGAGTTGATATAGCCAAGGATAACAAATTTCATCTTTCTGCACCAACTCCCATAGGTCAGCAGCAACTTCTTGCAGTCCTGCGTGCGAAGGGACCTCTGGGCCCAGCAGCTGTGATCTGTCAGCAATGCCTGCTCCAAGCATGGAAGGGAAGAGAGGCAATTTTTCTGGCAGGTACTTGTCAGCTTCCGGAAAAGCAAAGATAGACAGAAGCCAGGCCCTCCGGCTACAAAAATGAGTATTCCTTTGGGGCCTGTGACCAGACTCAAATGTCCTCATCTAAGAAGGAGCTGGACTCCTCCCACGCCAGAGTCCCTGGGCGCCTTGTTAGCTAGGGTGGCTCTGGCCAGTGATGAGAGAAGGCCAGGGAGGATTAAGACCAAGATTTGAACCTTGGACAGCCAGGAAGTTGGCATCACCGTCACCAGAAGTCAGCAGCCCACCTTATGAAACAGATCCCGTCTTTATTTGAAATGTTGATAGTTTGTTCATCATGGATTTCTTTTGTTAATTTTGAGTTTTAAAATATGGCATTAAAATACGATTTCTCTTGATGACTGCGATTTTTGGCGCCCCTTCAATTCTGTGCCCAGGCCAGTGCTTCATTCTCCTCACCCCTGCTCTGCTCTGCCCCTCTCCGCCTCTGCTCCCAGCCTCACAAGAGCATTAAAAATGTCTTCCTCCAGTTTTCCCAGGACACTTCAACCCTTCCCTGCCTCTGCTCCCAAACACAGCACCCCATCTCCCAAGACCTGCCACTTTGAAATTGCTCTTGGCAGAGGACGCCTCAATGCAGACAGTCAGGTGAAGGCCACGTGCAGGGACAGGAATGAGTCCAAGAGGGGGTTTTCCCCAGTTGGATGCTTCCTCGCATGGAGGGGCTGTCTTCAGCTACTCTGACCCCACAGGACAGCCCCCAGAGCCAGGAGGAGGCCACAAAGGCGGATCCAGGTAAGGTGTCCTAGGAATTGGGAGGATAAAAATGGTCGTCACTAGACAGGAAGTCAGATACACACGGACACAGAGTGCATTAGGAAGGGGAGTCCCTTCTCTGGCGTCCGGGCCCTCCTCTCGGTCGTGAATATTCTGCAGCTCTGGTTGGCATCCAGGGAGGTGGGGGTGCCCCCTGGGCAGGATGCTGTTGGGTCCGAGGCTGGCCTGGAGGATGAAGGGGGATGATGAAGCCATTCTTGCCTTTACCTCTGGAGCCGGGCGGACTCCCCATGGCTCCTACCCGCCCCTCTGCTCTTTCTCCTCCACCCTCCGTGTCCAGGGGAACCCAAGAGAGCACGCGGGAAGAGCTGGGTGTCTACGCTTCCGCGACTTGGGCTGCAAAGATCAAGAGAAGTCAGGCTCTGGGAGGACGCGCGGCCGTCCAGGAATGGCAGGGAGGCCCGCTGGAGCCTGACTTTGGTCCAAATGGACGAAAGCTTCGACGGAGCAAGGCCGAGTGTCCGCGGTGGCACCTCTCACCAGTGGACGCTGGCGAATAACTATGGGAACAACATTTAACAGCAGTGTTTTCTATGACAGGTACACAGCCACCTTGGAGTGGGTTGATAACCATGCCTATCTCACCGGGGGGCACTGAACCGACCGCATACCCAGGGCTCCGGGCTCCACGGCTAGCTTACTCGCTCACTCCGTGAAGCATCCCGGCAGGAGCCGGAGCCGGAGCAGCAGCAGGGCCGGGCCCGGGGGCGCGCGCATGCGCAGGCCGTGCTCCAGGGGCGGGGCACCAAGCCGAGGGGCGGGCGCCGGGCGGAGGGCAGGGGACTGCCACGCGCTCCGGGACGCCTCTGCGGTGACTGAGAACCGACTCGGCAATCCGCGGCCCGGGTAGGGGGAGTCTTGTGTCTGCCGCTGACCAGGTGCGTGACCTTGGGCAAGTCACTGAACCTGCAGGTGCCTCCGTTTTCTGGTCTGGAAAATGAGGGTCCTAGAGTCGCCCACCTCATAGGTCGTGGTAGCTCCGGGTGTAACTTAGGCCGGTGGCAGGCACGGATGCGGGCTCTCTGTGCGGCAGCGCTGAGCATTCCTGTGGGCGCCTAGAAAGGGCTATTCTTACTCTTTTATATTTCCTACCTAGTCTCAGCAAGATGAGACCCAAAAGAATTTCTCCGCCACCCAGTGCTTATCTTGCCTTTCCTCTACTAAAATCACTACTAACTTTTTGTAATTTGACAGGATACTTTGCATGTACGCCTTCTCACTTGACTGTCACACGAGCCTTTTGAGAATGATAAATTTTAGGATTCTTCTCATTTTCCAGATAAGGAAACTGAGGCTCAGAGATTTAGTGGCCAGCCCGAGGTCCCACAGCTAGAAAGTAAGGAAGCCGGCCGGGCGCGGTGGCTCACACCTGTAATCCCCGCACTTTGGGCGGGTGAATCACAAGAGATAGGGAGTTCAAGATCATCCTGGCCAATATGGTGAAACCCCGTCCCTACTGAATATACAAAATTAGCGGGGCGTGCTGGTGGACGCCTGTAATTCCAGCTACTCGGGAGGCTGAGGCAGAAGAATTGCTTGAACCCAGGGCGTAGAGGTTGCAGTGAGCTGGGATCGCCCCACTGCACTCCAGCCTGGGTGACAGAGTGAGACTTGGTCTCCAAAAAATAAAATAAAATAAGAAGCCAAGACTGAAACCCAAGTCTTCTGATTCCAAAGCTGGGGTGCTGCTGGCTCGTTCTGAAAGCAAGCATGATGGACATCTTTCTAGACGTATCAGTGGTGTAAGTTCACACTGAAATTGCCCTGCATAATTAAGGATTTTCTATTATTGGGGGGAGTGTGATAATACAGTAATATTACAGTTATACTTTGAAAAAGAGCCCTCTCCCTTTAGAGAGACACGCTGCAGTCTTCCCAAATGAAAGGATATGTCTGGTGCCCATTTGTTTTTAAATAATGGGGTGGGGGCGCACAGATTAAGCAAAACTGGGCATAAAAATTGTTGGAAGCCGGGCGCGGTGGCTCAAGCCTGTAATCCCAGCACTTTGGGAGGCCGAGACGGGCGGATCACGAGGTCAGGAGATCGCGACCATCCTGGCTAACACGGTGAAACCCCGTTTCTACTAACAAAAAAAATACAAAAAACTAGCCGGGCGAGGTGGCGGGCGCCTGTAGTCCCAGCTACTCGGGAGAGGAAGGCAGGAGAATGGCGTAAACCCGGAAGGCGGAGCTTGCAGTGAGCTGAGATCCGGCCACTGCATTCCAGCCCCTGCCACAGAGCAAGACTCCGTCTCAAAAAAAAAAAAAAAAAAAAAAAAAAATTGTTGGAAATGGCTGATGGGCACATGGGCCCATCACATGAGTCTGTCTACTCTTAGCACATGTTTAAAGTTTCCATAATAACAATAAAAACAAATCACGTTTTCTTAAAACTTCTTAAGCTGAAGCACACCCATATTGCTGGAAGAACTCAATCCCAAGATCTGTTTTCCAGCAACTGAGAACCGACCCCACAGTCCACAAGCCTAGGGGGAGTCTTGTCTCTGCTGCTGACCAGCTGTGTGACCTTGGGCAAGTCACTCCAACTGCAAGTGACTCTGTCTCCTCATCCCAAAATGAGGATCACAGGGGTGACCCCCTCATAGGGATGAGACCCCTTGGACTGGGTGCTGGGTCCTTGGAAGCCACTGAGCCAGGGGTCCCACACCCAGGGCCTGCAGGGCCAGGCAGGCAGCGTCATTGAGAGGAATGGCAGGTAGGGACAGTGGCAAGTGGAAATGTTCCCTCTAGCCTAATGCTGTGAAGGGGCCACATACTCTTCTCCAAGAAAGGTGGTGAGCTAGCTCTTGACCTGGCATTTCCTGGTTTCTAAAGGTTGGCAACCAGTTCAAATGTAACTCTGAACCAATTGCCTGTATGTGACCAATTTGCCTCCTGGAGCCTGGGCTAGCCTGTCTCCTCTTCCCCACACCCTTTGGAGAAGAGGAAACCAAAGCTCAGAGTAAGGAAAATCTCCCAGAGTCTCACAGGGAGTCAGATCCAGCCCTAGCACAAGACACACATCACCCCTTCCCTGGCCCACTCCTGGTTCCGTATTTCAATAGCTGGAGGACCTCTCCCAAAGAAGAGACCACGGAGAGACAGAACAAAGAGCAAGCGCCAGATAACAACGTCTAGGAGAATGTCAGTTCTGCTTCTGAACCCAAATGAGTGAATATGCCCCAACGAAGGCAAGTGGGGGCAAGGTTAAGCGGGGGAGGGGGAGGTCATCACTGTAGACCTTAAGATCAAACATTTGGGCCAAATGAGTTTTACTTATTACTTGGCTAGGTGGGTTTACTGAGCAAGTTATTTAACCAGGCATGACCTCTGTTTTCCCATCTGTAAAATGGGAGCATACAAACAGCTTACCCTTTTCTGTTTTATACTGGCATTTACATTTTATAATGTAAATATTACATTTACATTTTATAATGTCATTATTAAAGCTCGAAGCTTCTTACAAATTGTGGTGATGTGCTCAGAGCCTGCAGCCTTGGACAAGTGAGGGGCCACTCCAGTGTATCACTGTTATCACTATTAAGCACTATTATCAACACAAAACTGGAAGAAGAACCAGTGCCCAGAACTCATGGGTCTAAATGGCTGAGCTCTGGAATCTCTCTTTTCAGAAAGCAGCATCTTAGGTGAAGGAAAGAGTATCAAAGATTGGAAAGCAACAAAGACTCATAGTTCTCATAGTTCTCATAGTCCTCATAGTCCTCATAGTCCTCATAGTCCTCATAGTTCTCATAGTCCTCATAGTTCTCATAGTCCTCATAGTCCTCATAGTCCTCATAGTTCTCATAGTCCTCATAGTCCTCATAGTCCTCATAGTCCTCATAGTCCTCATAGTCCTCGTAGTCCTCGTAGTCCTCGTAGTTCTCGTAGTCCTCGTAGTCCTCGTAGTCCTCGTAGTCCTCGTAGTTCTCGTAGTCCTCGTAGTTCTCGTAGTTCTCGTAGTCCTCGTAGTTCTCGTAGTCCTCGTAGTTCTCGTAGTTCTCGTAGTCCTCGTAGTTCTCGTAGTCCTCGTAGTTCTCCTAGTTCTCGTAGTCCTCGTAGTTCTCGTAGTTCTCGTAGTCCTCGTAGTCCTCGTAGTTCTCGTAGTTCTCGTAGTCTTCGTAGTTCTCGTAGTCCTCGTAGTTCTCGTAGTCCTCGTAGTTCTCCTAGTTCTCGTAGTCCTCGTAGTTCTCGTAGTTCTCGTAGTCCTCGTAGTCCTCGTAGTTCTCGTAGTTCTCATAGTTCTCGTCACGAGACAGAGACAAGCCCGTGGGGAGAAGATGCATATACACAACATTCCTCTTGGAGCTTTTCTGAGTTAGATAATGACATTTCTAACCCTGTGCCAATAGTGTTTGAAACATCACCCAGAACCAGCGACATGGCAATAATATGGAGCTACAGAAATAAAATTTGCTGAGCATAGAGAGGGGAGGGCAGGGAAAACAGAGAGAACATCTCAGATCCAGAGGAGGAAAAGCCACCTGTGACCCTGAAGAACGCTGGACTCTGCAACCAGCTCAAACTGCTGAAGACAGATCCAGCTCTGCCTTGCCCAGACGGTAGCCTCCCCAACACCCCAGAAACAGAGCTGCAAGCTGGCCCGTGGGACCCAACGGCCCTCCTGCAACTGCCTTCTGAGCTGGGTTTTCACTTCTGCAAGAAAGGAATAATGAGCTCCAACTTATGGGATTCTTGTAAGAGTTAAGAAGATGACTGTGGACAACCAGGAATTTTTAGAGACTCAGTAATAGAGCCAGGGTCACGCGGTGTCCAGGCTAGGGCCAGATCCAGGCCTCTGGGTTCTTGTTCCCAGCCTTGTGTTTGTTCACTAGGCCATCCTGCTCTAAGTGGCCTGACACTCTGTGACTTTATTAATCTACCAGGACAGAGTCACAATCTGGTGATATGAGAGACCATTTTGGTCTCCACGGCATTTGAATTTTTATTTGGTTGCTGGCATTTTTTTTTAAGTGGGAAATTACACATAAAAGCACAGATTTGCAGCTTCCCTTGAGAAATTATAACCTCTGCAAATGCTGGGCCTGGTTCCCACATGGAGACAGCTGGCTGGCCTGAGAAGTAGCTGCCTCCCCCGGGCAGGTCCCGGGCCCTCAGCATCTTCCTCCAGGCCTGCTTCATCCACTTCCTTCCCCCTTGTGCCGCGTGCGCACTTGGATGTGGGACACACAGCCTTTTAGAGGGAGAGCCCTTGGTCTGCCTAGAAGAAGCCAGGGGGCCTCTCAACACCAGAGCCAATGAAAATTGCAAAGGTTCCCTCGAAATGCGTCCACAGTGATGAGCAGGCTGGAGATGTGACTTATGAAGAATGAACACAGGAAATGTGCCGACCTTGGCTGAACAGTGACATGGGCAGAGATACGCTCCAACCATGGCCTCAGGAAGGAGCCGAGTTGTTAAAGAGAAGCCCAGGCGGGCAACTCAGGGAAACAGAAACTGAGCCGGGGAAATTTTCAGCTGAATTATCAGGAAACTACCTCTGGATTGAACGCCTGTGCAAACGGAGGTATCGATGTAGAGAGGGAGGGGAAACTACCATTCCTGTTTCTTCCTGACTTCTCAAAAGAGGTCACCAGATCCATTCATTGGGCATTCAGGAAACAGCTCTGCACAGAAGCTGTGTGGACTGCAGAAGTGGCTCCAGGAGGGGTGACCAGCTGTTCAGCCTTCAGCACCCAAAGAAAGTGGCAAAGTTAGGGTCACTGGGGCCTGGCCTGCCTTGACATCAGAAATAGAAGGACAGCACTGGGGGTGGATCCAGCCTGGCATAAGGGGCACAATGGCTGGAATATGCGGACAGTGTTGGTTATAGGCATGACCAAGGGATTCTGGTTTTGGAAGAGTAGCCTACTGAATAGGTGTCTCTTTTCAGTTGCAGCAAAAACCCAAGTCAAACTGGTCCATGTGCAAAGGAAAACTGTTGGCTTCCATAAATGATCACTTCAGAGGTAAACTGCTTCAGGCATGGCTGGATCCAGTGGTTCAACTGACATCCTCAGGACCTGGGCTCTCCGTCTTCTAACTCTGCTTTCCTCTGTGTTGGCTTCATTCTCAGGCAGACGCTCCCCTGCGGTGGTAAGATGGCGCCCACCAACTCATCTTCAGATCCCATGAATCCCAGGAGACATCCTGGGAGCAACTCTTATTGGACTAGTTTTGGATCACATGCCAATCCCACAGCAACCAATCAGGTTGGTGTAGGCATATGGTGCTGTGATTGGCCATGCAACACTTGGGCCACCCATGGCACTAGGGGCAAAGTGGGGGCTCTATCCAAATAAGCTGCCTGTAGACTGGGGGTTCTCCATGGGAAAATTAACATGCCATTTCCAGAAGTAGTGGGGATAGAACTGAGAGGGCAGATAACATGGCAAGGGAGCAGAGGACAGAGAGTGGTATCAGGACCCAGCCAAGCAGGGCTGTCACCAAAGCTCTGAGGACACTCAGTGGGATCTGGAAGACCACTAGTGAGGCTGGCCCAAGTCTCACATTGGACCCCAGCCCCAGATGCCCCCACTAGCTGATAGGGCTGGGACCGTTAACATTCTGGTCCCTAATGTGGGCTGCCTTGGGGTCTGGGTGAGCCTGCATCTTAGAGGGGTCAATGCCCACTGCCAAGAAGAGCCTAGAGAAGGCGGGATGCTGGGATTTCAGGGTTCCAAGCCCAGAAGGGCAGGAGGGCACATCCCAGGCGCCCAAAGTGTAGTGTCAGAAGGGCATGGATTTCACTCTGCTTGCCAGGGAGTGCCTGCCTTAGGCATGGGCATGGGCATGTGTCCCTGTTCTAGCCCACGACAGGGGCGGGGAGTTGGAGGAAGGAAAGGCCTGGGCTACTGGACAATATTTTCCTTACTCATTAATAATTTAAATTTTAAAAAGTCCCATTTGAAGAGAGTCCAGTTTCCACCTTTGGACTGCTTTGAGTCTGGGTGGCATGCAGGACTGGAGTGGGCAGCCAGGCTGCAGCCATGCGGAGATGCTGAGGGTGGCCAGGGAGCCAAGGAGCCAGGGCCTCTTGTGGTGGTGGCGTCACCTCAGGAAAGCCCATCAGGTAATGCAGTGCCCGTACTCGCTTTTGCAGCGGGTTAAGCAGCGTTTCTGTTGTCCGGAGCTGAAAGCAGCCTCCCTGACACCAGGACTCAGAGCTGAGATCAGCGTGAACTACGAGTGACAGGGGAACCGGACCGGCTGCTCCAGCTTCCCACTGGCCCTGAGCCAGCCCTGTGGCTTCTCTTACTGAAGACACATTGCTCAGTTTCTGCTGCAAAAAAACTACTTTTTCCTTCACTTCTAGGTTATGAAGGGAAAACTGTTTCCTAAATAACTTTCTTACCCTGGTTTAAATAAGCCTCCCATAAAATGGCCAGAGACTGACATTTCCTTTCTACACAGTCAAAAAAGAAAGCTCCCCACCCGACTGTCCATCAATAGAGGGTAATTAAGTTCATTCAACTACAGCCATTTGATAGCTGTGTGCGCAGCCGCTAAACTGATGCTGACAGATGATGCTTAGAGACACTGGAGATGCTTTGTATATTACTTTTTTTTTTTTTTTTTTTTTTTGAGACGGAGTCTCGCTCTGTTGCCCAGGCTGGAGTGCAGTGGCTGGATCTCAGCTCACTGCAAGCTCCGCCTCCCGGGTTTACGCCATTCTCCTGCCTCAGCCTCCGGAGTAGCTGGGACTACAGGCGCCCGCCACCTCGCCCGGCTAGTTTTTTGTATTTTTAGTAGAGATGGGGTTTCACCATGTTAGCCAGGATGGTCTCGATCTCCTGACCTCGTGATCCGCCTGTCTCGACCTCCCAAAGTGCTGGGATTACAGGCTTGAGCCACCGCGCCCGGCCGAGATGCTTTGTATATTACTATTAAATGAAAGAAAAAAACACAGGTTACAAAACTCTATGTATGCAGTATGATCATATATATATTTTTTAATATGCACACACATAAAATAAGACTGGAAGGAAACATCACAGTGTTTGGGTGGTGAAATTTGGGGTAATACTTATTGTCAACTTTATACTTCTGCATATTTTTCAAGTTTTTTACAATAAGCATATATTATGATTGTAACCTGAGAACTAGAGTGAAGACTCCGAGGACACATTTGGCAACCCTGGGGGAAACACGTCGAGGGAGAGGACAGGAAAATCTTTCATGTTTCCATCAAGATCCAGGGCTCCAAGCACCTACAGATGCCACATTGGGCCAGAGTGAGCGTCTGGGTGTTTCTGGCAAGTGCAGAAGGAAAAGTCAGAAGCACAAGATTCTGGGGTGCAGGAACCTTTCAGGGTGTGCAACAGCTTCCTCCTCTCCCTCTGCCTCTATCAAGTCTACCTCCCGCCAGATCTCTGCGGTTCTCTCACTCAGACCGAGCAGTAGCAAAGCCCCCGTAAAAGATCTGGTGTCAAAGCCGACTTCGCACAGGCAGATTCCTTGGGAGTCCCTCATACTCAGGGAGTTTGGCACGTGGGAGGTTAATTCTCTTATCAAAACTGTACAAAATCCTAATTTTGCAGAGTGGCAATTTGGGGGGAAAAGAAAACCCAGCAATGGGAAAATGTTGGTTATGCAGCACTCGACATTCAGTTCTCAGGGGATCAATTATAAAAACACTCATTCAGCTATTTCTATTTAAATGAACACCTGAAGAGGAGGCCTCAATGGTTTTAAAAGTGTGTGGATATTACTGGATAAATGTTAGTCCAATAAAAGAGATCATCATCCGCTATTTGTGTACATTTAAGTTGACACTAAAAAGATCTTTGTGGAGTATCGCTGCGGCTGCTTCTTTTTCTGCATGCATCTTTTTATCTCCTATTCCCTTAACACTTTAGCAACTGAAGAAAACAGACCAAATTGGCTGGTCATGATTTTCTTCTTCTTCTCCTTCTTCCCCCAAGATTAAAGGAACACGGGTGTTGGGAAGGCCACACCTGAAGTGGGCAGCGGGGTTGCTCACACTTATGAATATGTAATGTCCTGCTTGGAGGCGCAGTCACGAACTCCTAATAAGAATTCACGAGTCTGTGTTTGAAAACAGACATTTGCATTTGCCCTGCGGTCATAGTACATGGACCATTCTTATTCAAAAATTTATTTATTTTTCCTTCTTTTTAAGGCCTGGAAATATTCTATGCCCTCTCCCCCGCCCCCCGCCCCCCGACACACACCCCTTTCTTTCTACGTTCTCTTTAAATGGAAATTAAGATACGGAAGCCCAGAAAGCCCAGCAGCCCCCTTTCCTGCAGCCACTGGGTCTGGGGCAGGAACTGCAGCTCCCAGAGAGATGGAGAATCCTCCAAACCTGCTTCAAGCAGATACTAGTTTTCTCCCAAGTCCAAGAGCTTTCTTGGTCCAGAATGAAATGCAGAATTTTTAAAAAGGGAGTAAAACAACATGGGGAGACTATGTTGAGGCTCAACAAGCCTGCTAAAGCGAAGCCAGGGTGTAATCCACTTGGCAGCTGTAGGAACCTGCCTGGCCCGGGGCTGGGACACTGTGCCCCAAGTTCCCGGGGGCAATTTGGTGGTGGCAGGCATTTCCTGGTCAGTGGCTGTGGTTTATGCAGTTAAATTTCCTGCAAAAACAGCACCCCACTGGTCCTTTTTTAAAACACTGTAAAAAGGGGGCCTTTTTTGTCTGTGACTCCTGAACCTCTAAGTCATTATTAATGTCTAGAGGGCAAGGGTGCCACCATTTGAGGTACAAGGAACAGAGCATGAACACCCCATGTTTATTTGGGTCTCTCCTCCTCTGCAGCTTCCTCAATAAAGCACAAAGCTCTTGGCCTCTTCTACCCAGGGGTCCCCACCCTCCCTCAGTCCTCACAGGCCCCCCAGGCCGGCCACACTGACTGCAAGGACGTGGCTGCACTCAGCCTCCCTGCGCCCCTCCTTCCTGAGGGGTTGGCCAAGGTTAAATGCTGATCCCACAACGTCTGGGTTTTGAGCATTCCTTCTAATTACAGGTGTTCAGAGAGCCATTTGCGTGCCTTGTGAAAACAGTGCCTTCAAAAAAAAAAAAAAAAGAAAAGAAAACGGTGCCTTCTTGGGGGCCAGGCTGTGGTCAGTTAGTAAGTTAGTATCGTCTTTACTTTAGCTACGGGTGGGCAACGTCCACAGAGCCAGGGAGACATAGCATAAGAGGAGGGAGTGCTGCGCCCGTTCCGGGGCTCCCTCAGCCGGCCAAGCTGCTAAGCCAGGAAGATTCCTTTGCGGCTGCCCAGGGGCCGGCCCAACTAAGCCCCCATTTCAGGGCTAACAGTGACACCTGCAGTTTAACCTGCCACATGTCACTCTGCGGGACAACTGCCCTGGGAGGGGGCTGAGGGACCTTGGGCCACTCGGCCACCACTGCCCTTGCCAGGGGTCCCCAGGGAGAGGGCTGAGGAGACTGAGTTCTCTGGGCATGGTGTAGGAGCCAGACAGAGGGCAGATCCACCTGCCGTTCTGGGAGGAGGCCACAAGGCAACAGTTTCTAGCCCTGAGACTCCAGAACCCAGCACCTGTGCCTGTTGCTCTCCCCAGTCAGCCACCAACCTAAGAAAGCCAAGGCCATGGGAACTTGCTGGGTGGGGAGGCAGCAGGGACCAGAGAACACCAGTCGCCACAGGAGCAGCACATAAACAGGTTTTACTGAGAGCCAGCTCTGTGTGGCACTTTCTCACCTTCCCCCTGCTCCTCTCAGCAAGGCGCGACCACCTGACCCAGTGCCCTCGCTTTACAGCCTGGAAGACTGAGGACCACAGAGGGCAGGTGGCTTAGTCAAGGTCATCTAGAGGCATAGCACCTAAGTCTGGTCTCCTGCCTCTGCCTACCTGCAGGACAGTGCTCAGGACTGCCATGGCGACATGCTCAGGACTTGATCAGCCGACATGCCCTTCCTGGCGTGGCCACCATGGGACAATGCATGCACAGCTTTCCGTAGACCGTCTCCTCAACACCACCACCCAGACACACTCATGTGCTTGCACACAGGCACGCACACTGAGAAAAGACAGTAGGTCTAATATGAATTATCTGAATCCAGCCCCAGCTCCCAAGGCATGGCCCCAACAGCCGCGGCTCCATTTCCTCCCCTGCACTCGCTCACAGAAATCTGAGAGCCAGGACACAGGGAGTTGGGAATGAAAATGAACCGATGCAAAGATTTCTTTATAACTTTTCTCAATATTCTGCTGATTGCTAGCTCAGTAGCAGATGTGGTGTGCTTAATGATGCATAGACAAGAAGCAGCCCCTGATCCCTAAATGAACTTCTTATCTCTAAATATATACAGGGAAGGCTATATAAACTCAATTTAGCCCCTCTGCTCTTCCAGCTACCCTGATCGAGGAGTGGAAGGAGAGAGTGGGTGCCTGGAAGACCTGGCAGGGGCAGACAGAGGGCAGGGAAGAGAAGGTGGGGAGGCTGCAGTGGCATCCGGCCATTGTGCTCACGGCTCCCCAGTGACTGAGCTGGCCACACAGACAGGCAGCCCACCTTCCTGTTTCCCAGGGTGAGGGGGTGGTTTGAGGGGCTTCCTCCTGATAAAGCCTTCAGTGGCAGAAGCAGCAATGGCAACAAAAACCTTCACCAGCAAAACCTCTATTTAGCCATTTCCATTAAACATGCCGCATCTGTATGTAGCAAGACTCAGCAAGTTCTTAGAACTCAAGTTCTCGGTAAAGGGGTTAAAAGCACATTGGCCCTGAGCGTTCCTCGCTTGGTGGCATCCACTGTGTGCAGGTGCTAGGCCAGAGTCCCAGGGAGGACCCAGGGTCCAGCAGGGACAGATGTGAGTTCCAAGTGCAGGTGTGTGCCAGAGGCAGGCACACTGGGCTGCAGGAACACAGAGGGGAGCCCTGGATCCTTCTCTCTGCACCCACCACCCCCAGGAATGCCCAAAGGGCAGAAGAAACAGCAGGTGCGAAGGCTTAGCAGGCAGAACACCAGGCCTGTTCAGGAGCTGCGGTAAGTCTGGACATGGGATGATGGGTGTAACAGAGCTGCCCAGGGGCAGCTCCTCCGACACCATGTAAGGAGCCTGACCTTCATCCTGCAGGAGGTGAAGGGGATGCTCGGCCTAGTTCTAGGTCGCTGCTGATACATAAAAGCTGCTGCCACCATGCTGAGTGGATGGGCAGGAGGGCGGGGGTCGGGTTCAACACTCAAGTCCCAGAGTTCCCAAGAGGCGAGGCCAGCCCAGGGCCTGGCCAAGTCACTTCAAATAGCTGTTTAGCCCAGATGGCCTGTTAATCTTGAAGGAAACCTAAAGCAGCACAGAGACACAGTTGAAATGGGAGTAAGAGCACCCAATGCCCATCCACAGCCAAAGGAAAGCTTATGCATATGCAAAATGGGCCCACTCTGTAGGCTTTTCCATTAGCCGCGTGGAGATGCCGTGACCAGGTTGGGGGAATCTATATTTCACCTTACGTTGCACACAGCTGGGCTCAGACTGGCACCACTGTTAATATGCAAACGAGGCAGTATCTGTATTCATCAGGGCTCTGAGAAGCCAGGATCCTTCTCTTCCAGAGCAGCAAACAAAGAAAGGTGGGTGGGGCATGCCAGAGGGGGCGTGGCTGGTAGGCAAAGACCAGGCAGGAAAGAGGCCACTGGAATGGGAGGAGAGACCAAATTATGTCACATCAGTTTTGGAGGGTGGGGAACATTCTCAAAGAGGAGACTTAGAACCCAAAGGGTTTTGGAGCCAGAAGTTCCTCCTCGGCCTAATGGTCTCATTTTATTGATGAAAAAACTGAGACCTAGAGAGGAGAAATAATTTGCTGAGAGACAAACAGCTAATGGTAGTTTTTTGTTCATATGCGAATACAGCTGTGTTTAAATTTAGTTTTGTTTATATAGGTAAAGAAAGATCAGGGAGACCCTTAGAACATCAGTCCTATCAAGACCATATGAGCACCATGTGGAGAAAAAGAGAAGCCGTGGTCCTTGCCTTCGACATGTAATAAGAACTCAAAGAATGGGGCACCACGCGTTCAAGGAGGTCATGAAGTGAACATGCTACCCGCCAGGTGTCGGCTGGGGAACTGGGTGCAGTTGGTGTTATCTCAGAGGTCCCCGGGCGGGTGGAGGAGCTCAGAGTCACACCCCACCCTGCGCTTTCCTTTCGGGTCCGCTCTGAGCCCCAGTCCTGGCTCCCCTCTCCAAACCCCCTCCCTTTGGGTTTTCTGGGAGAAATGGGCAAAACTTCACCAGTCTGTAGAGATGGATACAGTTTCTCTAGCTGGACACAGCTCCGGTGGTTCTAAGTGTGCATCTCTTAAAAAGTCAACCGAGGCCAAAAAGCTCTCCTGTGCCCGTCCCCTCACAACACTTAGCAAATCATCAGCACAGCAGTTGTCTATACTAGACACACAACCTATAAGCTAGACACCTCTTAAGCGAACTAGTTTCCTTATCTGTGAAATACAGTTTATGAGGCCTGTTTTCTGTGAGGAGTAAGAAGGATCAGGTATGTGATGACATTTAGTGTCATAGCTGGTATACCTGAAACTAGCTGAAGTTACAGGCCTCTAGGATAATCTGCTGTGAGCTGTGAAAACAGGCATGTAAGTCGAGTGTTAACCACAAATGACACAGGAGACAGCCGTGAAGACCTTTGCTGTGCACCTAGAGGACAGGGCGTGACCTTGGTGCATGGGCTGTGTGACATTTCTTCCCAGAGCCTACAAGCCTTTTCTACTTACTGCTCAGTTCAGATTCAGGGCTGGGTTCCAGAGGGATGCAGGAACTGCAAGCCAGGCTTCCAGATAAACAAGCTTTCGTGTGTAGCACGGAGTGTCTGTCCTCCTTCCTGAGTCTTCCCTTCACCCTTTTTAATGCCAACTCCATTTGTGATGATCACAGAAATTACTCTTAAGTCAGCCTGTGCTCCTCGGAAGGACAAACTGTTAAAGCTGAATGTAAATTTGGCATTGCTCTCCCTTGAATGCTCTTGGCATCCGTTTAAAGAAATGAGAATTAGGGCAGTTATCGCATATTCATTTTTATAAAAATGAATTACAGACCAAGATTGGTTTCTTGAAATCCCATAAGTTACAGGTTAATTTCCTTCACCAGCACTGGTCCAGTCCTATGCTACACTGGCTTTGGCCACACTCACAAACTTGTTTAGCCTCAGTCACTTTATTCTGCAAAACCTGCCATAGCCAGAGAGGTGGTGGACTGGAAGACTTAGGGTAACCAGCCATGAGTCTTAATCCAAGAAAAGGGCTTTGACAGTGGCCCCTGAGATCTGAGAGGACTGTACAGTTACTAATGCATCCCCATTAGCTGGGCTCCCTATGATGGTTTATTCAGCAAGTGACAGTAAGGAATGACATGTCAGGCCACATGTGGTGGTTCACGCCTGTAACCCCAACACTGGGAGGCAGAGGCAGAAGGATCACTTGGTCCCAGGAGTTTGAGACCAGCTTGGGTAACAAAGAGAGACCCTGTCTCTACAAAAGAAAAAACTTAAAATTAGCTGGGCCTGTGGTGCCATGCACTGTGGTGCCAGCTACTCTGGAGGCTGAGGTAGGAGGATCACTTGAGCCCGGGAGGTCAAGGCTGCAGTGAGCTGTCATTGTGCCACTACACTCCAGCCTGGGTGCCAGAGCAAGACCCTGTCTCAAAAATAAAGAATTCTCATGTCAGAGCCCCTTTCCTGCAAAGTGGGAGAGAGCACAGGCAGACACAGCTCCTGCCTCGAGGGGCCCCCTTAGTGTTCAAGCTACGATACCCGAAAGTCCTCTCTTTGGGGTCTGTCTGCCTAAGAACAGTCAGAGGGTTTGCATCTTCGCTCCACTGCTTCCCAGCTGGTGGCCTTGGACAAGTCACTGACTTTCTCTGAATTCTTAGGTTCCAGGTAACAAAACCAGTCCTGCAGGGCTGTTTTGGGTACTAGATGAGAGGTGTGCATAGTACCCAACAGTGCCTAGCACACAGTCAGGTGCCTCTCTTCTCTGTCCTATCACCCTTAAACATTCCCATCATTGCGATTGGCACCATGGGTCCTTGGACAAGTATTTCTCTGTGCCTCAGTTTCATCATCTGGAAAATGGGAACTGTAATATGTGTTTCAAAGGATTGTTGGGAGGATTCAGTGAGAGAGTCCATGTAAGGCATTTAGCACAATCTTTAGACCATCTGAAGTCTTCACACACACGAGCTCATATTCCGCTGGTACATGGGGAGCTCCTCAGGAAGAACTTGGTCAAGTCCCTCATTCACTGAGCTTTCCACAGACACTGACAAGCAATTACACATCATGCACTGTGGCTACAGGCATGCATCAAGACACGGCCTCAGCTTTGCAAGAGCTGGTCCCACCTAGGGCAATACCGCAATATGGTAAGTGCTAAGAGATTTAGCTACAGAGTGCTTTGGGAGTGGAGATCTAACCCAGCCTGAGGGATCAGAAGACTTCTCAGAGATGATGATACCTAAGGTATATCCCGTGGGATGATGAGTACAACAGGGGGTGAGCAGTGAGGTGCAGGGGCAAGAACTTCCACGCACACAGAAGAGCATGTCATGGCAAGTGGGAGAGGGGACAGACTTCGGCTAACTCGTTGACACACCCAGAACTCATGCCAGGCACTTAGGGCTCAGGAGGTGTTGCTGAATGAATAAACAAGCTTGCTGTACAAGGTTCACGTTCCCCCTTCCCACCTGCTGCTCCAGGTTCCAGGGAAGAGATGCCTGCTCCCTCTGGCGCCTAACCCAGAGCATAGCCAGGAAGAAGAGGGCAGCCTGTGGAGAAGTGCATCACTGGACATGCCAGGCCAGGCTGCCATGGGAAAGCACTCCAACCCCCGGAGGACTGCCCGCGCCCCCAGGTGCCCAGAATCCCAGATTCTCAGTGAGAGGGACAGGCTGGGGCCCCAAGTGCTGCTGCAAGTGGACTCAAGTGGCTCGAGTTAAGAAGCCAAAATGCTAGGCAAGGTTGTCCAGGGGTGGGGGAGAAGCACCCTCCCCTGCCATGCAGTGTTTCTTGACAACGCAGGGGCCAGGTGTGTGAGCCTCACCTGGGGCTGCATTCCCATTACATCTTCCTAGCCAAGTTTCCAAAGCTTTGTCCTCATTTCTCCTCTTCCCAACCAGGCCCACCCCTCTTGAAATTCCCCTCCTGAGAGGTTTGTTGTTCACTGCTGTACCCTCCCCTTCATACTTCTTGAAGGCTGTCATTAGAATCACCAGATAGACAGGCAGCGTCAGGAGAACAGGCACCTCCCCAGATGCCTGTTGGGTTTTCTCCAGTCTTGTACTTGAGCTACAAGTTGCCAAACACCTTGGGATAGGGGCCCTTAGGTCAAATAATGGTCAGTGCAAATGTCTCTCTTTGCCTCCACATTTTGGGGGCACTGAAAGGAATCCCGGCCTTGATTTCTCTCCATGGGTGGTAGAGACTGGAGGGCAGTCAACAGCATGCCAGAAACAGAATGAGGAGCAGCGCCTGGGCCAGAAGTTGGCTGTGGGCTGCAAGGTGGTGGTGGTGACTAATGGGGCAAGGGGTTGACTGCATTTATCAATGAAAGTATGAAAGACTTAATAAAATAACGACTCATAAATATTCAGCTCAGCCAAGCTGAGCCCCACAATGATGGATGTCAGGGACTAAAAGGCTTTCAAGGGGAGGACTCTGCAGAGATGTGGGCCCCCAAACGTGTCAGAACGGAAAGGGTACACTGCCCGCAGCTTCCGCTGGCTCATGACATATCACTCCCTCGCACCCATCCTGCAAGCCAAATGCACTTTAAGGCAAGCGGTCTAGCTCCCTAAGGAAGAGACTTCTCCATCAGGACCTTGGAATTTGTAGTACAGTGATCCCCTTTATCCATGGTTCTGCTTTCTTTGGTTCAGTTACCTGCGGCCAACCAGTCTGAAAATGCTAAATGGAAAATGCCAGAAATAAACAATTTCTAAGTTGTAAATTGTGTAGCCCTCTGGGTAGTGTGAAATCTGGCACTGTCCACTCCATCCTATTTGGGATGTAAACATTTGTTTTATCCAGTATGAGGCTGGATCTGGAAGGAAGGGAGGTACGAGAGCAAGCGTGCGACGGTGCAAGTCTCCAATATGGGGATATGGGACCAGGTACAAGCACGAGTGACCGAAGCCCAGGGTCTGTGTGTGTGTGCTCCTTATTCTCCTTTACTTAGCTTCTACCACCACTAAGAACCTGGACCACATCTGAATCATTTTGAGCTGCTTTGGGCCTCAAGATCTTTCTCAATAGGGCAGTAACATCTAACCTACTGCTCCCCACCTACCCCACCCAGTCACACACTAGCTTTGCTGGCTGCTTTGTTCTCTGACCTTGACATGCTCTCATACCCCGTGCCCTAGTGCAAGCCCTTCGCTCCACTTAGCAGACGGTCTCCTCTGCTGTTTCCAGATCACAACCAAATTATCCATCACATGGCACCTGCTCTCCCACACTCTCCCCAAGGCCACCAGGAAACTGCATGCTCCCTCAGCACTTCTGGACCTCATTATATTACTGTGATACATCTGGGCATTTACATGTCTCTCAACCCCACTGAGCTCTAAAACTCCAGCACCTTCCTGTTCCTCTGCAGTTGCCAAGCTTCTTCCTGCTTCAGAAAAATGCTGCTCCCTCCCTCTGCGCCACCTTATTCTTCAGGTCAAAGCTTGTCCAGTTTGAAAGTGTGCTCCTAACCCTCCAGAAGCACTCTTATTTCCGTTCAGAGCCCACTAGTGACTTGCAGTTCATTTGTGTTGTCAGGCATCTGTATCCCCTGTGAACTATAAGCTTTCCTAAGCACAGGGGCTATTACCAGTTTTCTTCCCCATGTGTAACTAGGGCCTCTCCTTCACTGTTAAATGTGCCTCAAAATGGTAACAGCTTGGGCTGTAGAACCAGACAAGTTCAACTTATTACGGGCCTCACTGCTCTGTAACTACTCCCACGCAGCTGTCATGGCAGCCGAGGGTGACGCCCACCACTCAGAGTGTGCCAAAGTGCCTAGAACACTGTGGACACTCAGGGAACCCCCGTTCCCTCTCCTTGCTTGCCGCCTTCTCGCTGTAACAGCACCTGGTACATGATAGGGGATCAACGAACATCTGTTGAATGAACGAATCCTCACAGGAGGCAAAACCATGCCCATTAAACTACAAGAGCTTGCTTTTTTTCTAAGTTTCTGATAGGGGTATTCATTTAAAGCTAAAGCCGGTCATTGTTGCGAGCCTCCCTGATTCAACCCTCACCTGGCAAACCAGGGAGTCCTTCTCCACTATACCACCTGGTTCCCTCTCCATACCCCTCCTAGGTCCAGGGTCCCCCACATTTCTCCTCAGGCCTCAATCCAAAGGGTAGGTCCCCAGCTTGTGGAGACACACACAGGATATGCTTGGGTTTTTTGCTTTACATATTCAACAGCCATGACAATCTCCAGGGAAAATGCTTGATATAAAATTACTTACCTAGTATGACCTCATTTTTTTTTTAAAAGGATTATGGGTTAAGTTTCTTCTTTATGATTTTCTGTATTTTTTAAGTATTACAATGAGTATGTATCATGACTATAATTATGAAAAAAAATCAACATTAACAAATTCAAGATAACATCAAATTTGCCTAAAACCAATTAACCTAATAATCAATTTGCCCAGTAACATATTCACCCACAATTCACATTTTAGACATTTACCACATTCACATTTTACATACAACATAATGAAGCCCTCCCCACAAAAAAATTCATTTTTAGATGCCAATTTTTCTTTTTAAAAAATTAAGTATTGTTTTCATCTAATTCCTCTAAAAGTACCTCTGCCTTTGTTTTTAATAAACTTTGTCTAGTGTAATTAATGCCTTCAGATACGATAGGTAAAGCACCTCCTCGACAGCCTCTAAGGCATCTCTATTGAGGTTTCATTTACTCTAGTCTTGAGTACTTTTAAGGATTTTTAGCATTTCTTTTAGGAGGTCTTCTGTTTTAATTGGGTTAAAATGAAAAACATTTCTGAGATGCAAAACTTCTCAAGGAGAAACCATCCCAACCAATACATAAAATTACTTAAACACCCAAATTTTAGTTAAAGCTATTAAGTGACTTGAGTGTGAACAGGTCAGTTCACCCCAAACTAGTCAGGACCCAAATCTTCCAGTACTAATAAATATAGTACACCAGTCTCATGAGAGCCCAGCTGTTCACTATCGCTCTTTGCAAATCTCTCCCCCTCCTCACCTCCAGCAGGCCAGCTTTAAGGGCATCCAAAGAGCAGAAATGTATTTTAGCTGCTGAAACTAGAGGCATATGCAAAATAGAGCTAATTACCCTTGCCTTCTCAACGATAATATCCAAAGAGATACTAAGGCAACGTTGTTGAGTGGGAAAACACAGGGTCATATTTCAGGATTAAGTTTTAGAGTCAAACAGAACCAGGCTCAAATCCAATTTACTGTGTGACCCTGGGCAAGATACTCTGCCAAAATAAACCTATTTCCTCATCTGTAAATGGTGACACCAATGAATATATGTCAAATCTTATAGGTTGCTATAACAATTGGCCCTACCGTTTAACACCTAGTAGATATACTCAATAAAAGGCAGCTACTGTCAGGAATTTTTCCCAGACCCACTCACTGCACTTGAACCCGTGCCAGAAGCAGGCAGGCACGCTCACTGCCTCCTCAGAAGCTGCACACTGCATTTGTCTTGGCACTAAGGGAGAGAACGTTTTTTAATGAAAAGGTCAGTCTGCCCCAAACCCACATTAATTTTGTTTTGTTTTTATTTTATTTTATTTTATTTTTTTATTTTATTTTTTTTTTTGAGACGGAGTCTTGCTCTGCCGCCCAGGCTGGAGTGCAGTGGCCGGCTCTCAGCTCACTGCAAGCTCCGCCTCCCGGGTTCACGCCATTCTCCTGTCTCAGCCTCCCGAGTAGCTGGGACTACAGGCGCCCGCCTCGTCGCCCGGCTAGTTTTTTGTATTTTTTAGTAGAGACGGGGTTTCACCGTATTAGCCAGGATGGTCTCGATCTCCTGACCTCGTGATCCGCCCGTCTCGGCCTCCCAAAGTGCTGGGATTACAGGCTTGAGCCACCGCGCCCGGCCTGTTTTGTTTTTAAATAGGGCTTTGCCTGACTCCACTTTTTTCTCCCTACTCTGGGCCTGCCCAAATTTCCTAGCAGGAAGACAGATTTGAGAATTAGCAGGGGTGGTTTGCCAGATGTTCCTTTGCAGTCTGCCTTTGTGACTGCCCTCTGACTAATTCAAACTAGGTTTAACCTAGTACTGGGGAAAAAAAAGTCTGATTGCTTAAACATGTCCTACCTGCTTGCTAATCCACATAAAGCTCCAATAAGAAAGATCTAAAGAAAAACTTAACATTTTCCTCAGAAACTAGGGGAAGGTGTTAAATAGCTTACCTGTGGTCACCAGACCCTGGAGAAGAGAAGGATCAGATTTGTCCTTCCTGAAGGCCAGGGCTTTTTCTTCCAACCACTGGACCAGGCTCCCTTTAGACATTAATCAAACATTGCACCACACTCTGGTGCTGGCTTCAGAAGCATAAGGTAGACTTCATGCAACTTGGAGTACAATTCAACTGAGAGGCCAAGGTTTGGCAATATTCAATTTGTACATCATAAAAAATTATTTAACAATATCCAAGTCCTAGATTGATTGTATAATTCAGCCAGGATGTAAAACAATAGAATTTCTCTCTCCAATTCAGCTGCATCCCCTAAACTGGTTTATCTTTCCCTCCTTTTACTGCCTTGATCTTGTCTGACATCTTATTTTCTTATTTGCTCATAAACTGTCTTTTCTTTTCCTTCCTCCCACTCTTACCTGGGAACCTTCAATGGGTACTTAGGCTCACTCCAACTAGATATGCAAAATTTCAAGAAACTAGCTGGTGACAGTGTTAGGCTGAAATGCGTTATTTACAAACAAAATCCACAACCAGGATGACCTAGACACAAACGTTAATGGAATCTCAAGCATTCAACCTCTTTCCAGTGTTAGATTTCCTCAATTCTAACCTGGACCAAAATTCAAACAGCCATAGATCACTTGGCTATCCCAAGTGAGAAAGAACTGTTAGTTAGAACACTTAAGCCAATGAGCGCTGAAGGGTGAATGCTCAGAGAGCATCAGGACACAGCAGTAACAGCTGCAGTATGAGGCTCTTCATTTACTTACCTTTTATCCTCACAATCACCTTAAAAGGACATTGCTCATCTCTGCTGAAAAGGAATATGAGCTTCAAAAAAAAAAAAAAATGTTGTAACTGCACGAGCTCAATAGCTAGTAAGTGCTGAAGTTAAGACCTGAATGCAGCTCTGCCTTGAAAACAGGCATTCTTTCTGCTACACACAGAAAAGTTGTGTACTAAATGTTTTAATTCAGCTGATAGGATAAAATGGCAGTCAAGATGAACTGCCTGATGGGCAACTTTGCTGAGTATTTCTAGCGTGTGCCAAACCTGGCAGATGATGTATCCTATGGAATTTAATTCTTACAACCAGAAATTAGGCATCCGTACCACAATGCTAATGCCATCCCCTTTCCACGCAACAAAATGCCCACACAGACCTCTTCTTTTCCATGCATCTTTATCACAATGCCAATGCCATTTCCCTCCCACTCAACAAAAGGCCTACAGAGACCACTTATTTTCCACGAGGCCCCAATCTTCTACTTGGCCCCAACATCCGGTCATGCCTCAAACTCCCTGTATTCTCCCCCATGTTAAACCAATATGGCAGGTTTCAAGTAAAACACCACTCAAGTCAGAGCCTCTAAGGTGCTTCAACTTCTAATCCTTCCTTCATGGAAGCGCCGATGCTTTGGATAATATGATCTTGAGTGGTGATCAAAATAAGATTACAAACAAGAATTTCCAAAGAACTCAGAATTAATGAAGTCATGCTAATTTACTAGCCATATTACTAATTAAAATACAAATGTAACAAAAAAATTAACTTCCATTGGAATCTAAGTTCCTTGAAGTCAGCAACCAGGAAGAGTTCAGGCACAGAGACAACTCAAAAACATTTGTTGAAAAAAACAAGGGACAAGAGATTAAGTTATTTTCTCTAGGCTTCTGGCCTCACCTTACTGTTCAATACTTGTTTCCCCACATCCCAGTTATACTACCCTTCTTTAAAAATTATGTTCCTAACATGTGAAAATTCTACTTCAAACCCTTTTGAAAATGAAGATTTTCGTGCTTTCCTACAGCCTGTTTGGTTAACAGCCAAATTCAAAGCTCTTCATACAAGTACTGCAAGGGGCCAGGTGCAGTGGCTCACACCTGTAATCCCAACACTTTGGGAGGCCGAGGCAGGCAGATCACTTGAGGCCAGGAGTTCACGACCAGCCATGGCTAACATGGAGAAACCCCATCTCAACTAAAAACACAAAAATTAGCCAGGTGTGGCGGTGCGTGCCTGTAATCCCTGCTACTTGGGAGGCTGAAGCATGAGAATCACTTGAACTCAGGAGGCAGAGGCTGTAGTGAGCCAAGATTGTGCCACTGTACTCCAGCCTGGGCGACACAGCAAGACTCTAGACAAAGTGCTACAAGGCCAAGGGGGAGCTAAGAAAATACCAGGAGTCCTTGCAGCTCACCTTTCTTCTACCCATCCTGAGTCTATCTTATAGGGATTACGACTTAAGAGTCCATGAATAGAACTCTCCTTTCAAAAGCCAACTCTGGCAAGTCTGGCAGAGGAAACCCTTCTTTGGAGGTTTCTGAGAACAAATCTGGCCTCAGAAAACATGCTCTCAGCATGCTACAGTTCAGTTTACTAAACCAGAGTCCTGTAAGACATTCCAGCTGACCTCTTCCCACATCAAAAGTGAGTCAGTAGAACAAATAATACAGAATAGCAAGAACACACTTTACGAGATGGTCAGAAGTAGAGAGAAATTACATGATCTTTGATGTCACTTGACAGTTTCTTCAACTACTGCCAATTACTGCTTTCATCTTCCTATCAGTGGATTTCTAGCTTAGCAATAGCTCATGCTCACCATAAACCTTGCAAAAGCCTACTGAGAAAACCTGGTATCACCCTAGTGTACAAGTTGCTCCACTACACCCACAAATACTACTTCACTTGGGGGATTTATCTTGATTACGATATATCTAAGGACATGAGCTAACCTTATTCCTCTCTTCAGGTGTGCGGTTCTTACAGAATGAGTGCTGTTAGACTACCACCAAATTCCAGGGAATTAGTGATGTGCTAACATACTCTGGTTATAAAACACATCCCTACATTTGACTTGGGATAAGAAAACCAGCTAGTGACTCCTGAGAAATGTTTTAAGGTCCCCTGTTAAATGAAGTAGAGATGGGTCATAACTTGCTTCTAAGGAAACTATGGGGATTAAGAAAATCACCTTGAGCCAAGCTAAAACTTCAATTGCTGCCTAGAGATGGCAACATGAAATACAGACTCCTCTCTCAATGGAAATGGTTGAGAAGAGGCCATCACAGACAAAATGAATGAGAAGGCTCATTAGGTGCCTTCTACTTTGAGATTTTAAAATTTAAATATTTTATATTTAAATTTTTAAAGAAGACTGGTTATTTTTAAGGGGAAAAAAAGTTATTCAACAATTTAGGCAGATGACAAAGACCATGCTTGGAAAACTAGCTTTATGGGAATTGTCATTGTTAAGAAACCAAAGTGTTCATGTTTGGGTCATTCAACATGACAAAGGCCACAATGGTATCGGTTTCCTTAAAAGAGAAGTCTACTAAAATAGTCTCATATTTAAGAAAACCTAAGTGAAAAACATGTAACCTAACACAGCTTAAAAATTACAGGAAAAATCTGTACCTTTAAAGTCGCATTAAAGAGAGTCAAAAAAATCTTACGGGTTATCAAGGAGACCACAAAAAACATGAACAGCTAAAGTGGATGCCAGTAGCCTAAGTTTACTAACAGTGATAGATGAAAAATACAGTTACAATAAGTATGGCTAAAATGTTTAATATCCCATAACAAATGCTTATTGAAGCCAATGCTTATTCTTGAGCCAGGCTTTGTATGAAAACTGTAGTAATAGTTTTAAAACTTTTACTATTTTACTATAAAAGCCAAATTAGGATGAACTGAGTGCTTTAAAGAATTTTCAAAAATAATTATTTTACAGTTGGAAAGTGTGTGTCACATATGCAAAGAGATTTGTTCTGAGCATCTCAAGAACTTCAGGATAAAAATGGTAATGTGAAGTAAGCCAAAGCGACAGAGAGAGAGGTAGTAGCCTAATAGTGCAGTAAAGCTCCCCTAACAGTCTTGGCACAGTGTCCAGGCACGGTTGGTTCTCTGCTGGGGGCGACTTTCTTGGCTGTGAAGGCAGATCATGCCCTCTGTCACTCATGGGGAGCAGTTCTGCCCAACTGTCTCTTTTCGACAACTTTATCATCAATCTCTTTATTAACAGCTCCACTGCAGTCAGAAAACGCAAACAAGGACCAATTCTCATGCCAGATTTCTGGAAATCACATAGCACCAGGCATCACACAGTGTGAAAGTTTCTAAGGGGGGTGCTGTGCCAAGAGAGAGACAGCATCCACAAGAAGAACACAAAGTTGGGACATTTTACACACACACACACACATACATACACATACACACATACACACACACTCTCTCTCACTTAATTTCTGATGCCTAGAGTCTGAAAAGAACCCCAATACCCACATATATGTGTATGTATGGGGATTGAGAGGGGCATGGTAGTGAGACAAAGATCACCTTAGTCCCCAGAAATAACTTTGCTATTCTGCACTTCCAGAAGTCTTTGAGCAAAAACAGTATTATACCAAAAAAAAAAGTTTTAACTATTTTAGGACTACATGACATTATTAGAAAACACACAAGACTGAGATAAATGTCTCCAATGAGCTATAAAAAAAAAACCCCATAAAACTGAAATGTTTGAATTATTCAAAATATATATTTTCAGCATGAAATCTGTTGGATCAAAAAATAACATCCTACAAATTAATTAAAGGAAACACTTCTAAAAGGCTTGTGAAGTATTTTTAAGAGACTTTAAGAGACTTAGAGATAATTTAAAACAAAAAATCAGGTCATAGTCATATCACTAATAAAAATCATCCAGGTTATGTGAAAAATGAGGATACCATCTATGTCGTTTCGAATATTGTGATGTGTGGTGATGAGACTTTATCATTTAACTACTAGTAACATTAAAACCAGCCCAAGACTAAAACCTACCATAACAAATCTGTTGACTTATTTCAAAAACTGACAAAAAGAAGAGTCTTCAATGACTACAGAGGGAGACTCTATAAGACTGGTTACTATATAACTGAATTTATACTGTTGCAAAATTTTGCATTTTGCTGTGGTATGTCATAACGTTCTGACACCTGTGCTCACGTGAAAAGGGAACGCTGCTGCTTAGACCAAGTTGGCAGTGCCAAGTTCAAGCCTAGGGTGAATCAGTTATCTAGCATCCAGACTCTATTTATTCCAAAATGAAAAACAAAACCAGCATCCCCTTGGGCTTCCCCCTAGTCAATTCTGCAACCCAGTGAGAGGGAGTGTGAAGGGCCGAACATAAGTCCATTCTCACCATTAAAAAATTAAAACAACATATAACAAACAAACTAAGCTGGTGGCACAAAGCATTATTCTGTACCTTAGAAATATCAAAGCGAGCCAGGTGCGGTGGCTCACGCCTGTAATCCCAGCACTTTGGGAGGCCGAGGCGGGTGGATCACCTGAGGTCGGGAGTTCAAGACCAGCCTGACCAACATGGAGAAACCCCGTCTCTACTAAAAATACAAAATTAGCCAGGCATGGTGGCGCATGTCTGTAATCCCAGCTCCTCGGGAGGCTGAGGCAGGAGAATCGCTTGAACCCAGGAGGCGGAGGTTGCAGTGAGCCGAGATCGCGCTATTGCACTCCAGCCTGGGCAAAAAGAGCTAAACTCCATCTCAAAAAAAAAAAAAAAAAAACAGAAATACCAAAGCAAAAAATAATGCTTTGATACACACACACACACACACACACACACAGACACACTCACTCTTGCTCACTCTTCTGTTCTTCACTTGAATAGACACATTTCCCACCTTACTGGTGGAATTTAAAGATACCCAAACCAGAGGAAAAAAATGACTGCACTCTTATTTACATTAAAGCATGAATACTTTGAAAGTTAACATTTTAAACAGCAGGTAAACTCTATAAACTCAACAAAAACTGTGCCCTTTGTAGGTGTGACTCTTAGCTGGATTAAAATAGAAAACATATTAAAAGATAATTGCAGAAAAAAAGCACAATAACTAAAATCACAACCTTTCACACAAATGTAAAGTTTCTGAAATGTGAGCTTAAGCACAGTCTTACATTCTACCCTTTTAAGGAAAGGCCTATGAACTGGGAAGGGATGAAGAAAGAAAAAATGTACTTAAAATTCCATCCCTTTCAACAGAATACTTGTGTGGTTTGATCAGCTGTAATGATGTTCCCAGAATGTTGAGACAAAAGCATGTCTCCAAAGAAGAAAAGAAGCTGAAATGATTTCCCAAGTATGTAAAATCACTTCTAGAATAAAGTACAATCACTTCTGAAATACATGGCTCAAAAACATTGAGGCTATCTTCCTTATTTGGTGCCAATAAAAGCTATGTAAAATTTAACAATAATTTTTAAATTGATAAAAGAATGAATTGATTCTATGAGAAACAGATATTAGAATTAAACAGACCACTTGTTTCTATATGACTGAAGGTCGTATTTATTACAGAGCGTAATATTTCATTTACCAAATTCAGGTCTGAGTGAAGACAACATCCATTTGTGATGTTGGTTTAAAGAAAAGCTAACAAGCAAAATAATGTGGAGAAACAAAAATCAAAATAAAACATATAATTCGGGCTAAAAACCAACTAATTTTCCTTGTACTCATCATTTTTATTAGAATAAAAACAGGTATAAGTATATCCAAAGGATTGCTCAGTGCTGCTTCAGGTAAACGGTTTTGTAATTTAAGTGCATTTGACAGTATTTCCAGGACTCAGTCTACGAGTCCATATATATTAAGGATTTCTCTGTTCATATGTCCATTACGACTTGGAGCTGCTGATCATTTATTGCCACCTTGAAGGCAGCCAGAATACTATGCAGAGCTCTAAAACATTTTAATGTGTGGTGGAAAAAAAACCTCTTAATTAGAAAAATAAAAACTTTATTCTAGAATATACCCACAGCCACAAAGCACAACTTTTTCCATTATAATTTTACTAATTCAGCAAGATGCATGAAAATGCCAAGAGGCCATGTGGATGATAAAACTCAGAAACTGTGATATACAGTCCTGCATCCAGATGTCTACCAAAGTAGAGGAAGTACAGCCAGTCCAATTCTTTTAGTGTTAACAAGGGAGACAAGGGTAATTCCTACAATATTTTCCCTTTTACTGAATAGTCTTGGAAGTTAAATTTTGCTTTTACTAAAAAGTTATCCCACAATGCAGCCACATCTCCATTTTTATATATAGGGAAGGTTATATTAGAATTTTAAAATAGAATTTTAGAAATGATATATGAACAACTACATGTCCTTCAGAACAATAGCTTTGACATAAAGAGGTCCATCTCTCCACTCAAAACACAAGATAACCATACCCAAGAGCTGACCATCACAAAATACACAGAGCAGCTCACTTCTACATCATGAATTAAGTATTCAATGCTGAGCATCTGGGGGATTAAGAAAAGCAATATCTGATTTGCATTTAGTAAAATAAGAAACAGAATCCTGGTTGGTTGTGGTCTGTAATTCTAAATTCACTGAAAAACAACAGTGCCACCTGCTGACATTAAAGTGCTAAATGCTTTGAAAAGGACAGTACACTGTCTACAGGCATAGAATAAATATACAGATAACGTATGGTGTCTACAGACACAGAATACTTTAGAGGACGGAACAGCTAAAATTGAATTAATAGTAACTATATTAATGTTTTCTTCCCTAAAGATCAATTATATGAAAAACAAACACCTAATTATTATCTGAGCTATAAATACAAGGCTGCTGCCAATGGCTTAAGTTAACCAGAAACAAATCTTTTCTAATGTAATCAAATTCTTTTGCAAATCTTCACTTAGAATCACACTATAAACTTATGACAGAACCAATTAAATTACTGAAAAAAAGTAGTAGTCAAAAGAAATCAGGCAACTGTGAGATTGTGCTGTTTTTTTTTTATTGTGTTTTCAATGGAGAAATACATCATCTGTTTACAAAATAGCTCTTGAAAAATACAAGGAGTACAGATACTATAAAACAAAGCAAACTCCAGTCATGAGACACTACATACATCATGCGAAAGCAACAGTCTGATCTCCAGGTTATGAAAACTATAATTAAAAAGTCACTACACAGAAAAGGTCCAAGTTTCCAGCTTGGCAAAACTTGGGTGCAGTTACATGAAACGTTTAATAAACTGAATTGTTTTCCCCAATGTGTAAACAAAATGACAAGACTAAATCTGTGCCTGGTAATTTCAATCTAACTCTGAAGCTACACAAAACACACAGACACCTTGTACACTTCACCTGTTAGTATGACCAGCTTTTTTCTTCGGTGGTGGAAGGAAGGGCAAGGTGACTGTGTAAAGCAAAGATGTGGGAAGTAGAAATATTGTTTACTAGACATTATAAATCATGGTGAAAAGAAAGCTTCGATTAATGCATAGCCTAAGGGGAAAAAGACTACACTCCAACTTCAGAAAATTAATTTAGAAGGATAGGGGAAGAGATTAAGTAATTGCAGTTTAACATGAAAAATGCACATGTGATAGAATGGAGCACAATGGAGGATTCATAAAACATGCTCATCAGAAAAATCTGTTAAGTTTACTTTGTCCAGATTAAGAAAGAGTAAGTTTATCAACATCTGGCATCCCTCATACTTTGTAAAGATAGATCTTCTACTGCTTAATTATGAGAAATTATTTTATTCAAAGAAAGGAGCTCTTAATCTTTTGAAAAAAACAAAATAAAGAAGGAGTAGAGAGCTGACTAGATGTCAAGTGCTTGCTAGAAATGATTTTTAAAATGCTTCTACATGTAAAATGTACTGACAAATTTTGGTAAACCATTTAAAAATAAGAATCAGTTTTAAAATCTTGGAGAAAATGCCTTTTTGCCCACATTTAAAACTGAAAATCAATTTTACTATAGATAGGAGTTCTGTGGAGTGTACAAAATTCCTCCTAGAGATCAAATGGCCATCCCAGACAGATACCATGTTTCACAGGCATTACTTTTAGTCACCCTCAAGTTTCAGCCATGGGACCAAAATTTAGTGTTCTGTGCCACGTGGTCACAGGGTCATTGGTTTCACATCATGGCTTAAGAAAATACTGGCATTTTGTTTCTTACGAAGTAAGTCCTACCTTGTGCATACAAGCAAAAAGAAAAAGGAAGGGGAAGGCGCAAGAAGCTTTTTGTTTGTTTGTTTGTTTTGAAGACAACAGATTGAAGGCAAAAGAATACAGAGCTTTCATAAGCTCAAAGAAAAATATTTGCTGGCTGATCACTGATTTGTATGCACTATAAAACAATTCCATAAATAAAACCAATATATCATTTCTTAATCATGACCCTATCAAAACCAAGTTATTTCCTAACTAATCTTTCAATGTCAAATGTACCCTAGAGTTGACGTTTCATTTTTAAGGGTTACAGCTACCTCACAGGAACTGAACTAGATGTACTCTTACCCTTTCTCTGAAGTATAACAGTACACCACTGCACAACGGTATCCAATTTGAAGACTAATGGTAAAGAAAATTCTTCAGGAAAAAAGGAAAATCCATCAAGCTGAAACTCTAAAATTAGTTCTACTTTCTAATGAAAAATACATAAAAGTGCATCATCAGAATAAGTAATTCTTATGCCAGTTTGTATTGCAAATTTTCCAAACAATGCATCAAACATAAACCCAATCCAGATGTCAATTATGAATACAAATATAGCTTGAGGTTGTTTTTTTAAAGGCAGTAATTTTTGAAATAGTTAATGCAACTGTTGCTAACACAATAATAATAGTACTCCTGGCTTCACATACTAACCTGGACTTCCGATCAAGTGCTGATTAGCCCAGTAAGGGAGGTCACCAAAAAACCCAAATCCATTTCAGTCATGTCTAGTCTTGTACCCTCCATTCTCCTTTTTTAGCATTTGAAGACAACAGGTTGAGTTGGCAGATATTGTTTATGGACCCCTGAGGTTGTTTTTACCGATTCAATCTCAGTTTTATTGAATTCTTGATAACAGGAATAGGATTTGCAGGGAGAGCAGGGATATCAGAAAGGTCTGTACTGGATGTTTTCTGAGAATGAAAGCAAAGAACACAACATTGTTCAAAGCACCATAATTTAACAATGAGATGTATTTAAGAAACCTTATGAGAAAAGTATTACAAATTTAAAAACTCTATAATGTTGTCAAAATGGAATGTAAATATGACTATCACATTATTTGCTTAACAAATAATGTGTTCAACAAAGGAATTTTCAAATAGGTATATTTTAACAATATTTTAAAAACTCCTAAGTAATTTCAAATAGTTTTTAAAATTGTTCCTCTAAGAATCACCTATGACATAATGCTTAAGTTACTGCTAAACCATATTCACTTATTACCACACTAATAGCGGTAATATTAACTAGTATTGGAGCACCCCCAAGTGGGAGAATACTTAAAGTTCATTTTATACAAAGCAGCAGCAGTAAATTTATTATTTTCTGACACTGTAAATTATACAATTAAATCTATACAGCTGAGCAATAATTTAATCATCCTACATTTTAGGTAGATTATTTTCATATTAATTAGATTAAATCACAAGCTTTCTTTAACACTAAAAAAATACAGAGATGGATCTTTTCAAGTTTTATTACGGAAAATTCCAAACATACACAAAAGTAGAGAGCACTGTATAATGGATCCCCATGTATTCATTACCCAGCTTCATCAATTGTCAAATCTAAGCCACCGTCCTCCCACTTTCAATTCACCTTGTGTTATTCTGAAGCAAATCCTAGAGATCCTATCATTTCATTTATAAATATTTCCAGATTTATCTCAAAACAATAAGAATTCTTTATTAGGTATAGCCACAATATTATCACCTCCCCAGAAATAAGTATGTACCTAACATTACCAAACATAGGAATGTATTTTTTTTTAAATCAACATAATCATTCTTCTTATATAACTGGGTGATTTTTCTCTCTATGGCTCTATGAATCCTTTCATTAGAAAGAAAATTCTACTCACTCATAAAAATATCTAAAAGGCAAATACCCATGGGTACTAATTACTACAGGGATAAATTCAGTAAGACAAAACTATGAAAATAAGTCCCTAGAGAGTATGTGGCAAACCAAACACATGCAATCACAGGACAGTTTACGAATGATAAACAAGTTTGTCCACGTATCAATATTAAGTATGCTTCCTGATGTTAGTTACTCCCCCTAAAGTTTTATTAGATTATGGAAAAGGTATTCTGGAAAATAAACATAATATTTATATATCTTTAGAGACTATAAAAGTTAACATCTAGCAAAAGCACATTTTTAAATGATCACGTTAAAATAACTCTGAGCTGCAAAGCAGCAAAATATCATCATAGTGTCAGTACAGCAGCGGTTGTTATCTCAGTTACTTTGTAGAGATTAACCAGTTTTATCATCTATTAAAGAATATATCTACTTTGTGTCAGAGTTTGAGCTAGACGTTAGGGTTCATTCATGTGAAAGGATTCAAGAAGATAATTATTTAACAAAATGAAAGTTCACAAACAAATCAGTGAAAAAAGATTCCAGATGCCTACTGTGAGATTCTGTATGTGAGGGTCTGTCACAAGTAGACTTGCTAGGACAAATGAAAAAGTAATTCTGAAGAGCTATGGGCTATATTAAATAACTAACTGAAATCAGTAGTGGAAAAATGAGGCAGAAATACATTTTTAAAATAAAAATAAATTAGCCTTTGCAAAAGAAATACATGAAGAATGTTTTTTAGTTCATTCCTAGTTTGAATTTCACTCTTTGACCTACAAATAAAACCTACATATGAAACCTGTATAAGTGACTAGTGAAAATTTAAATGATTTGCAGTATCAAATAATATATTAATATAAGCGGATGAGTTAACATCGAAACAGTCCCAGAGAACGGTTCTGTCAAATCCAGGGCCCTGCCTTAAAACTACAATAAATATGTTTATAGGCTAGTAAGTAATTACTTTCACAAAGATTAATTTTAATAGTCTTCTATGAACTCTCACTTTAATTCAATATACCACACTAATCTTCAGGACATTTACAAAATTCTCCTTGCTTTTTGCACTTAGTACCTGAGAGGCCAACAGAGAAGCCGCTGTCTGAATAGTTTCTGATTGAGTTGTACTTGTCTCTGTATCAAGTTGTTCCTGTGAGACAAAGAGGATGGGGAAGGGGGAAAAGAGACTTAAAAAAAGAATAAAAGAACATAACTGGGTTTGGTGGCTAATAAAGAAGACAAACTGGAAGACAGGAGGGATCAAGAGAAAGATGTGACTACATTACAAAAACACCTAGTGTGTAGATGCTGTAGGTTATTTCACCATTTCAGATATTAATAAATTTCTATTTGCCTACTTAAATCTTATAAGGCATGGGTCAAAACAGCTCATGAATTTCCAACCAGCTCCAACTTGGGACATTTTAAGCAAATGATAATTAAAAACACACATAGGCACATCATGAAATGTTGCCCAGACAATAACAGAGCATAAACCCAAGGAAAGTTCTTAGTTTTGAGGGAGAAACAAACAAACAAACTTATTCAACACAACTAAATAAAACAACCCCACATCTTTAATTAAAAGTGGAAAATATGTCTAAAAAAGATTTCTCCCTCCTTATGGTCTCTTCACCCCTCCTCAGTAACCAGTGCACTGATTCTACTCATCAGAAAACACAGGGTAAAGTATGTCATACCATTACTCTAAACTTTTTAAAAGCAGTACACAAAAGAAAATAATATATACACAAACATATGAAAATAAAAATATAGGTCAGACCCAGTGGCTCACACCTGTAATCCCAGCACTTTGGGAGGCCGAGGTGGGCAGATCAGGAGGTCAGGAGTTTAAGACCAGCCTGGCCAACATGGTAAAACCCCATCTCTACTAAAAATACAAAATCAGCCAGGCGTGGTGGTGCATGCCTGTAATCCCAGCTACTCGGGAGGCTGAGGCAGGAGAATCGCTTGATCCTGGGAGGCAGAGGTTGCAGTGAGCCAAGAATGTGCCACTGTATTCCCGCCTGGTCAACGAAGCAAGACTCCATCTCAAAAAAAAAAAAAAAAAAAAAAAAAAATTTTAAAAAGAAAATAAAAATATGAAAACTTCAATTTCAATGAAACTATACCAAAAAAAATGAAACATTGCTTTCTCCTATGAAATTAAAAAAGGTAAATCAGATGTAAGAAGTAGGAATGGAAGACATGCAGCCTTCCTAGAGGACAGCTTAGTGATGTATACCAAACTTTAAGCATACTATTTTCCTCAATAATTCTTCTTCCATTAATTTATGCGAAGTAAATAAACATGAACGAATGGCAGATATGATATTTAGCTGTAACCAGTATTACAGTAGGAAAGCACAGCTTTCTTTTTTAAATGGAAATAATTGCCATGGATAGGAAATTGGCTGGATAAAAATAATCACAGCCTTAAGACGGCATTCTGTGAAGCCATTAATAATTTTGTAGATTACATAATGACACAAACATTTTTTTCTTGGTTTACGAAGTACATCGAAATTATAAAGCAAGGGCATTATGAGGGCACGCACAAAACCTAAGAGAGTATTTTTTAAAATATCCATCAGAGAAATCTGGATAATTTGGGAGAAGGGGGAGAATTTCTAATTTTTCCACAACAAAAGAAAGTTAAAAGCCTCCAATATATTTCAAATTCTAGGGAAAAAAATGAGTCTTTTACATTTTGAGGAAAAAAAATTTCTTCCACCCCATCTACACCTCGTTCAAGCCCCATGCACCCCAGGTTCTAGCCAAAACCTTATGCCAAAAACTGCTTTTGTAATCATACCATATTCTCAACCCAACAGAGAGAGATCATGATCTCAGCCTGGACTGTCAAAAATCCTATATATCCTTCGAGGCCACTTCAAATGCTACTTATTTCTTCAATGAAGACATTTACTGCTATTTCTGCAGTCAAAAATAACATCTTACTTCTCTTGCCCCTTGGCCCCCAGCCCTCAATTACTTTGATTTTCTTTGATAATGTAATTAATTACATTCATGACTTATCTTCTCTACTTAATTATAAGCTCCTTTAAAGGCACAGAATGTGTTTCACTCATCACTACATTCCCTTCAGTGTTCAGCATTACATAATTAACAGTAAAAATGAACAAATACTTCTCCATAAACAACACTAAAAACATCTAAAACCTATAGCACAAAATACAATATTTTACAGACATTTCTATTACATCTTCTGAACTCTTAATTGTGTATGTATTCTAAAGGCTAAATTAGTATACCTTTGCTTCTGTTTTATCATGTCCACTCAAAGCAAGACAGTTAGCATCTTCACTTGTTTCATCCTGTTTTTAAAAAAAAAAGCTTTATTCTCTAAAATGAAAAATTTAGATTATTTGCCAATCAAAGCTTTACTTTATAAACTTTTTTAAAACTACAAAATAATTAAACCTGTAAGATCAACTATAGCCTTAAAATAGATAACTGGCTCCTCTTTTTAAATGTTTTTATCAGATTAAATTTGGCTTCAGAAGCTAATAAAATTTTAAAAAGCATCAGGAAAACTGTTACTGCACATCACCACCTAAAGTACGTTTCCAAAACCACTAAGAGTTCATAGAAATGTATTTTGTAAGGAAAAGAAAAAAAAAAAAAGAGATCCTGATCAAACAACTTTAGGAATTTGGCATAGTTATCACCCCCATTCTGGGAGCCTCACACAGAGTGGCACACAGAAGGTTCTAATCAATTCTACCAAGAAAGAACACCACTTTAATCTTCCTAAGCCTAGTTAACTAGAGAATCCTTGTTCCTGGTACGACCTACTAACATCCTACAGAACACAAGACTCAAGAAACGCCTTGCTTGGGTCTTAAGCACTATTTTGACACTATTTTCTTAGCACTATTAAAATTTAATTTTAAATGTGACTCTTAAAACAGGCATAGAAAAACCACAGGCTAACTTACAGCTTAGAAGAGATTTAATACAGTATCAATCAATTCCAATAAGGACTTTATTTGTACCCTGCAAATATGCAAACTTTAAAAATAGTAATGTGTCACAATTGGCCAAATCTGAATACTGACTGATATGTAAAACTATGGATTATCAATATTTGTGTGATAAATATACTGTACTTATATTTTATAGAAGTCCTTATTTTTAGATATACAAAGAAATATTTTTGGTTATTATGCCTGGGGTTTGCTTCACAACAATGGGGAAGGAAGTGATGTGGGTATGTAGATAAAACAAGGTTGGCTGTGAGTTGTTAACTGTTGAAGCTAGGTGATGCAAACATGACAGTTCATTATACTTATGACATGTTTGAAATTTTCCATACAAAAAGTTTTATATATATATATGTGTGTGTGTATATATATATATATAGAGAGAGAGAGAGAGAGGTTAATTTAGCTATATAATCCAGAAAATAGAGCAAATATTTTCAATTTTTATTTTACATTACCATTTATATTTATTTGAAAAACCTTACGATATGATGACCATTAAGCAGAACTAAACTATCTCAGAGTATCTAAAACTCTCCTATTTATATACATGTTAGTGCATTACTGAGTGAGGCCAGTATTTATTTCTGGTTTGCTAAAATTTCTAATACCGAGTACTCATTAGCAGAGAATAAAAGACCCAATCTAGAAGGGCTTCAAAATTAGGATTATTTCTACTACAGCAAATTTCTTTGACTAAAGCACTATGAGATTTAGGCCTGGGTTCTAATCCTGCCTCTAACTGTAACTAGATCTGTAACTGGAAAAGCCACTAAACAGCAAGTTCTTCTGGTAGGAAATGAGATTAGCCCATGGAATAACCTAATATCCCTTATCTTCTTAAAATGCTATGTTTCTATTAATCAACTCCACAGAAATGCCATAAGCAAAATTCAGACTGAGAAAATATATACAAAAAAAAAAAAAAAAAAAAATTACAGGAAAAAGTGGGAAGGGATGGAGGAGGGAATCTGTATATTTTAAAGGACACTTACAGATATCAAACAATTGCAACACAGGGATCTTTTTCGACTTCCAGATTTGAACAAACAGCCTATTTTTAAAACAATCGGGACATTTGAGCACTGACTAGATGTTTGATTATATTAATAAATTGTTAATTTTTGTGAGTAGGCTAATTTTACTCTTAATGCTTTCATTCTTAGATATGATTTTTAAGATTCTAATTAAACATGTCTAGATTTTGCTGTTAAGTAATTCAATCACAAGAGAAAACGAAAAAGGCTGAAAGAATTAAGATTACAAAGATTGGCGGAGAGTTAATTATAACAGAAGCTGTGTGATGGGTACACAGGTACATAAAATGACTCTTCTATATGTATTTTTAATTTTCCATACTTAAGTTTAAAAATTCTATATTCTTATTGCTTTTCTAAACCAGACAAGAAACATAAGTGTTATTCTACCAACGTAAGTGCAAATAAAATTGCAAAATACTGCACTAGTACAAACTTATTTAGAACTGTTAGGGTGCCATTTTTAACATTAAAAAAAAACAAACCAATCTTAAATGCACAGAATTATGCTTAAATACACTTTACTAATGTCAAAAGAAATCTGAATTCTGAAATGCCCTGACAACTTCAAACCAGTATCAGTAGTCTGAATGTGTAACTGACACAAAAATTTAGTATATTCTTAAACTGCTGCACAACACAATCATGTGGCAGCGGGGCTCTTAGTAAGATCTCCAGGCCTAACTTCTAGAAGATCTCTGATTCAGTTCGTCTGGAGAAAGCCCTAAAATCTTTATTGAAAAACAATAACAAAAAAAACCCCAAAAACTAATTCTGTTGCACAACCAACAAGGAAAATCACTGCCTTAAGAGATAATTACACAGACACAGATGAGTTTTCAGAACACATCTTCTAAGTTATGATGATTTACAGTGGGCCCTTCATATCTGTGGATTCCGCATCTGCGAATTCAACCAACCATGGATCAAAAATACTTGGAAAAATAAAAAATAATACAACAATAAAAATGACACAAATTAAAAAATACATCATAACAATAATTTAAACAGCATTTACATTGTATTAGGCATCGTAAATGTAATCTGAGGGGATTTAAAGTACTACACAATACCCATCTTTCATTCTCATCTATCATCTTAACAGTGACAAAATTCATCAGATTACTTTTAGTTAATACGAGCTATTTCAAAAAAAAAAACAAGTCTTCAGAAAATAAGCTAAATAATAAAATAATTGTCACCATTCTTAATCAAAACATAATAGAATCCATAAGCAATCTAGAGTGTTTTTTTTCCACTCTAAAGAAATTTTGTTGTAATACGTAAATTACTAAATACATTCTTAGCTAAAAAAAAAAAAAAAAAATCACAATGAAATTGGTGCTTTTAGACTGTCACCTCTGGGGAAACAGCGAATGCCTCATTGATTGGAAAACAACATGAAAGTGACTCGAGGGAGAAATAAAATTGTGTAACAAGACTACTTCTATTTTAAGACTCATACCAAATCAATGTACACTTTTAATGGTTTTCCCAAAACTAAGACTGTAACAATTGTAAACCAGCTAGTATAAAAAGTTAATACAAGCTCACAAAGCATAGTGGTTCCTGTGACCTCAACACTTTGGGAGATCAAGACAAGAGGATCGCTTGAGCCCAGGAGCTGGAGATAAGCCTGGATAACATAGCAAGACTCTGTCTTTACAAAAAAAAGTCTTTTTTAAAATTAGGCAGGCATGGTGGTGCGCACCTATAGTCCCAGCTACTTGGGAGGCTGAGGTGGGAAGATTGTTTGAGTCTGGGAGGCAGAGGTTGCAGTGAGCTGAGATTGCTCTGCTGCACTCCAACCTGGGCAAAAGAGCCCAGGTTGGGCTCTTTTTTGTTTGTCTCAAAACAAAAACTAAAAAACTAAGCTGGGCATGGTGACGTGCACCTGTGGGTCTAGCTACGTGGGAGGCAGAAGCCTGTGCCCAGGAGTTTTAAAAAAAAAAAAAAATGCAAATGATGCTAGAAAGTTTAAGGGTTAGAGAGCTAACCATTTAAGGTTCAAAAACTAACGTGGCTGTGTGTACTTGTTTTTCATTCAGTAAGAATTCCCTGAGAACCTCTAGTATTCAATGGTCCTATAATACCAAGTACAGTAGAGAAATTTCAAAACTCCATTTGGATCATAGAAGCAAAAAACTGTCCAGAGGACCATCAAAAAATCAGTACAAAAAAAAGACAGTCATTAGAGAATAGTAAGTTAAGAATACATGTAATTCCATGTTAAATTCTGTTGTAGACAATAATACCTGCTAACTACACACACTAAAGAAGTTTAAATGAGAGGGCACAGCTTTATGGCAGAGGTAGTTACTGAGAAGAATGGGAAAGGTGAAGAGAAACTATGGCACTGAAACACTACAGACACACCTACAATTTTCTAAAAGCTTTGTCCCTTGATCCTTCTCTATTTTGGTTCATAAAGTTTTCTTCCAATGGATTTAAAAATAGGCAGTTGGTGTTGCCATGGCTAACTAATATGTTTTTTACATATATACCTCTTCTGTTTTGGTTTTCTTGGGACTCTCTTCTTTATGAGGTGAGGATGTCCTCTTGACTCCTACTATAGGAGTAGGTATTTTTGTTGCTGCATTTCCTGAATTTGCTGCGTTTCCTGAAGATCTAGGTGGTGGGTTTACCAGACGTGTTGAAGAAACAACTCTGGAGACCGTAGGCTTTGGTGGTGGAGAAATGGCTGGTTGTGTGGCAGTTTGAGGAATGCTTTCACTCGATGTACCTAAGCAGTAAATATATGAGCATATACAAATTAAAATAACCATATCGGTATCAAGTTGTAAGTTTTTGTTTCTCTGAATTTGATTTCATGAATAACTTTACATGCAAAAAATAAACTGGCATTTAAAAAACTGAATTTCAACTACTTAACAAACCCGCTTTTCAAAATGAAGGTTAAACCAAATATAATGTAAGAATTCTCAAACCTGACAAACCCAATCTCCTTACCCCCTGAGCTTTCACTGGAATTTACTTGTGGCACAGAAACTTCAGTAGCCTGTATGTTGGTCACAGATGCTGCTGTTACAGCTGGAGCAGGACTGTTTCTGCTAAAAATAAAAATAAAAATTGTCTCAAAATTTAAAAGTAGAAAAATAAATAAAAATAAAATACAATGATCTATAACATGTACAGAAGTTATTTTGTAAAGTAAATGATTCTTTGATTTTACTTCCTATAAATACACTTTAGCAACTGACTTTATTGGATAAAGTATAACAACAGTAAAAAGTACACAAACCTTCTAAAGCAGCACTGTCTAATGTTACTTCCTGAGATGACAGAATGTTCTGTATCTGTGCTACTGGATATGGTAGCCACTATTAAAACATAGCTACTCTGTACTTAAAATATGACTAGTGAGAGACTGCTTAATTTTAATTAAATTTAAATTGTCACATATGGCGGCTGGCTACTATATCGCCAGAGTGGTTCTAAAAGATCTATTCTTAACTGATTTTGGCTAAGAGACTTACTGAAGGATTTTTTTGAACAAAAATTATTTATTAATAAGAGGCCACGCATGGTGGCTCTTGCCTGTAATCCTAGCACTCTGGGAGACGAGGCGGGAGGATTGCTTGAGCTCAAGTTTGAAACTAGCCCGGGCAACACAGTGAGCCCTCGTCTCTACAAGAAAAAAAAAACCTATATTATTAAAAAAAAAAAAAAAAAAAAAAAAGTTATGAATGAGAAAATGTTCTGAGAAACAGAAAACAGAAATAAATTTCTGTATACAAAGTATAAGGGTTTTATAAAACTCTAAAAGCCCATCCAGTGGCTCAGTTAAACAAAGACCTTTAAGTGACAAGGGGATATTTCAATATTTTACTTTAAAAATAACTTATTTTAAACCCTCTTTACTCCCCCGAAGTTTCTCTGCCATTTTCTCCTCCTCATGTCAATCTCAAATGACCTTCCTACTTAACAACCAAAAGCCACTAGCCAAATATTACCCCAAATTCTAAGTATAAATATTAAAGAGACACACCTATTTCTATAATTAACCCCTATTCTTTCCTTATTATTCCTTATTACATAAAAAAGCCCAATCTATGTTCTAAATCTCACTAACTCCTGTCATCTCAAGAAACTCAAATCATCACTCCTTTACTCTCCCATCCAACTTTCCTGTCTCAAGTAAATTCTACACATTAGCATTTAAATAAACTCAAGTTTTTATTATCTCCTAAAAGAAAAACAAAAGCAGAAAAGTCCTCTGGTTTCTCTCTCTGTCTGTCTCTCTCAGAGCTACCACCCACACTCTGAAACTGGTGAATGATGACACCATAAGGAGGTAGGCAACACTTGGAAGACTTATTTTTGGTACCTACATGACATCCATGTGGAACCACAGAGCAGTCAGCTTATTAAAGCTATGGATATCATTGGTACATGAATGTAAAATGTAGTCAACAGAGAAGGTGTTACCACTCAGGGACAATATGAAGATGGGATAAACAGACAACAGAATAATGAGAGAGCCCTCAAGGGCACAAATATTAAATGAATAAAAAGAAAAGGACAGTTGGCCAGAGAACAATCACAGATGCAGGAGAAAGCCTGAAATGGCTAGCAAGGTGTCTAGTACATAATAAACACTCAATGCTTGTTGAACAAATATACAATCATATTCTAAAAACCCAGAAGTTTTATTTACAGAAGTTACTTAGTATTACTTCAAGAAACTAAACTTCAAAACTAAATTGTGAAATTTAGTACAGTTGTACACATTTTATATTCATGCACAAACTCAAAGGACACAAAGGCTTTTACAAATCCCAAAATTCCTATTAAAAGCTTCTTCACTTAAAAAGAAAACAACAAAAAAAACTTTTAAAATGATAACACTTACAGGACATATTCAGGCCTGAAGTCTTTGGATTATGCATGATTTGCCTAAAAACATATCACACACACGAAGTCCAAAAGAAAGAAAAGACATCCATGACACCTCAGCATTTTCTATTTCACACTCATCCAGGGAATCCTCCCCAGCCTGCACTTCTGCCATCGGTTATACGTTAATTGACAAACAGACTTCTAACACCGCCTTTTAAAAATTGTAATATAGGCCAGTCATGGTGGCTCATGCCTGTAATCCCAGCACTTTGGGAGGCCAGGGCGGGTAAATCACCTGAGGTCAGGAATTCAAGACCAGCCTGGTCAACATGGTGAAACCCCATCTCCACAAAAATACAATTAGCTGGGCATGATGGCAGGTAACGGTAATCCCAATTACTCGGGAGGCTAAGGCAGGAGAATCGCTCGAATCTGGGAGGCGAAGGTTGCAGTGAGCCGAGATCGTACCATTGCACTCCAGCCTGGGTGACAGAGCGAGACTCCATCTCAAAACAAAAAACAAAACAAAAACAAACAAAATGTGTGTGTAACACACACACATATATATAAATATATATTTATATATATATACACACACACACATATATATATATATTTTTTAAAGACAGGGTCGCACTCTGGTTGCCCAGGCTAGGGTGCAGTGGTGGGACCACAGCTCACTGTAGTCTCAACCTTGCAGGTTCAAGCAATCCTCCCACCTCAGCCTCCTTAGTGGCCAGGACTACAGGTGCACACCACCACACCTGGCTAATTTTTTTTACTTTTTTCTAGAGATGGAAGTCTCACTATGTTGCCCAGGCTGGTGTTGAACTCCTGGCCTCAAGTGATCCTACCACCTCAACCTCCCAAAGTGTTGGGATTACAGGTGTGAGTCACTGAACCTGGCTGAAAATTTTTCACTGCTTCAAACCCAGGGCAGTGGCATGCGCCTGTAGTCTCAGCTACTCAGGAGGTTGAAGTAGGAGGATCGCTTGAATCCAGGAGCTCAAGGCCAGCCTAAACAAAACAGCCAGACCCCATCTCTTAAAATAATAATAAATTTTTAAATTTTTAACTGCTGTGAATGTTAAGAGAGATACCTGGTTCTTCTAAAACAGGTTTCCCTAACTATCATAGATACATTCCCTTGTTACAAAGTTATAAGCAGCTCCAGGACAGAAAGGTGGTGTTGTTCCTTTTGTCTGTTCTCATTAGCACACCATACAGTGCACTGTAGCAGTAGCCATCTAAACACATGAACTTGGACGGCTTATGTGCTAACATTCAGTCACATCTGACTGAAGACATTATTAGTCTCAAAAATAAAATGTTAAGTATGACAAGACAAAACCAAAAAGTACTATCCCCAAACCTAAGAATTAAATTGCTATTTAAAAAAAATAGTAGATGGAATGAAAATAACATTCTAAATAGATGACTTTAATAGCAAAATAAGAATGTATCTGATTGATTCAGCAAACAGCCACTCCACTTCTGTTTTCCTCTTTTTCCTTACCCCTGAGAGCTGCCAGAACTGTTCAATGGACTGGTCTTCGTAGCACTAGTAGGTGAAGGCACAGACATGCTGTTATCACTGTCCATAGACAAGTCAAGGCTGCTGTCATTGAGAGCTGTCAATTTGACACCTTCTGTTGAATGCTGCAAACAATGAAACATTTTACTGAATATATCTTTACTTCATCCAGATGTTGAAACACGGAAACCTTTTACTTAACATATATGATTTTTACTGAAAAGCACAAATCACTAAATCTACGAAAGTTAGATGTGCCATGCTGATTCTAAAAGGCAACGATTTGGGAGTCAAGTACTTTCTTCTAAGAAGGCCTCAACATTAAGTATAGTTCTTATGTGGGAGAAAAAAGGAGAAAGAAATGTTTTATTAAATGTATCCACTGACCATAAGATACAACACAAATTTAAAACACTGTAATATAAAACAAAAGAATCTCCAATCAGAGAACTTTAAATATATACACACACAAGAAAAAAATGTCTCAACAATAAACATGGTACTACAATGACTCTCTGTAAAGTGGGTCTAGAAGTGATTTTGTTTACATATAGATTTCTAATTATCCTACAATAAACATAAAATTTTTTAAATTTCAAACTTATTGCCACTCCTTACTATTTGTCAATAAAAAGAGCTTCTCTCAAAAGCGAGAGACTTTAGTGCTCTAACTGCAATTTAGAATTTTTTAAATGGCATGCTTAATACTGTAAATTATCCTGTGAAAAGAAAAGCAGAAATAATTTTCTGAAAACTAAACATAATATACAAATCCTAATGTTGGTCCTCCTTAAAAATCAAAGCACTCCAAAACAAATAAAGCAGAAAAACCAAAAACTATGGATGGTTTCATGAAATTAAAGTTGCTTTCTAGTAACAAAGTTTAAATTTTTGCTATTTGGTGCTACTGTAATATTACATTCAGCTTCATTTTTTTTTTCCAGAATGTTTAGCCTGGGTTCACTTACCTACACAAACATTTTAACGAAAATAATTTATACTGTTGACAAAAACACATTCCTTATATATGTGCCTGCGTTCTGTGCTTTCTAGTTCCCCAAATAACAAAATATTCTTATCTTTGATTTAGCACTAGACATACCACTTATGTACATGAATGAAAATTGATCAAATGGGGAAGGTGAGATATGGTGGAAAGGAGAGGAAGAGAGAGTAACGCCATTTGCTTATGAAGTCAGTTGTGAAATAAAAGTACCTAATATTATAAATGAGTATCTCTTCTATTCAACAATGCTACCAATCTTACTCTCCACTAGATATGAGGATTTATTCAGTAAGTAAATTATACTGAGTTATACAGTTACCTGCCTCCCTAAGTGACCAAACGCTATGAGTTAACAGGCCACTGTTGGGGATAAATTGTGAAAGTTTAACTGGTTGGTCTAAACACAAAACAGCATTAAGCTACTTTGCTTTGTTTGCTTCTATATCCAGATCAAGTTTGGTAGCAAGAGACCTCAAAGCCAAATAGTCCTAAATATTCTATCATAATTTTTAATAAAAGATAAATAAAACAAAGAACATACTACAGAAAGAAACACACACACATACTTTGCAGTCAGACTTAGGCCCAATTCACAGTTCATACTACATGACCCAGGGCAAGGTTCTTAACCCCTCAGTTTCTGCTATTAAAAGACAATACCCATGGGTTGCTGGAACATTAAATATAAAAAGGACTGGTACAGTGTTACGCAAATAGCAGTTAATAAAAGGAAGAGTCTATTTATAAGAGTCCAAACAAAACATTCATAGATCTTGATTCCTAGACACTTGTTACTTATTAGGCAAGAAAGTGCTATTTTACTAATGCAAACTTAGAAATACTCTAAATGATCTCAAATACAGGGTAGATTTAATCATACTGTAGCTAGATAAAGAGATATTAAACAGCCACTAAAAATGTAATTTGGATAGATGGTCGCGATATGTTAACACAAAAAAAAGCAGGTCACAAAATAGCAAATTTCATCAAAAACCTTTTAAAAATATGTATATGGTAACATGCACTGAACAGTCTGTGTTTAAATAAAATGTTAAAAGTAGGTTTGCTGTGAAATTATAGTTACTTCATCTGATAGAATTTTTGGACTAAAAAATAAATTTCCAGTCATTAATGATTCTCTTTATATTCTAGATGACTATATTTAAAGAAATAATACCTTAAGAAATAATAAAACATCTTGTATTCAAATTTACTTAAAATTTACACAGGATGGTTCCAAATATCAGTACTGTCATGGAAATAGAACTTAAAAAGGTAATCTGAATATAGGATTCTGAGAAATCTAATTATCTGTTATAAATAGCTGTTAATAGCTATTTGATTATGAATTAAATATTAATAATAGCGAAGTTCTAAAGAACAATCTACTTTCACTTCTGAAAACATAAAATCTTTATATACTTTTTTTAAAAAATTATTATTTTGTAAGAGACAAGGTCTCGTTCTGTCACTCAGACTGAAGTGCAATGGCACAATCATAAGTTCACTGCAGCCTTGAACTACTGGGCATACGTGATCTTTCCACCTCAGCCTCTCGAGTAGCTAGGACTGTAAGACGCATGCCACCATACCCAGCTAATTAAAAATTTTTTTGGAGACGGAGTCTTGCTGTGTTGCCCAGGATGGTCTTGAACTCCCAGTCTCAAAGGATCCTCCTACCTCAGCCTCACAAGTCACTGGGATTACAAGCTTGAGCCACCATTCCCGAGTCCAAAGTGTTTGTATTTTTTGTATGTGATAAATTTACATTTAAGTACAACTGATTTAATTAACCCTTAATAATACAACACTAAAGGACAATTAGAAAGCAAGTGTTTAACTTGATATTTTAGGTTTGTTTTCCTGAGGCTAATCTCTAGCTGAGACAGACACTTTAGTTTTAAAATAAAACTGCTTGATGGAAAATTTTACAATAAATATATGTTAACATGCACTGAACAGTCTGTGTATAAATAGTACACTGAGAATAGTACATGTTTGTCAATTTTTATCTAGTTAACTAAATTTTTAGTAAACCATTAGGTTAAGAATAAAACATTTTTAAAATAACATCACGTTTAAGCCTTAAAAACTGATTTTACACCCCTCCTCATTTATCTACCTATCCCCAAGTTGTGAATAATAATGATGTTATGTGATAACAAAAGCCAATATGAGCATTTATTATATGCCAGGAGCTAGTCTAAACCACCCTTTACATGTATTGGTTCATTTAATCTTCATGAAATACCTAATAAAATAGGTAAAAATACTGCCACAATTTTCGAGATGAGACAAATCAAGAACAAGATGTTTGCCACGTAACTTGCTCAAATTTCACAGGTAGGAAAGAGTAGAGCCTGAATTTGAACAAGGCAGTCCACTCCAGAGTCCTTGCCTTTAATTAACTTCAATGCTTTTGTATCATAATATATTCTGTTTTAAGAAACAAAACATTATAAAATTAAAGTCTTTTGTGTATTAATTTCATTCCTTTCCTCCCAACCCCAATTCCAGACAACCAGCCATTTTCCTGAATGCAGTGGTTCTCATTCTGTAATATATACTTTTATTTCATATTCTCTCCTAAATACATTGTTTTTTAAGTTTTTAAACTTGTAAACTTTATATGGAAGTATCAAGTGAGACACACATACGTGTGCTTTTTTATTCAACATATTAGTATATGCAGTTGTAGTTCATTTATTTTCACTGCTACATACTGTGAAGTATTCCATTATAAGAATAAACCATCTATTTTTGAAATCACCTAAAGAAAAATGTAATTTGTATCTGTGCACTAAAATTCCAATATGCTCACTAAAGTTCAAATAAGGAAAAAATAGCTCTAAGTTATTCAAAAGGAAGCACTAACACTAGAAAAATGTAATGCAAAATATTAACTCAGTGACCTCTGTTCATGACCTCCTTTATACTCAGCAACTTTTGGTTTTTAAATAATATACATGTTATATTTCTTACATTCATCAAAAAAAGCGATTTTCATTTTTTAAAAGCCTCACATAATTTACTTGACCCACATATTTCCTTACTAATTTAACTGAGTTTACTTTTTAAAGGAAAGAAAATTAAATACTGATGTGGGATTTTTAAATGAACAAGAATAAAAAGTGCTTAAAGAGAATACGGGTATATACAAAGTAAGGATATGAAGCATCACTACTAATCCTTCTAAAATCTAAAGCAACCGTGTGCAAGAAAACTGATTAGAGTCAGATTTCACATAATGAAACTGCTCCATGAAACCCATGAAACAGATTCTTAAAAAGCTGTCATCTATTTCAAATAGGACTTATTAACTGAGCCTAAATTCTGAAATAATGATAGTCCAGATGCATAAAACATTATGTTAGTAATGCTTTTGTAAGTACTTTCTAAATTTACCTTTTTCTTTTTCTGAAGCACATGATTAGGTAGTAGTTGATGGAGTTGCTTTCTTTTTACATGCATTGCAGCAATTTTCATATCCACCTCAAACATCTTGCTGTTTATTGCTTGCCTATAAACTATACAATTAGGAAATTGTTACAAGAAATAGAAACATTTTAATAAAGGCAGTTAAACTCACTCCAGAGAAACTATTCTAAGTAGGGATCCTTTTTCCATCAATACTGCATACCTGTATATCAGTCAAGACCTATTCCTAATCCGACATAATTCATTGCCTGAGCAAACTCCTTTTACCACAAGATGCGCTGAATAAAAGCACAAAATATTAATTCTTCCAGTGTAATAACTCTTTAAATAGCTCTTAAAGTAGTAACTCTAAAGAGTAACTCTTTAAGAAATGGCAGAAATGAGGGGAAAAGGGTTTCTTAAACTCATACCCTTTTATGCTACCAGTACTATTGCTTAAAACTTGAACCAAGTATGTAACACATGCTGTAAAATAAGTCAAACTTATTAAACTATACCTATAGGTACCTTTACAAGAATCTGCAAGACAAAACTAAGTAATGACATACTTTCTATAGATAGTAATAACTTAAATGACAGAGGTCACAGGTACAAAAAGAAAATGCTACAATTAAATAAATTCAAATTATTTAGATCCAGAGGGCCCCAAAAGGTAAAAGTCGGTCATACAAAACATATTTAAGAAACATCTATACTTGATTCATACTGTTCTAGACACTGGAGATAAGCAGTGAACAAAGACCAATGTAGCCTCAAAGGGTCTACATTACAGTAGGGAGAATAGAATAAATAAGAAAAAAATAAAACCTATAGTCCATGTCAGATGATGATAAGTATTACTGAGAAAAACCACATAGGGAGTAGGATAGGAAGCTCAGCCTGGAAACTGAGTTGACATCTGACTGAAGATTTAAATGAACATGAGGATGCAAACTGAGAGTACCTGGTGAAATAGCATTCCAGAGAGAGCAAACATCAAGAACAAAATACCCTAAGCAGGAGAAAATGCCTGGAACATTTGAGAAACAACAAAAATGCCAAAGGAGAAGATGAAAAGTAGAAATCCATAATCCCTTATGTGCAACTCTAAAATCCCAAAAACTCCCAATACACAAGTTTTTCTAAGATAGGAAACAAAATTCATCTAGTAACAAACCCTGTTCTGAACTACTTATGGCTGTGGCTATTTGGTCTTTTATCTTTTGCTCCATGTGAGTAACAATGATTCCCTGCAGAAATGATACTGTCTTTCAGGACCAAATGCTGCTCCAGGCCTCAAAGGGTTTATTACTTACTAACTGTATTACCTTTCTGGCTCCAAAACTTACAAATAAAGGATTGTGAACTTATAATAGGAGGTAAGGTCACAGACATGATGAAAAGGGCAGATCAGGCAGAAGCTTGCAAACCACAGCAAGGACTTGGACTTTTATTCTGAGTAGATACTCAGATACTCAAAGCTTTTAAGCAGGCAAGACATGATCTGGCTTAAAAATATCATTTGGACACTAGGTAAGAACAGCTGAAGGCGCAAGGGCAAAAGACAAAGTTTTGGCAATGACAGTGATCCAACAGCACTACAGTGGCTAGGACTTAGGGTGAAAGCAGTGGGAATAGTATTAAGTAGCAGAAACCTCAATGTATTCTGAAAGAGGAAGCAAAAAGATTTTATAAAGGATTAACATCGAGTAGGGTCAAAGACTGATTCCAAGGTCTCTAGGTTGAACAACCAAAATTACTTGAAAAGAAACTGGTAGGTGTTGGGAGTGAACATTTGTGTGCTGAGTATGTGAAATCTGTTTTCTTTTAAAATCCCATAAAGTATTGGATTAAAGTGTTTCAATATACAGGACAACTGAATTTTCCTTCCCAGAATACCTAAAACATCCTTGAAAATCTTGATGGTTCATTAGTGTAATCTTTGATAAACATCTTAATTTGAATGCAAAGTATAGAACAAATTTCTAATCCAGGTAGGTATCCGTGACTTATTAGTTCATAAATAAGTTAACATCAGAATTTTTACTTCAGGAAAAAATACTTCTGTGGTGTTCAGCAGGTGGAGTATCACCCTACATACGACATTCTAAAAATCTGTAGAGGTATTTTTGTTGTTGTATTGATTAAAAGGTACTATGGCTAGAAACATATAGATATGTATCCTTCAACGTGGACAGTTCTACCCAACACAGAATCATACCATGTCCTTCCTACATTCCTAAAGACAAAAAACCTACTTAGCAATTATTTAAACAAGAATTCACTTCAATTTTACATTTTAAAAATGGAGTATTTAAAAGAAAAAACAAGAAAAAACAAACAAAAAATGGAGTATTTTAATTTGAAATTTCCAGGAATACAACTACCACCAAGCATATCAAAATTAGATCTCTTTTTATTTGCAACTTTCACTCTTACAAGGTCACCAATGCTAACGCTGCTGGTGATATCTGAATCACCACAGACAACACCTGTATCGATCAGAATTTATAGATATCACACTGCTGGTGAATCTACATAAAGTGTAATCACTTGACACTTAAGTTATCTTCTAGTGTCATTGTATCTGAGCAGTGACATATTGAAATACACATTCTTTTCCTTTTATTTCTCCTTTGTATCACAGTTAGTGCACGATACTGACTTTTTAACAAACTGGCACTAATTTTTTTCTCTCCTGTAACTAGGTAAAAAAATTCTTAATTTTAAGTCTGTATGTTCTCCAGGGAAAACTCCTCATAGTGAATAAAAATGCCACTTACATTTTTTTTTAATGGAGAAGGACAGTATCTGAGAGAGAAAAGGATTAGTCCTTAAAGTGGATGTGCAGTTGTCCCCATGTGTAGTATTCGCCATTCCCATGAAAAGTTGTTGCACCTACATATAGACTGATTCTCTCAACTACATCCACCATTTGGTCTTTAGTTAAAATGAACTACCTTTCATCTTAGAGTACAGGTCAATCTGAAATCTACACTTAATCAGCCTATTTCCCACCTATGCATTAACATTTGAATCTGTATTTGAGACATAGTAGGAAAATTTCTCCAGGTCACCACAAGTTACGCTTCATCGATTTCTGAGGTTCAAGATGATGAAGGCAGTCAGACACAGATTCAGTCTAGACAACCATATACTCAAGTTGTTTCCCATTTCTTAGGAAATTATGGAGAAGTCGAGTTTGGAATGGTTCTACTTAACTTTAAGGTTGCCACAATAGAGAAAAATCATGTATATACAGGTTGAGTATCCCTAATCCAAAAATCTGAAGCTGAAACTGCTACAAAATGCAAAAATTTGTGACTGCCAACATGACACCTAAAGGTAATGCTCATTGAAGTATTCAAATTTCCTATTTTCAGACTAGAGATGCTCAACTGGTAAGTGTAATGTAAATATTCCAAAATCTGAAAAAAATCCTAAACACTTCTGGTCCCAAGTATTGCGGATAAGGAATACTCAATCTGTATTAGACTAATATAAAACCATTATTCTGGTGACAGTTCAATATTCGCAAGTAATTTCAACAATTATTGTAAATATCACTATGGTGTGCATCAAGACAATCTCAAATATGCAAGAACTGAAGTGTTTTGATTATCCAAGTAAAGACATACCTGTATCTGTGAAAGACTGAATATCATAGGTGAGATCAACACTGAGGTTTTCAGAGTTTTCTGTTTTTTTAAACACTAACCCAATCACCCACATCGTGCGAAATTCTTCCCTGCAAAGAAGAGCATTACCATAGTTTATCTGGATTTCATGAAAACGTAGCTATCAATGTGGTTGACAATCTGAGACATGGAAAAACTTGTAATACAAATGTATGAGCAAACTAAAAGTTCTAAGCCTCACCCACACCTGTCCTCTATATTCCTACTACAACATAAACAGAGATCCAGGAGAAATACACTCGTATTAACTGTACACTGATAGTCAATGTCCTTAATGATGATTCTAAAGAACCAAATCCACTGAAATCAAAGAAAAATTATCTTTAAACTAATGAAGGAAAAAGACTTTTTAGAAAGTCTGGGAAAAAAAGGAATTTTCTAAATACAGAAATTTAACTAGAACTTAATAGCTATTTCTTAAACTTCAAAAATTCATTTTAAAAGGCCACATGAATAGAAGCATAATAACAGGAGTAATTCGTGATTTAGCTACTTTTGAACATTTAACAGTGTATCTACTGAATGGAACATCAAACAGTCTTGTAATAAGATTAGAATAACCACAAAATGTAAAAAACCTCTTATCATATAATTACAAAATTAAAAACATCTATATAATCAGTAAGAATACTGTATAACACAAATTTAATAATCCTTCCACTTATCTTTTTTTAATGCTGCTTTATTTTTTAAAATAAGCTTATTACTAGTACTCTACAACTCTCCAATGCAACAAAGTATAGTCTAGTCTCATATTAACAGCAAACAATCAAATCAGCAACTAACCTATACAAATAAAAGACCCCTAAAAAGGTAAACTGACTCTGCTTTTACATACATTAGCTTCTCAACAGTCCAGAATCAAGCATAAATCAGATTTTTATAAGTTCATATCAAAATGTTTGTTCCCTTTTAACAAAAAATTAAGATAAAAAGCAAAGACTGATGTATGGTATACCAGCTATTCTGACAACTACTGTACAAAACAGGAGAAGAAATTTTTTTTTTTTTTTTGAGGCGGAGTCTCGCTCTGTCGCCCAGGGCTGGAGTGCAGTGGCCGGATCTCAGCTCACTGCAAGCTCCGCCTCCAGGGTTTTACGCCATTCTCCTGTCTCAGCCTCCCGAGTAGCTGGGACTACAGGCGCCGCCACCTCGCCCGGCTAGTTTTTTTGTATTTTTAGTAGAGACGGGGTTTCACTGTATTAGCCAGGATGGTCTGGATCTCCTGACCTCGTGATCCGCCCGTCTCGGCCTCCCAAAGTGCTGGGATTACAGGCTTGAGCCACCGCGCCCGGCCTAGGAGAAGAAAATATTAAGAAGGAATGGTAAAGACAGTATTAACGCAAAACTGTAGAATGTGAACTCTAGCTAATAGGCACCTCATCACTGGAAGAACATCAGAAAAAAAAATGTGTGCTGATTTTTCTCATAAAACAGTCTTTCTCTTCAATGTTTCTGATCGGAAAAACTAAGTTACAAGTTCTAAATTGTCTATAAGCCATATGTAGTCAACAGAATAGTGACACTGGTTATAAAAATTGCCTGTAAAAGCTTCTATGAATAAAAATTGGAAATGGGAAGAAGAAATTAAATTAGAAAAGGGCTTACTTGTCGGGATTTTCTTTGGGTGCTGGAAATGACTGGGGATTCACATGAGCCAGTGTAATAAATTCATTCTTCTCCAAGCTTCCAACCAGGATTCGGATTTTTGATTCCACCAAGCCCACCCTGAACAAATGTCACTTAGTATTAACAAAAAGTTTTGGTTAACTTAAAAATAAATTAAAAAATGCACATACCAGGGCATTTCAACTGGCTGAACTCCCACAAATAAAACCAGAAGCCTTATGTTCTACCCAAAATTGCCAAACAACAGGGAAAAAAGAGCCAAGAAACACTCCATTCACACCAGCAAGGTTGCAAAAGTTCTCCCCACAGAAATTTTAAGAAAAACAAGCTTTAAGTGCAATTTGAATATACAATTAAGAAATGATGCATGGATCTCTATAAAGCAAACAAAAAAATAAGTTGCATATGGATCCCGATTTCTATGCTTTCACTACACACAGTAAAGCAGCTCCATCTGTGAACAAATCAAACCAAACTAGAAGTTTTAAGGACTTCCTCCCATCTCCTACTGTGTTCAGTGGCTACGTGATTCATTCTGAAGTTTGCTTTTTCTGTAGTCTATTCTTATACTCACCATTCTAGGCGTTGTTTTTCTGTTGGTGCACTTGCTAGAAGTACAATATAATGCCTTTGAAGATAAAGACAACATGCTATTTATTTTATTTACATGCTTTGTGCTGGATATTAGACCATAAAGTAATAAGCTTCCTTACAATTATAGATCCACATCAATTTAGCAAGGGGCACTACAATCTCAATATGCACATAAAATCATATATGCTAAATTCCACTTTTCTAACTACTAGTGAGTCTAATTCTTCTGAAAAAGGCAGTGACTTTATGAATAATTACCAAAAAGCAGCTTAATTCAAGAAGTATAAATAAGCATTAATAGTTTTGCTCAATGACACTGACTGAGTGCTCTGCCTATAAAATTAAAGAGTTGCTCACTAAAATATAATCTACTTAAAACAAAAATGTTTCAATGGAATCAAAACATCACGGTTTTAGACACAAAAATTTATCACTAAATACACATACTACAACAGTAACTTCAAAAACAGTATCGAACACATCATGCTTTTAAATTCAAATTAAATAGTAGTGAAAATTAAACTAAATACTACAGTTAGGCCCTGTGATTTTTTTCCCAATTAACAGTATACGTTTTTATAATCAAAAAAGAAAAAAAAAATCACTAACATGACAGCAACAAAGAAATCCGATTTTTATCCAAAACTCAATCCCATTCATATTAGACAAAAGCCAAGTTTTCATTTCAGAAAATAGCATCATGATCAAATAAATATTGAAGTCTTTTAAGACTCAAAAAGTTCAATCCAATATACTCTTCTACAGTACCCAGTGCTGGGAGCCAAATTTCACACCAGAATCTCTACAGCAAAAAGCAAACTGACGTCATCTAGTATTGATACTAGTTTCAAAAGTAGCAGTATAACCAAAATTTTAAAATTATTTTACTCTTTGAAAAGTCTAAAACCTTCCTAATACTTTCTAACACATTTTGTAAGTGTAGTTTCTAACCAAGAGCAAAAATCTGACCTAGACCCAGAGGAAAACTACCAAACCTATCTAAAAAAATGTATTTGAAAAATGGTTTCAATTCTTCACAGCTATGTAATCCTAGGCAATTCTAAGTCTTGTGTACATCATCTGTAAAATGGGATAATAGTAAACATTCTACTGGCAGAGGTATGTAAAGCTCAATGGAGTTAACTTGAAGTCTATAAACTTAAGGAAACAGATAGATATATAAAAAACAAGGAATATAGGGCTATGTGAATATGCAGTCCAAACCCCTACAAACCAATACTTCCTTTACCAGTTTAATTTGCTCAGCATTATTTGGAAAATGTCAAATAGATGAGCAAGCACAGATGGCCCAAATAAGTCAACAAAAGTCATATAAAAGCATTAAAAATTCATATATTTTATGTATAGAAAAATCCATACTCGGAGTTCCAAATGCTCTTAAATCAAAATCCTAACAAGCTCAGTAACCTGATTTCTAGGTCCCTAAAATATTAAAAATGGCTAACTGGTTTAAAAAAAAAAAAGGGTAAAGAACATGCAGAAAGAGTTCTCTCACAAAAGCACAGCAACTTATAACAGGAGACAATGAAGCACAGAAATCAGGCACGTACACAAAAACACAAAGCTGTCTGGGTCCATCTAAGGGCAGAGACAAAACTCCCGCAGTCTCTAAATCACTCTTACAACACATTATTAAAATGGAAATTCTTAATAACCACCTTCGTCTTCAACAAAACCTTAAATGATATACAACGTTCTTTATTTATAAAGAGAAAATATACAATCCATTTGGACACAGTTTTGTTGGCAATTCAAAGTTCTGAATCCTAGAGTTCAACATTACTTCTTACCGAAATCCAAAAGGGAAAGAGTACGTACTCTGTACATATCTTACACACAAATGCACATATTCACATACAGGTAGAAATGTTAATTCTAACAAGTATTTACGCTGAAGTTAAATGTCCTTTACTCAGCCACATTTAAACAAATTTGAGTTGAGAGATATAAAATGCAATAGTTAAGTTTAATAAAAAATAACCTGCAAATATTTTGAGTCATTAGGAATTCATTTACAAAACAAAATTCCAACTGCATTCTCTAAATATCTCTATTTTCAATTTTTAAAACCAGGACTGGTACTCAATTCTTAAGGTCCCAATCAGACCACAGAAACCTAGTGTACATGTACATCTAAATTAGACTACATTTTGTTGATGTACCAAAAAACAATCCCCTATTTTACAAGTGCCATGTTTAAACTGTCATGTTTATGATGCTCAAATGCCTCCATGCGAGACTTTAAAGTCTTAATGCAATTGCCATTACCTTTTCCTCAAATTAAAAAAAATTTAGTTTTCAATAAAAATAGTTTAAAATACAGTTAAAAGTAAATTTAACTATAAAAATGTATCCCAAAATAATTAGTATTTATGCAAAGTGCCCTAAAAACAATTAATTTAGTTACTGTATTACCTAACTGCTATTTGCAAAACAAATTCTCTAAGCGAATCTCTTGAAGACCATTTCATCTCACCTGGGAAGATCATAACTCAGATATGTACAATAAAAAGCTGGCACATCTTAGTCAAAAATGTTTGTAAGTCTCTATCTACGTAATTCAATACCAAGATTTAGTTTCCTGTTTTTAACTTTTTTAACAAATGTAAGGTTACTATATATACACATGAAATTATAAAATCATCTTGCACCTTAGAGAATACATTGGTCTTCCTTTTTCCTTTATTCCTAGTGAAATCTAACACCTGAAGTAAGTATTCACACTTCCTAATGTTAGTGATTTACTGCTAGTTACTTGTTAACTCCAATTGTCTCAGAGGCGGCATTTAAAAAACTGTTTTCTTAGAACTCCAAAAATTTCACAAAATAATGTTACCCCTTTTTGTTAAGGAACACTGACATGTCTTTCTGGAAGATGATTAGTTTGCCTTTTAAGACAAATGAGATTTTTCTCCATGGTTCTGGCTCCTTCCAAGAATGTCAGGTATATTTCACATGATTTAAAATCCTACACATGTCAACAGGCAGTATTTCATGATATGCCTCAAATAAGATTGAATCAACTCTGACTTATGGGAAGACTAAACATATCCATTTGGTTGTACAGTCAATCTCTGGGGTATGTTACATGAGGATGTCTTTAAAAATTCAAATCTGTGAATACCTACAAAATCCTAATGATAGTCATCACTTTATCTTAGACGCAAATTTCTGGAGAACAATTAAAAATATAAATAGAATTTGGTATGGATAAAAATAGCCCACTGTCATATTTCAAAAGTTTCCACAAGACACTCAGCACAAATATAAATTTTCCTGATGTAATTTCCTCTATTTGTTGCTGCTTCCTTTTTTATAACCTAAAAAAATTTGATTGTTTCACAAAAACTTCAGTGAAGATTAGGAACATATCTTTTAACCAGTCAAAGAACTTATAGGTACTATCCAGCAAGGACTGAAGCATAGTTTAAAACGTTTAAAAGAAACAGTAAGCAAGTTTTAGAAAAAGCACCAAAGTTCTAATAATGTGAATTTGAATAAAATGACATTATTAAGGTTTGTTCAATGTAAACATTAATCTTTCTTAAAGCGAAAGAAGCCCCATCACAGTCCTATAAGAAAGCGAATAGAACAAAGTTTGAATCTAGTTTCATCATTGATTCCAGGAATTAAGGGGTACTAATACTTTCCTGTAAAACCAATTCCTTTATTATTCTCCTTACATGTAACTATGTCTCTTGTGTATCAAGTTTTAAAAGTATCTATATACATGTTTATTAGTGTAAATGTTCCAAGGTACTTCCTCTACATTGGTTAAAATAAAAACAAAGAAAAATTATATGTCAAACAGAAATCACAATTTATGGGGGAAGTTGTAATAAAATAAGAGTATTTAATGGTTATGCTACTTTAACGTTTACTGACAACACAGTGCTTCCTTACTGGCTCGTTACTGCTTTCTCATGCAAAAGATACAGAAACAAAACACAGAGACATCATGGAGGTCATCATTCTTGCTTTTAATTGGGGAATAGCATAAAGCAATCCTGCTTAGATTATTACAAAACACAATCCAACACAAGATCAAATGGTAAGAAAAGTTTCAAGCATTAAAAAAAAAAAATTGTTAAGTGGGACTTTGGCACATTTTCAGCCCAGGGCAAATAAAAGTGCAAGCCTGTGGTTTGTCTGTTTTTTTTTTTTTTAAATAAGATTATAACTTACATTTTTCACCAAAACTAACACAATTAATGAAGCTTTTAACCTGTACTAAGGCATTAAACCATTAATTAAAATTATTAACACCCACTTAGATTCATGAAAGATAGTTGCAGAAATATTTGAAGGGGCTTTATTAACACTGGGGGAAAATGGCAGGCCAATAATGTGCTGTAACTATTGAAAACATTTAATTAGCTATATATTGACATTTTATTAGCTTTGTCTTTGTTTTAAAGATTCTTAGTGATTAACGAGTTTCCAGAATTAGATGAAAATAGTTTCTTAGTAGAGAATTATTAACTACAGATTTTCAGGATGCATCCACTTGCCACTACACAGATGTACTGTTTCTGTCATGACTGAGGTATGCCTACGGAACTGATGTTGCTACAAACGTAGCAGGAGTTCAGTTAAATCGAGCAGAAAAATCAAAGGGGCTTCACATTCATTACCTCAACCAAAAAAATCTGAGGAGTTCACTAAAAACAGTATGTCCTTGTGACAGGAAAGAAAATTCTACAGATGTTTAAAGGAAAATCCAAAACATTAATCCAGCAAGAAGAAAGGTCATATGTGCTACCATTAAACCATTACTTAAGAGAGCAACATGTCCGACATGCCTTAAAATACATACTTGTACTTTTGAAAGAAGTTTGGAGCTTCAAAAAGTTTGGACCACTCTGCCTTACTCAGCAAAATTTCATCTGTGATAGCAAGACCTAAATTAAAAACATATTAAAATGTTTGCATACTTCAGTCTATAATCTAGAATTTTAAATAATCTTAATCATACTACATGCACTCACTATAATCCTAAAACCAGAATTATAACATATATAGTTTTAGCTTATGATTTTAGAGCATATTCTTATATACATACATACTTTTTTTTAAAAAGCTGGAAGATTTTTTCAGAACCAGGTTTCTGGTAAAGTACGATTATTCTAAAATGCCATGCTCATAGAATGACCTTCTTTCTTAAACACTCCAGTTACCCAAGAAGGAAAAATTTCCAATATACTTTGTTTCTTGTCTTTCTAAAAACAAGTTTCCCTGTTGTTTCTAAAGGGATAGAAGCATCTTCCCTTGATGGGCCTCTTTAGACTAAAGATGAAACTAAAGCATAAAATACTCAGGAATTTTAAATGTCTAAATTTAAAGCTAGTAGTCAAACAGCTGATTCTATTTCCTTTACTGTTTTCAGTCAAACCACTGTTTTCAGTCAAACTAATCTTGTTTCAGTTATTTCTCTCAAAGACTATTTGGTAGTAGCTATACCTTCAAATTAACAGCACAAGTAGCGTTCAAAAGTTAAAAGGTTCCTCCAAAATAATGGAATGTAATTGGGTGGTTTGGCCCCACTGCTGCTCAAAGTTCTTTCCCAGGAGTACGCAGCCTGCTAAACACCTCTCATTTCAACCAGTGTAGACAAACTGTTATCATTTGTAATTTTACAAGGCAATAGTATGGAACTAAACCAGCCTACTGGTTTTTTGTTGTTGTTTTTTTTTTTTGAGACGGAGTCTCGCTCTGTCGCCCAGGCCGGAGTGCAGTGGCGCGATCTCGGCTCACTGCAAGCTCCGCCTCCCGGGTTCACGCCATTCTCCTGCCTCAGCCTCCGGAGTAGCTGGGACTACAGGCGCCCGCCACCGCGCCCGGCTAATTTTTTTTTTGTATTTTTAGTAGAGACGGGGTTTCACCGTGGTCTCGATCTCCTGACCTTGTGATCCGCCCGCCTCGGCCTCCCAAAGTGCTGGGATTACAGGCGTGAGCCACCGCGCCCGGCCTGCCTACTGGTTTTAACTGTTGGTTAATCTTCCAACTTGTTATAAAACATAAATTGGCTAAAAGGAATTTTTGCAGTTCTCAAATATAAACTGCAATAAATGAACACCAAAATCCACTTCAGTGAATCCCTCAATATAAGTTGCACAGTTGACTACCGGGTCTACAACGGTATGTAAATCCTTCGTGTATAAATCAGAGCATAAGGATAAACACTTACCTTGTTTAAACTCCTCAACCATGACCATCCGTGTTGAAACGGACACATTGTACGTGGAGTTCTGTTGTGGGTATGCTGGTGTAATTATAGGCATAAGATGGTACCTATCACTGGGGTTTACCTACATACAACAACAGCCAATCAGTTTCTTCAAGTACATATGCAACAGATACTTGGGCTTTTTACCCCTTGTTAAACTGAACCAATGATTATATTTTTTATTTCATTGACAGCTGGAGTTGAGAAAGAAAAACCATGTAGAGAGACATTGTTTTTATAGGAATTTTTATAGAATCAAAGATTTCATCTAAACTAATGATCTGTTTCAATTTGGATTTTGGCAACCTTACTAGAAAGTGTGCCTGGCTGAACAACAACAAAAAAGTTCTGCTTGGGAATCTACTGATGTTTAGTTTTTCTTTATTCAACAACAGAAATGGGGATGCACATACAATTACCTTTAGAGACATGTCATGCTACAATATGTTTTGTAAAGCTAATTTTCAACAAGATAGAAACCTAAGTTCTTACTATACCCTTAAACTATTAAGGAGTTCAAGCTTATTAACACACGGTGAAACTACATTATCCATGTTGAAATGTTAGGAGATAATGAAATGCTATACTGTTAATTTTAAATCTGTATATCAGGTAAGTGGCACATTTCCACAAAGGAAGTTGTAAATTCACATCCTCTAAAAGTAAATGCCTTGAGGCATTGGAAAACCTGAAAATGCATAGCTTGATGTAATTCAACAGAATTTAAAATTTTTGATATCGCAGTAAGATAAATTTAGAAAAATAGGATTTCATAAACTTAGGAAATCTTATTCAAACCTAAATTTCTTTTATCAGTTTATAAAGTGCATGTTGTTAACATTTAAAAATGAGTAAGCGGTAAATGTTGTAACTTCCCAAGAAACAGAATGGAAGGTCTTCTTTAGCCCAACCATGTTTTTATAATCTCTAAAATAATCTAAACCAATTTTTTTTTACAATTACATCATGGTAATTTAAAGTGAGACTGCTTAGAAGTTATATGCCACATGTAAACATTAAGTAACAGCTTTCCTATAACAACCCAACTTTAGCAAAATACTTAGATAAAATAAAAAAAACAGGGATTTTTAGTATCCTTTTATTTTTTTAAAAGCACAAATGCCCACACAACTTTGACTTACAAGGTAGTTCTATATAGAATAAATTAAAATGTTAGTAAAATCTGTATTAAAAACTATGTACAATTAAATGTGGTTTACAGGGTACATAATTATGCTTCTCACATCAATTATAGTTGAGGACAATTATAGTTGAGGTTATCTAAAAGAAAGTGTGATACGGACATGACCACTCATAAGTAAAAGGCTGGAAGTCTCCCTGGAGTTTATGCAGACGATTTTTACTTGTTATTGCACAGTGTGAATTGGTAGGGGAAAAAATAATACACTAACCCTTGGGTCCCATACAGGCAAATTAAGATTGCATTCTTCAGGCTGTTTCAATAGCACTGGATTTGGCCATTCCCTGTTTAAAAAGATTGTAGCACTTGATAAGACTATTGGATATTACCATCTAAACGTATTTTGTTAAACATACAGCATTTGTGAATGTGATCCTTCTTCATTCTGCCTTCTTGGTACATACGTTTTATTCCTTTCTGATGACATTAGACTACTCAAAAAATCTTTTTCTCCTAACTATGAAATGAACTTAAATCATTTGGTAGCGTTCTCAGACTGAAACAAAATACATTCTCTGCCACTCAAAGAACGTTAGAGGACTATGTAAATTAAGAAGTACCATCCCAAGATAATGATGTGTCCACTTCAACTTTGAACAGAATAAATCTCCACTGAAAGACAAAACTCCTGCCTTTATACTAGTTCTATCTAAAGTCAACTGATAATTTTAAAAGTCACTTCTGATCATAGGAGTATGAATAATTATGAAAATTAGGATTCATGACTTAAAAGTCTTAAGACAAGTATAGAAGTAAAACTTGGTGGCATAAACACATTTTCATATGTGTTCCATATACTAGCTACTTTGGTCCCGTATGAAAGAAGTAAAAACTGGAGAACACCTGCCATTCTTAACATCAAGGTTAGCTTCTTAAAAACATTATTTGCTTATATATGTGTAGCATTAAGAGAACTTCTGACATTCTTTAATCTTATCACACCTGGTTATAAGTGCTACTAAATCCCCAAACAGCCAGAATGTGTACTGAAAAGTGTGGCATGGTTCTAAATTTTTTTAATTTTTCCTCCAGTTGAACACAGTTCTAAATTGTCTCAAATAACTCTAAATTTTATAAAATTACTAGAAAAGAACATCTCTTTTGCAGAGGGAGGAGCAGGAGTTCATAAGAACAGGAATGGATGATTTATCTTAATTTGATTAAAAACCAAGAACCCTCACCTATTGGGCCAAGGCAATTAATATAAAATGGCAGTAATCTTTTATCCTACTTTTTCTTAAATCATAGTTGACAAATGTGGAAATGAAATGAAGAGACTTAAAAAAAAGAAAAAAAAACTCTCCTGGGTTAATGACTAATCTCAAATTCCTTTTTGTCCTGAAGCACTTAATGTTAATTTATTCTTTAAAAGCTTCTTATGAAAATTCGTATCTTTAATATTAGGCCAAAATAAATGCTGAAAGCAAAAAGAAAAGAAACAATCACAAGAAACCAATGGCCTATACTGACAGAGGATTCAAAGAGTGCAAGAGGTGGTGTGTACAACTTTTATCCAAAAGTATAGTAACTGATTTCCCAACCTATCAATAAATTGGATCTTAGCTGCTAAAATTCAGAGTTTATTCAGGGGTAAGTTTATGCAAGGAAGTACAAATAGAATCTGCCTTACTATCCTGGCCAAACTAGGGAAAAGAAATAGAGTTTCAGTTTGCCATTTTAAATACAATGTGATCTCCAAGGCTGCCTACATGACTACATCATGAACTAAAATTTGAATCTGAAACCAGCTGCAGAAATGTCATAGAAATAAGACTAAACTTCAGTGTCTACAATCAATTTTATTTTAATATAATCTAAACACATACCATTTAGAAAATACCAAGAAAAATTTATGTACAAGAGTTGATGCTATTGCATTTGGATAAAGCTGGCAAGTTCTTGCTACTAGCATAGCCCAGGAAACACCACCGAGGAAACCTAATATATTGGAATAGATGTTGTGGCCTGTTGATAAGGGAAAAGCAAAGAGATAAGTTAGTGTTGAACAAAAGCTTGAACATTTCTAATAAGCCAGCCAACAAATTCTGAACTCACGTTTGGCCCATAGTTTGATAGCTCTCAGAGTTAACCTGAAGTTGTCAATGTTTGGTACTAGATGTAAAATTTCATCGGTTACCCTGCAACCTAATTAATAGGGGTAAAAACAACAACAAAAAACAAAAAAACAAACAAAAAAAAACAGAACATTAAATCATCAAAAGTTTAATGGTAATGCTTCCAAATTTTCTGAGATTGAAGTTAAAAGTAAACATAAATTTTCATTTGGTAGAACCAGTAAAGCTAATTCAATTAAGAGGGGAAAAAAAAAAATCTAAAGCATTTATCTCCTACCATGAGCACTGACCAAAGAAACCAAAGTAAACTGTAACCTGCTTAATTTTGAATTTTAGACTCACAATTAAAACTTTCCACATATAATGAGGAAGACTTAATTCACTCAAGTTTCCAAGAATTGCTCTTCAAGAGCACAGTAACAAGCTATGCTAATATAAAATTGTACCAAAGTAGTCTTTCTGATCTCAGCAATGCTGAAAGCATTACTAAATAATAACAGGATCAAAATTAATAAGGGTTAGGCCATGAAACCTAAATCACTAGCAACAGAGTACAAAAGCCAGATGGTCTTTTCAAGTGTCCTGAGTACCACTAATAACAGAAGAAATACAGCATAAAATACTCTAAGCGTGAAATAAACTAGTACATACTCTTTCTGTAGTTTATTAGGCAAAGTACATTTTATTTAACTCACTACTGTTAACAATATAGCTATAAAAAGCTTCAATACAAAACTTGTGTAAAAATAACTAATATCTGACAAAAACTGAAGTACACAAAAGGAAGTAGGCTTTCTCATACCGTTAAGACTTCTTATACATCTTATATCTAAATTTTTAAGCAGACTGTCATCTCGTAGATCCAAATCTTCTGGAATTGTCTGCAGTGCTAATCTTGCAAACAAAATATCAATCTGAAACACAAACAAAACAACAATCCATATCTGTCAAACTACTTTTAAGGCATTTCTATTAAGAAAAAAAAAAAAAATCACAGCACTCTGGGAGGCTGAGGCAGATGCAACACTTGAGCAAGACCAGCCTGGGCAACATGGTGAAACCCCGCCTCTATAGAAAAAAAATACAAAAAAATTAGCCAGGAGTGGTGGCACATACCTGTGGTCCCAGCTATGTGGGAGACTGAGGCAGAAAAATCATTTGAGCCTGGGAGGCGGAGGTTGCAGTGAGTCAAAACTGTGCCACTGCACTACAGCCTGGGTGACAGGAGTAAAACCCTGACTCAAAACAGCAAAACAAAAACCTAATTATCCTTAAAGCCAGGATCTTTTCATTATCTATGAACATGACAATGTCCCTCCAAAAGTCCAAACTGTATTATTTCGTATCATAGGTATTTTAACCAGATAATTTTAAAACATGGGCTGGGCGCGGTGGCTCAAGCCTGTAATCCCAGCACTTTGGGAGGCCGAGACGGGTGGATCACAAGGTCAGGAGATCGAGACCATCCTGGCTAACACCGTGAAACCCCGTCTCTATTAAAAACACAAAAACTAGCCGGACGAGGTGGCGGGCGCCTGTAGTCCCAGCTACTCCGGAGGCTGAGGCAGGAGAATGGCGTAAACCCGGGAGGCGGAACTTGCAGTGAGCTGAGATCCGGCCACTGCACTCCAGTCCAGGCGACAGAGCAAGACTCCGTCTCAAAAAAAAAAAAAAAAAACATGGCAATATAGGCTGGGGATGGTGGCTACCGCCTGTAGTCCCAGCACTTTGGGAGGCCAAGGCAGGAAGACTGCTTGAGGCTACAAGTTCAAAATCAACCTGGACAATATAGCGAGTCCCCATCTCTACAAAAAAATTTAAAAATTAGCCAGGCATGGTGACAAGTGTCTGTAGTCCCACCTACTTGGGGGGCTGAGGTAGGAGGATCCCTTGAGCCCAGGTTGAGGCTACAGTGAACTGTGATTGCAACACTGCCTCTAGCCTGCCTAAAGGGAGACCCTGTCTCAGGCAAAAAAAAAAAAAAAAGGCAGTATTTTTAAAACAGAAATGGAAATGTACAAATACCTAGTCGTCAGTTTCATCACAATTATTAAGGCTGTTAAATCCATCTACTAGGTATACTAAGTGTACTAAATACATACACTGAATTAAAGTTATCTGTTTAGTTCTTCATCTATATGAATTATAAATTGAATACATACTAAAAAGCACCCAAATTTAGGCAAATAGCCTTATAGTTAGCCAAAAATACTTCTCAGTAAGGGGAGATCTCATTATACATGAGAACTTAAAAGTATTCAAATATAAGGCAAGCATCCTTATATTTAGCCAAAAGTAACTCTCAATAAAGAGATCCCATTGTATCTGAGAACTTCTGTGTCTGTAATACTACAGTATGTTTTTCCAGTTGAGTTTTAAGTAAAACAAAAACACTGGGGAAAGTACAGTCTAAAACAACCAGAGTTAAGGCTAATTTTGAAGACATAGAATTCAGCTGACAAAATTGTTTATTTCTAAAGAAAAGGTAAGAGTGCAAAGAAACAGCACAGATTTGGTAGTTATCCCTGAGGGTATGATTTCATGGTTCCAAAAATGCGGATACTGCTGTAAACAAGCCTTTTATAAGATAACTTTTTTTTTTTTTTGGAGACAGAGTCTTGCTCTGTCACCCAGGCTGGAGCACAGTGGCAGGATCCTGGCTCATTACAACCTCCACTTCCCGGGTTCCAGTGAGTCTCCTGCCTCAGTCTCCTGAGTAGCTGGGACTACAGGCGCATGCCACCATGCCCGGCTACTTTTTTCTATTTTTAGTAGAGATGGGTTTTCACCATGTTGGCCAGGATGGTCTCGATCTCCTGACCTCGTGATCCTCCCGCCTCAACCTCCCAAAGTGCTGGGATTACAGGCATAAGCCACTGTGCCCGGCTATTAGATCATTTTTTAAAAAGCAGTATTTTAGGAGCACATTTTAAAATATCATTTAAACACACCTACAGAAAAAAAAAATTGTACTGTTACACAAATAAGTACCTGTGGTCTAGGATAAACTGCCCAATGAAAAAGAACAGATTTCAAAGTCTAGTATCTCCCCCAATTTGGACAGAAATAAAGACTATAGGCTCATAAAACTAGATAACTGAAAAAACAACTCAGTAATAATACTAACACATCTTTTAAAGGATGGAATTACTTCAAAAAATACTGAAATGTGAAAATGATTACTAAATTTCCTAAAATTATGTTCCTAAAATACTATTTTTTAATATAGCATGTACAATAGAAAACTAACACATTAAATGCTTTAAGTAGCCATCTAACTTTCCATCTTGATCCTGTAACGTTTACAAAGTTAGGTCAGGTCTCCTCCCAAAAAAACGTCCTTTTTGTCAGTAATATTCTTTTAAGAAAAATGAAGCATCACCTTATACTTTATATTACAGATTATTTTTACATTTACTTAAAACACTGACAGTAAATCAAAACTACATGAACTTGATAATCTCTTACCAAATTTAACATTTTATGTCTACTTATTAAGGTCAGTCACTTGACTTTTCATAAAATACAGAGTTGAGCATCTTACGCAGCAACCTTAGATGCAGCCATTTTTTTTGCAAAATAGCACAACAGTGATTTATCTTTTTTATTTTTTAAAGAGATGAAGTCTTGCTATGTTGCCCAGGCTAGATTTAAGGGCTCAAGAGATCCTCCTGTAGCAGCTTCCTGATAGGTGCACATCACTGTGCCCAGCTTCAATAAATTATTTCTCTTACAGTTTTCAAAATGTTACAATCTTCACTTTATTATCTGTGACTTTCCAGTACCATTCGGTACAGCAAAAGTAATGAATTACTAAAGTTGCTTCACTGTCAACTTTATTCTCATCACTTTAATTACATACACCGAAAGCAGCAAGAAGAAATGAACATCATCTCAAGAATTTGGGTCCATAAATCCTCCCCTATCGGAAAACATTTCAGCACTGACACTTTCCTCCCAATTTTTAAATTAAGTCAAAGCAAAGTGTTACTTGCAAAAATACATTATGCTACTGCCTTAATCAGACTAAAAGCACACAAAACTGGCATATGGAAAAGCTACCAAAAAAACTTTTTTGTAATAGCATTTCAATCTTAAGGTTTCACTACTTCTGTTTTAGCTCCAAATTTCACTTGGTATTTTTAAAAAGACTTAAAATGGTACAGGAACAGGCAGTCACTTCCATTTAAAAGCCTTAATTGTTAATATCAACCAACTACCAATTGTAAACTTTAAAATAAACCAAGTTTTTAACCTGTATCAATCACAATTAGTGACAGCACATAGCAAGAACTGTCAATTTGAACTATACCTTACCTCTATCCCATCAAAACAGAGTTTAATAACTGGTACGAATGCCTCTTCAACAGCCTATAAGAAAAGTAAACAAGTTTAGGGTCTCTGAAACTACATTGTAGGCCTCTACTAGTTTTAGTACGTTAGCAAAACACCTGACACAAAAATAGCTAGCTTTAAGGCTGAGCTCTTGAATCGGACAAATCAGATCAGAAATCAAGGTTCAAACATTTGATTTCACCCACTCATCAGATGTATGACTGCAGCCAGATTATTTCATATTTATTTTGTCTGTCTCAATTTCCTAATCTGTAAATGAGTTTGTAATTTTACACTTGCTGTAAAGAATAAAACACAAACACATATGCCAAGTGCTTAGAAGGGTTTGGTAAACTGCAAGAACTCAATAAATGATGGCTATATCATAAAATTCACTCAACTCACTAAATGAAAGTTCATAACTCCTCCCATTACACCCCGAACATTTACGCACTCTTAAATCTTTTACTTCTTCCTGTAATTTCAACTTATCATAGAATGAGGTGAAAAAGTCACTTCGATCAACATGTCTTGGTGCAACACACAACGCATCAATATCAGCACCTAAAAAAAATTAAGCCCATCAACCACTAATTAATATTACAAGAAAATTATTTTGCATCCTATCATGGTAGTATTTGATGTTGAGAATCTGTTTAACATATTGGTGAGCTTCTAGAAACTTATTAAAAATTACCAGTCAATGGAGGACAAACATGATTTTAATTGATGGGGTGTATTTTGATCCTGCAGCATCCTCTATTTATAGTGGCCCAGATAAACTGGGAGCCCAATGAAAGACGGCTAGCAAGTACTTTCATGGAGAGGGAATTATTCAAACATACACCCAACATCTTGATGTCATTAGTCAAAGCCATGTTCATTGGTTAAACAAAAAAATAGTTTTCCTCTATATACTACGTGTTTGGTGCTTATAGGCTCTCTACCAGGCCCCTAAATGGGACCTACAAAATAAACTTCAAGCAGAAGAATCCAAAGAGGTAGACAATGGTAACACATTTGTCATTAATTCAGTGCTTGATAAGAGGCCAGCACTGAGTACATAGGCAGAATTTTAAAAAGCAGAATTAAAATCAACTAATTGGGGTCACAAAAGGGAGAGATTAATGTGGAATCAGGTCAACAGTCATTTTCCTAAAAGCCAAGATGTTGAGGTATGACTCTGAAAGCTATTTATTATAACAGAATATTCAAGAACAGGAAGAAGGTTGTACAGCACACAGGATATATCAAAAGTAATGTACTAATGGGACCGAGTGATGGGAGATGGAGAAAGGGAAGGATACTAGAAAACAGACAACACTAACCTGGCAGATACAGTTCATAGTTAAAGAATACAGCCTCGGCTGGGCGTGGTGGCTCATGCCTGTAACCCCAGCACTTTGGGAGGCCAAGGCAAGTGGATGACTTGAGCCCAGGAGTTCGAGACCAGCCTGGGCAACATGGCAAAACCCTGTCTCTACCAAAATAAAATAAAAAAATTAGCCAGGCATGGTGGCGTGTGCCTGTAGTCCCAGCTACTCAGGTGGCTGAGGTCAGAAAATCACCTGAGCCCAGGAGGTGGAGGGTGCAGTAAGCCAAGCCTGTGCCACTGCATCCAGCCTGTGCAACAGAGCAAGACCCAAAGACAGTAGAGCCTCAGGATGTGTGAGTTGTCTCTACCCTGCCAGTAGAAGGCTGAGAAGAACTGTTCAAGATTTACTGCCTCTTTTAGTCTCAGGCTTCTGTTTGTTATGTGAGAGTAACAGTACTGGAAGAACTAAATAAGATAATGAAGATCCCACTGCTCGGTGAAAGAAAAGAAGCTCAATAAATGTTCTTTACCATGGTAACATTTTTATTGTGTATTTATCTGCACAGAGGAAATAACTACAAGTATAAACTATTAACTGATTATCAATGGCTATGAATACACATTTTTGGGGTTTTTGCTTAGCTATATTTTATAATTTGTCTATAAAGGTATTAGTGGGGGGCATCCACGAGGTTTTCTTAAAAGCTGGAATTCATTTTTGTTCTATTTCCAGAGTGATATTCTTCTGGTGAGGGAAAATGATATACATGTAGATAGCAGCACTGTCCAAAAGAGCTCTCCAACAGAAAAACTACTCTATATCTGTACTTTCCAATGCAGTAAACACTAGCCATATGTGGCTACTGAACATACAAAATGTGGCTAACTCTACTGAAACTCTGAATTTTTTATTTTTTATTTTTGTTTCTTCTTTTTTTTTTTTTGAGATGGAGTCTCGCTCTATCGCCCGGGCTGGAGTGCAGTGGCTGGATCTCAGCTCACTGCAAGCTCCGCCTCCCGGGTTTACGCCATTCTCCTGCCTCAGCCTCCCGAGTAGCTGGGACTACAGGCGCCCGCCACCTCGCCCGGCTAGTTTTTTGTATTTTTTAGTAGAGACGGGGTTTCACGGTGTTAGCCAGGATGGTCTGGATCTCCTGACCTCGTGATCCACCCGTCTCGGCCTCCCAAAGTGCTGGGATTACAGGCTTGAGCCACCGCGCCCGGCCTATTTTTGTTTCTTGAGACGGGGTCTTGTTCTGTCACCCAGGCTGAAGTGTAGCAGCGCACTCACAGCTCACTGCAGCTTTGACCTCCCTGGGCTCAAGCAATCCACCTGCCTCGGCCTCCCAAAGTTCTAGGATTACAGATATGAGTCTCCACACTAAGCTAATTTTATTTAATCTTAATACTACTTTTAGACAGTGGCGATATAGAAGTCAGCATTATTTTACATCTTTCTTACTGAAAATTTAGACTCCTCAAAGCACTCTCCCTTCCACACAAGCCTAAGCTATATGATACACAAGTAACTGAGACGGGTATGTAATCATGTTTAAGAACTAAAGGGTCCCTTTCTAGGAAAAATGAAATAAAACTTACCTTTTGTATGCACTCCTAATCTGTAAGATCCAAATGTAAAAATTTTTCCTCCAACATTTTCAATTACAGATTGTGGAAGATTCTGTTGAAACAAAAAATGGTTATTTTGCCAGTGGAGCACAAGGGAAACTATTCAAATGATACTACACTTGGGTGGGGGAGTGGATCCCAAGAAAGATTACAGTGTAAATTTATATCAAGGGTATTCAAAGTCTATAAAAGCTCTTTAAAAATACCAGCCCCTCAGATCAATCATATTTGAAATTCAAACAATTTTCAACTTTTAAAGAAGTTTATTCTTTATTGTTAGATTTTTGCCCTATTTCTAGAAACTGCTATAAAGAAGACTGTGATTGAGAAGATCACGTAATCCCACAGGAGCACATTAGAATCAGGGACTTTATTCATGACAAAGATGCTGTACATAAAATGAATCATCAATTTAGAGTATAATAAAAACATATTCTGATCGCTTTAAAGAAAAAGATTAAGGCCGGGCGCGGTGGCTCAAGCCTGTAATCCCAGCACTTTGGGAGGCCGAGACGGGTGGATCACGAGGTCAGGAGATCGAGACCATCCTGGCTCACACGGTGAAACCCCGTCTCTACTAAAAAATACAAAAAACTAGCCGGGCGAGGTGGCGGGCGCCTATAGTCCCAGCTACTCGGGAGGCGGAGCTTGCAGTGAGCTGAGATCCGGCCACTTCACTCCAGCCTGGGCGACAAAGCGAGACTCCGTCTCAAAAAAAAAAAAAAAAAAAAAAAGAAAAAGAAAAAGTTACATTCAACGATTTTTACCAAATATCCCAAAGCATATTAGAGTCTTTTTTTTATCATATCAAAAGTGACTTGAAAGCCAATACCAGCCACGCGCGGTGGCTCACGCCTATAATCCCAACACTTTGGGAGGCTGAGACGGGCCAACTGCTTGAGCCCAGATTGAGACCAGCTTGGGCAACATGTGAAACCCCGTCTCTACAAAAAATGTTTTAAAAATTAGCTGGGCGGCCGGGCGTGGTGGCTCAAGCCTGTAATCCCAGCACTTTGGGAGGCCGAGACGGGCGGATCACGAGGTCAGGACATCGAGACCATCCTGGCTAACATGGTGAAACCACGTCTCTACTAAAAAATACAAAAAAACTAGCCGGACGAGGTGGCGGGCGCCTGTAGTCCCAGCTACTCGGGAGGCTGAGGCAGGAGAATGGCGGGAACCCGGGAAGCGGAGCTTGCAGTAAGCTGGGATCCGGCCACTGCACTCCAGCCTGGGCGACAGAGTCAGACTTTGTCTTAAAAAAAAAAAAATTAGCTGGGCATGGTGGCGTATGCATATAGTCCCAGCTAATCAGGTGGCTGAGGTGGGAGGATTGCTTGAATCCTACAGGTCGAGGCTGCAGTGACCCATGATCACACCACTGCACTCCAACCTGGGTGACAGAGTGAGACCCTGTCTCAAAAAAAGAGAAGAAGAAGGGGAAGAGGGGACGGGGAAGGGGACAGCACAGCAGAGAAGAGAAAGCCAATATTGGTAAACAATTGCTTAGTTTTTTAGATTTCCAAAAGGCTTTGGTGAAGTAATTTAGAAACAGCTAAATTTACTTTTCTTACTCAGAAAGAGTAGAGTCATCAGGAAGAGGGAGAAAGCATTTAAAAACTGCCTTCCTAGCCCTGGCACTAGTGTAAAATCCCAGACTTTACAGTTTAGTATTCAATGGCCCTGCTCATAAGAATGACAAGGTCTGTACAAACAAAAACAATCTTAGTAAGTGTTTAGTCAATATTTCCTCTTACCTAACTCCTCGGTATAATAAAATATCTATTCAGTACCAAAAGATGAAAAGGACCACCCCCCCTCCTCTCAAAAAAGAAAAAAAGAACATAAAATGAAGTGTTATTTCATACTCCAAAAAACCCTAAAGACAAGTTCTAAAGAGTGAGATCCCACCTCAGCCACCTGATTAGCTGGGACTATATGCATACGCCACCATGCCCAGCTAATTTTTAAAACATTTTTTGTAGAGACGGGGTTTCACATGTTGCCCAAGCTGGTCTCAATCTGGGCTCAAGCAGTTGGCCCGTCTCAGCCTCCCAAAGTGTTGGGATTATAGGCGTGAGCCACCGCGCGTGGCTGGTACTGGCTTTCAAGTCACTTTTGATATGATAAAAAAAAGACTCTAATATGCTTTGGGATATTTGGTAAAAATCGTTGAATATAATCTTTTTCTTTAAAGCGATCAGAATATGTTTTTTAAGAGCATATTTAATCATCACTATAGAAAATAGACAAGTTATGTGTGTAATGCTGTCTTTTTTTTTTTTCTGAGACAGAGTCTCACTCTGTCCCCCAGGCTGGAGTACAATGGCACAGTCTCAGCTCACTGCAACCTCTGCCTCCTGGATTCAAGTGATTATGCTGCCTCAGCCTCCTGAGTAGCTGAGATTACAGGCGCACACCACCACACCCGGCTAATTTTTGTATCTTCAGTAGAGACGGGGTTTCACCATGTTGGTCAGGCTGGTCTCGAACTCCTGACCTCGTGATAAGCCCACCTCGGCCTCCCAAAATATTGGATTACAGGCGTGAGCCACTGTGCCTGGCTGTAATGTTGTATTTCTTAAAAGTAAGCAAAGCTTTTGTCTTCCTTTGTTTAGATATTTTAAAACCTCAATGGCAACGCTGACCTGGTTATTTAAAATTAGCCAGCAAGATATGTGCAGAAGTAGCCTACAAAGGAGGTGAAGGAGAAACTATCTTAAAACACTGGTCCACAGACTTCTCTATTAAGACATAACAATCTTTTGAAGAATACTCTCCAATGGTACTTTCTGCAAGGATGTAAACATTCTGTCACTGCTACTCATCACTGTTGAGCACCTGAAATGTAACTAGTGTAGTCAAGAATCTGAATGTTTAATTTTGATTAATTTTAATTTCCATTTAAATACTCACGTGGCTGGTGACTAGTATATTATAAACTACACTTTTAGATATTAGTATGTTTATACCTATTATCATCATTGTAACCCAGAAATTAAGATTTCTGGCCGGGCGCGGTGGCTCAAGCCTGTAATCCCAGCACTTTGGGAGGCCGAGACGGGCGGATCACGAGGTCAGGAGTTCGAGACCATCCTGGCGAACACGGTGAAACCCCGTCTCTACTAAAAAATACAAAAACTAGCCGGGCGAGGTGGTGGCGCCTGTAGTCCCAGCTACTCGGGAGGCTGAGGCAGGAGAATGGCGTAAACCCAGGAGGCAGAGCTTGCAGTGAGCTGAGATCCGGCCACTGCACTCCAGCCTGGGCGACAGAGCCAGACTCCGTCTCAAAAAAAAAAAAAAAAAAAAAAAAAAGATTTCTTAATTCAGGTCATGGAAAAACATTTTCACTTGCAAAATCTTTTTTTCATTTTTAAGTTCAGAGTATTAGATGTCAAACAAACCAAAAAAAAAAATCTTATTTTCTATCAGAAACTAAAATCAGTAAGAAACACATGGTATGTAAAGTCCACAATTTAGAATACTACATTTGCTGAAGTTTAATTTCTATTTTGAAATATACATATACATTGCTTTAAGTAAACAGTACTATAAACTTGACTAAAACCTTAAGACTACAACTTTTCTTCTAAGATGACACCCTCTCTCCCTGCTCTATGAAATTTTTCCTTTACCCTTGGTTCTCTTTTCAACCTTTCAGTTATATTATAGATTAAACATGGATTTTGCACTACCCTGGAAAAATTACCACTATTTATGTTATTTTTTTAAATGGGTCAAATTCCACACACAACTCTACAAAAATATTTTCTCTACCAGAAGAATCCTAGCCACGTATTTATGAGTTGTATGTATAAGTATTCATAATGAAGTGTTAGAAACTCAAAGGGGCCGGGGCAGTGGCTGACCTCTGTAGTCCTGGCACTTTGGGAGGCCAAGGCAGGCAGATATCTTAAGCCCAGGAGTTTGACACTAATCTAGGCAACACGGTGAAAAGCCATCTCTACAAAAAATACAAAAAATTAGCCAGGCTTGGCGATGCCCGCCTATAGTCCCAGGTACTCGGGAGGCTGGGGTGGGAGGATCGCCTGAGCCCGGGAGGCAGAGGATACAGTGAGCTAAGATCATGCCACTGCACTCCAGTCTGGGCAACAGAGGGAGACCCTGTCTCAAAAAAAAAAAAAAAGAGGCTGGGAACACGCCTGTAATCCCAGCACTTTCGAAGGCGGAGGTGGGCAGATCATCTGAGGCCAAAAGTTTGAGACCAGCTGGTCAACATGGCAAAAGCCCATCTTTACTAAAATACAAAATTAGCTGGGTATGGTGGCACACACCTGTAATCCCAGCTACCTGAGGGGCTGAGGCAGGAGAATCAGTTGAACGCGGGAGGCAGAGGTTGCAGCGAGCCAAGATCGTGCCACTGCACTTCAGCCTGGGCAACTGAGTGAGACTGTCTCAAAAAAAAAAAAAAAAAAAAAAAAAAAAAAAAAAAGAAAGAGGTTAGCTGCAGTGGCTCACAGCTGTAATCTCAAGCACTTTGGAGGCCAAGGAAGGCGGATCACTTGAGGTCAGGAGCTCAAGACCAGAGTGGCCAACATGGAGAAACTCCGTCTCTACTAAAAATAAAAACAACAGCTGGGCATGGTAGCACCCGCCTGTAATTCCAGCTACTCAGGAGGCTGAGGCATGAGAATCCCTTGAACCTAGGAGGTGGAGGTTGCAGTGGCACCACTGCACTCTAGCGTGGGTGACAGAGTGAGACTGTTTCAATAAAGAAAGAAAAAAGAAAACCCAAAGAATGTTATTATAGAAAACTAAATAGGCCAGGCAGTGGCTCATGCCTGGAATGCTAGCACTTTGGGAGGCCAAGGAGAGAGGACTGCTTGAGGCCAGGAGTTTGAGATCAGTCTGGGCAACACAGCAAGACCCTACATATACCATTAGCTAGGTGTGAAGGGACATGCCTATAGTCCCAGCTACTTGGGAGGCTAAGGTCAGGAGGATTGCTTGAACTCAGCAATTTGAGGTTATAGTGCACTATGATGGTGTCACTGCACTCCAGCTTGAATGACAGAGCGAGACCCTGTCTCTTAAAAACAAAAACACTAAATAAACAAATATTCAGATTGAAAAATCTTTTTTAAAATACCTGAAAATCTTTTTTAAAAACTGTGGCAGAATTTCTTAAAAGGCAACAAGATTCTCAAATATGTTTAAAGCACCTTTTTTAGAGAAACATCCATCATTTCTGTGAAGAGTGTAAGCAGTTTACAATTACTGAGTTTCAGTTTTCAAATGTTCCAAACAAACAGTACTTATTTTTAAAAATCGCTTAACTCAGTTCAGTTTTTCCTGCTTCCAAATTAACTAGAAAAATAATGCAAAATCTGTTATCAATAGTCTAAAATTGACTCCACATTAAAGACTCTAAATCCACTCAAATAAGGACAGGTTACATAAGACACTTGCTGTGTTCAGTTGGCTATATACGACCAATTATTTCATACACAAAAAAGTTGCCTTACCTTGCTTTCACTGATTTCTCGTATCCACTCTTTTACCAGGTTATTTAGTTTTCCCAAAATTAAAATCCTGTTGATAAAACAATTATCAATCAAGTATTCCAGATCATTACTGATTAAGTTTCTTAAAGTTTTAAATAGGCATTCTTCCTAAATTATGATTTTTTAAGTGATCAGAGGCACAGTATATTGTAGTTAGCAAGTGCTCGCTCGCGCGCTCTCTCTCTCTCTCTCTCTATACATATACGGGCACTGTTACACTGAGTAAGGCATTCCTCTTTCTCCAGACAATTCAGTACTATAATAACCAAAAGCATTAAAATATCAGAATTATTGCTTCAAAAAAATAAATAAGTAACATCAAAATTAAGGGAAGAGAACTCTATGTAAAAAATAAAGTTTTCAGCCAGGTACGGTGGCTCACGCCTGTAATTCCAACACTTTGGGAAGCCAAGGCGGGCAGATCACCGGAGGTCAGGAGTTCGAGACCAGTTTGGCCAACATGGTGAAACTCCATCTCTACTAAAAATACAAAAAATTAGCCAGGCGTGGTGGTGGGTGCCTATAATTCCAGCTACTCGAAAGGCTGAGGCAGAAGAATCGCTTGAACCCAGGAGGCGGAGGCTGTGGTGAGCCAAGATCGCACCATTGCACTCCAGCCTGGGCAACAAGAGGAAGACTCTGTCTCAAAAAAAAAAAAAAAAAAAAAGTTTTCTCTCTTAAGTATCGCTCTTCTCCAAAAGATATATAGATCTGGGCAAACAACCCTGGCCTTCTGAGTGAGTACAGAATACCTCAAAATCAGTTTATGTTAACATTAATAAAAATTTCTGAGTTAAAAAAATATAGAATATCTATTTACCTGCGCTGCAGTTCCTCTTCCTCTTCAAAAACCCCAAAGGGTTTCAATGTCTCAATTAGTTTCTGTGTAAGTATGCAGTCAGTCTCCTTGGGGGCTGCTAAGCTGATAGGAGAAGTAATGCCATAGTGCTTCTGTGGCGGCTGTGTTTGTTGTGATCCCTGTGTTGTAACTGGACTATAAATAAAATTGGATAAAATTACTCCCAAAAGAATTCTACAATTTGAAACAAATCAGCACGACCAGAAAAACTAATTTAGTAACACACATTTCTAAACATGATTGGTTCCCTGCAATTTTTCCCCCAAAATTTTTATGACAAAAAGTGACCAAAAGCAAGTGACCAAAAAGAGAAAATTCTACTCCAAGGATTTTAACTCTGTCACTACTTAAACACTTAAGTTAGAATCCAGACCAAATACACTGCTAGAGAAAACAGTATCCAGAATATAGTAAACTTCTGAAAAATGTCACCTCTTGAAAATAAGCCAGCTTGGCCGGGCGCGGTGGCTCAAGCCTGTAATCCCAGCACTTTGGGAGGCCGAGACGGGCGAATCACGAGGTCAGGAGTTCGAGACCATCCTGGCTAACACGGTGAAACCCCGTCTCTACTAAAAAATACAAAAAGCTAGCCGGGCGAGGTGGCTGGTGCCTGTAGTCCCAGCTACTTGGGAGGCTGAGGCAGGAGAATGGCGTAAACCCGGGAGGCGGAGCTTGCAGTGAGCTGAGATCCGGCCACTGCACTCCAGCCTGGGCGACAGAGCGAGACTCCGTCTCAAAAAAAAAAAAAAAAGAAAAAAAAAGAAAATAAGCCAAAATCTGTTTCTTAAACATTGATAAACATGCTACAAAAAATGTTATTTTACCAATATAAGACATTCCCCAAATGAAACCTGGCATCTGACTCACAATGAATGAAGTTCATAGATAATGAAGCAAACAGCATAAACTTAAACAAAATTTGAAGGGAAAGAACTATATTCACCCTAGGCTTGTTAATGATCTTTTTGAGAGATTTACACTTCAATAATGATGCTAGTCTAAAAGGTTTCTTTTACACACACACAGCTACATTTTTATCCATTTTAAGATAAGTTCCAAATTTGTAAAAAGGTATATAGCATGCTTTAAATGCTTTGGAAATAAATTTGACTCAATCTTTTTTCATAATTTTTTTCATTAAATTAACTTTAAAAAATCAACACAATATTTTTAAACTAACAGTTGAATAACATACAAAACCAAGTATATGATAAGGAAAGACCCCAAATCTGGATTAGTTATTTCTCCCAAATTCCATTCCTTAAGAAATTAAGTGTGGGCCGGGCGCGGTGGCTCAAGCCTGTAATCCCAGCACTTTGGGAGGCCGAGACGGGCGGATCACGAGGTCAGGAGTTCTAGACCATCCTGGCGAACATGGTGAAACCCCGTCTCTATTAAAAATACAAAAAACTAGCCGGGCGAGGTGGCGGCGCCTGTAGTCCCAGCTACTCGGGAGGCTGAGGCAGGAGAATGGCGGGAACCCGGGAGGCGGAGCTTGCAGTGAGCTGAGATCCGGCCACTGCACTCCAGCCTGGGCGACAGAGCGAGACTCCATCTCAAAAAAAAAAAAAAAAAAAAAAAAGAAATTAAGTGTTTATAGGCCAGGTGTGGTGGCTCACACCTGTAGTCCCAGCACTTCAGGAAGCTGAAGTGGGAGAAAGGCTTGAGCCCAGGAGTCGAGGCCAGCCTGGATAACATGTTGAAACCCCGTCTCTACTAAAAAAAAAAAAAAAAAATAAATAAATTGTATTTTACACACACACACAGCTACTTTTTGTTTTTTGAGATGGAGTCTCGCTCTGCCACCCAGGCTGGAGTACAGTGGCGCGATCTCAGCTCACTGCAACCTCTGCCTTCTGGGTTCTACTGATTCTCCTGTCTCAGCCTCCCGAGTAGCTGGGATCACAGATGCATGCCATCACGCTGGCTAATTTTTGTATTTTTAGTAGAGACAGGGTTTCACCATGTTGGTCATGCTGCTCTCAAACTCCTGACCTCAAATGATCTACTCCCTTTTGCCTCCCAAAGTGCTGGGATTACAGGCATGGGCCACAAGCCCAACCACAGCTACTTTTTTACCAAGTTCTAAATACAATTTCTACTTTAAGTGTGATAATCTACATAAGCAATAAAGTGCTAAATCTAAGAATGCTATACAGATAAGGCTTATGATGCATTTACTACACAAATCCACTGGGTTCTGGTCTATACTGCGACTGCTAGACTGTTCTGTAATTTGTCTTGTGATATCAACACAGATCTAAGAATGCCAGGAAGCCCAAACTGCATGTTACTAATTAGCTGCTGGACTGCGTGTCACCTGTTTACTGTTGCCTGGTCTAGTTACATACTGTCTTAATTTTAATTCAGATTTTATAACAGCATTTACTGAATAAATATGAATCAGACATATCTCTTGCAGAAATTAATTCACGTTAGATCGTTTCCTCCTGCCCCTTTAATCTAAGCTGCATAGCTACTCGATATAATGTTAATCCACATCAGCACTAAGCATTTGCTGAAGACTTGCCCAAGCATGGTGTCTCACACTTGTAATCACAGCAAACTTTGGGAGGCCGAGGAGGGCAGATCATTTGTGGCCAGGAGTTCAAGACCAGCCCAGCCAACAAGGCGAAAACCCATTTCCACTAAAAATACAAAAATTAGCCAGGTGTGATGGCATGCTGTAATCTCAGCTACTCAGGAGGCTGAGGCAGGAGAATCGCTCTAACCCAGGAAGTGGAGGTTGCAGTGAGCCAAGGTCATGCCACTGCACTCTGGCCTGGGCAACAGAGCAAAACTCCACCTCAAAAAAAAAAAAAAAAAAGTATTTGCTGAAGACGAAATAAAAATGTTCTGTTTTCTAATCGTATGTAGCATCTCCTAAGGTTAAAATATACACATGAAGTATAACTGAATTCATAATGTCTTGGTCATTACACACAGGTTTTTTTCCCTAGTTTTATTGAGGTATCACTGACATACCAAAAATACTGAACGTAATTAATGTATATAATTTGGTTAAGTTTGGACATATGCGTACACTTGTAGTTCCATTAGCATAATCAAGGTAATAAATACATCCATTACCTCCAAAGTTTCCCTGTGTGCCCCTCTGGTTTTCTGCCGTAAGAGCACGGAACTTGAGATCACTCTTAAATTTTCAAGTGCACAATACAAACTATGCTTACCACCTATCCTAACATAATCGTATTATCTTGTGTTATTCATTGCTTCATGAGTTTTTCTTAATAAACTACAGTCTTTCACAATTATCCTGGGATTATGAATACTTTCATAAATGATTTCAACATGAGTAAAGCCAGAAAAAAAAAATGTAAAAACTTCATTTTGTCTAGGCTAGATCTGGTTCAAGCAAGGAGAGCTTTAAGTCAAGTATAAGCTGAAATCATATTTTTGTAGCCTCAAGCAATAAATCTCTATTTTTGTTTTGTGCAAGTAATATGTTTCTCTGCATTCTTTTCCATTCTCAAGGAATTAAATTCATTACCAGTTCAGTTTGGATCATTAAGAAAACAAAGAGTATCCACTGTAAGATTCCTCTATCTTTCCCATTTTTTTCTTATTCAAATCTTCAGTCTTCCATTGTCACAATAAACAACGCTTGGAAAGCTCCTATCTACTTTAACTTTCTCACTAGAACACTAGAATACAGGCCCTGATTTCTAAATGTGCACAAGATTTGCTCAGCCTAATTTGAAAAAATATTGATTACACTAACATTTTGATGGGGAAATAAATCATATGCAAGCTGGAAATTTTTATTTACTTTATTCCAAATGTAGGCACATCATCCAGCCTCAGTATTACTTTGTGTCAATATAAAACCACATGTGTTCCACCTAATTCAAGAAAGAACATATATGGGCCAGGCACCGTGGCTCATGCTTATAATCCCAATGCTTAGGGAGGCACAGCAGGGAAAAATCACTTGAGGTCAGGAATTGACCAGCCTGGGCAACATAGCGAGACACCCATCTCTATGAAAAATAAAAATTAGCTGGGCTTGGTGGCACAAGCCCGTAGTCCTCCTAGCTACTCAGGAGGCTGAGGCAGGAGGATGGCTTGAGCCCAGGAGTTTGAGATAGGAGCCCAGGAGGGAGGGAGGGAGGGAAGAAGGAAGAGAGGGAGAGATGGAGGGAAGGAGGGGATGGAAGGGGAAGGAAGGAAAGAAAGTAAAGGAAAAACTATGTAACACAGACCTACCAAATAAAAAAAAAAAAAATGCATACTCTGAAATTTACAAGATACTTGTGTATCCAATAAAAATGGCTCAGAATGAGCTTAAGGAACTAGACTAAGAATTCCAGACTCTCAGATATTTCAAACGTCCAAAATGTCCAAAGTAGAAACATTAAACATTATAACATTTTAAATGAAAGTGAAGATTTTCCATTTAACATTAGAAATTAAGTAGAATGATAAAACAGTTTAAGAAATCCTTTTGTTGCTGTTCTCCTTCCAACAAAACAAAACTATATACTCCAATATTGGGCAATTTGGAACATAAACCTCCAAAGATTAAGGATTCTTCTGCCTTATATATGAACTGACACTCTCCTGGAACCATACACCAGACAGCTACCAACCAAGAATGCAAAGTTCTTCCTCCCATTTCTGAACGCACTAGACATCTATCTATTCTAGAAACATTTTACCAGTATTTAATTTTCTTCAGATACTATTCTACTTTGAAAAATAAACTTCTATAATTTATGTAACACAAAAACGAAAAACACAAACCAGACATATAGCTGCGGTATCTGTGATTCCTTAAAATGTCTTCCTGGTTTTTAACATCAAGAACACTGTGCTTTGCTTCAGCAACTGGTCCATTTTCATCTCACCAACATAATTAGTATTCACCTTTAGGGTACTGCCTGAATTTTCAGAGTTCGACTGGCAGCCATGTATAAGCTCTCTACTCTATAAAAATATAAAAATTACTGTATTTCCTTAAGAACTACTTTTAGTAACCTAATTTTTTGCTCCATTGTGTATCTATCCTTATTCTTCCTTTTCATCCACATCTAATTGCAAACATCTTGCCAGTTTTTAATATTATGACTAAAGTATTCTTAAAAGTCTTCATCCTTTCTGGATCAGAGTTACACATAAATACATACCTATATATAATAGTACATATATGAATTCTGCCCCCTCTCAAAACCACAAAAGGCAGCCAAACACTCCTCCCCTATAAACACACCTTTTGTTACTGGTTCAAGGTACTGTATAAAGAATTTTCAGGACTCTTCTCTCCTTAGAATATGCGGAGTTTTCTTTATAATATTTAAATTATTTTCATCAAGGCAAAGTTCACATAGAACACATGCCTTTTAATTGTTTTAGCATTCTATATAACAATTCCTTTTCAACTATTCTAGTTCTGACTCTTGGCAATCTTGGTTCCAACTCCTTTCCTTCTACTCGTTTGTCACATGGTTCCACCAGGCATACTACTACTAAATATGTCTTCCTAAAATACAACTGTATACTAAAAAACTGTAACTTCTGGTAATGGCATTCAAGACAGACTACAAAGTCTGATCTCAACTCAAAAATAATCTGATAAGAAAGGGAGAAAGCAAGCCTGATTCTACTTCTGCTACTCGTCGTATTACTCTGGTTTCATTTCTGCCACTAGTTATATTATCCTTGGTAAGTTGCATCTCTGTGGATTTACCTTAGAATTATTATATCTCTTCGTTACTTTGGATAACAAACTAGGAATTTTACAATTACAGCATATAACACTAACGAGCAGTTTCCAAATACGAAAGTTTTTAGACCAAAGCTGAGACACAGGTCTTTCTTTGCCCCATTCAGGGATGTCAAGATGATTCTAATTAGGATAAATATCTAGGAACTTAGAATAGTGACATTTTTGTTGACTGTTGGCTGTTTATTTTGGCGGGATATTTGTTTCAAAAGGTTAGACATTCAACTTAACTAATACATACAATCTCAACTATCAAGAACTACCTTGGTACAGCAGTTAGAAATCTAATGCAAACAGTGCAAGTTCCTATGATTTGTTAACTGGAGTTTAATGGTCATACATTCAAATAGGAAAAGTACGATCATCTTTGCACATATAAAGATCCCATTTTAAGTCAGTGAAGACAACTATGAAATAGTCGAATGGCTTTGATTGCCCATAGTAAAATCTAAAACCCAGATGCTATTTCAAAAATATTTAAAAAGCATAAAGGCACTAAAAGATAAAAAACATTTTCAGAGCCTTAGTCAAGAAAGACACAAAACGCAAAAGCCATAAAAACAGGTTTACTTGTATCAAAACATTCCAACTTTTATATAGTAACAATATAGCACATAAGGAAAGTTAAAGCAAATGATAATAGGAGAAAATACATGCAACTTATGTCAAAACAGCAATAGTCTGAACACATAAAGAATTCTTCAATCAATTTTTTAAAAAGTTTAACTGCATATCAGGGAAGCAAATTAAGACAACCAGATTAATGAAAAACAAAATTTAATATATGTGGTAAGAATGAAAGACCAAAAAACCTCCAATGTTGGCAATGGTGTAAAAAAAAAATGAGCCCTTATCCATCACAATGAAAGCAAACTTGTTACATCATTTTAAAAAGCAATCTGGTATTTATCAAAATGAAAAATGCACATACCAATTTTAAAAGTTTGTCTAGCAACTTTATCTCCAGCGATCTATTTATTACAGAAATACTAGGACAGAAATACTAGGGCAGAAGGCTCAAACTGAAAGCCCTGAAATTGGAAGACATATTCTCTTTAATCACACATTTTTAAACTATAAAATACTACATAAAAAGCTAAATCCCCAGGCCTGGTGCAGTGGCACAGACCTGTAATACTAACACTTTGGGAGGCTGAGGCAGGAGCATCCCTTGAGTCCAGGAGTTTGAGACCAGCCTGGGCAACATAGGAAGACGCCATCTGCACAAAAAGTTTAAAAATCAGCCAGCTGTAGGGGGCATGCACCTGTAGTCCCAGTTACTCAGAAGGCTGAGGCAAGATGATCTCCTGAGCCCAGGAAGCTGAGGCTGTAGTGAGCTGTGATCACACCACTGCAATCCAGCCTGGGCGACGAGACTCCATCCCCCAAAAAAGCAAAAAACAAACAATAAAAAATATATAAATTTCCAGCCACTCCTAGAGTATGGGTGCAAAGACTGGAAGACAGACCAAAATAGGGACCCAAATTCCAGCACAACAGAAATAAGCTTGAAATGAGCAGTGTCTATGCCAGGGCTATCCCCTAAAAAGGGAGTTTGTTTGGTACTTAGTTCATTCATTTGTAAGTTAACTCTCTTGATCTCATAGGTTCTGGAATTTGAACCTTTCTCATAGAACTAACACAGAAAGGTATTCAAGGTTGTTCACTGAGCAGAGTATGCAATGAAGTAAAACTGGAAACCACCTAAATATCCATCAATAAAGAACTGGTTAATTACAGTACATGCTTACAACTTAAAACTATGCCAAAATAAAGAAACGAGATAGTACATGTAGCAGCATGTGTATCAGGACAAAAAAAAAGCAGCAGAATATAATTATGATCATAGTTGCCATCTACTGAAATTTCAACGTATCCCACATATTTACATTATTCCTAATTTTTTCTAACAACTCTTACTATTAAACTAAGAAAGAAGGCTTGATTAAGTTTACTGGACCAGAATATGAACCTAGATATCTGATTTCATAGCCTATAATAATCATCTCTATACTGAGGCACCTCTGTACATCATTTACAATACGTAGTCACATAGATAGAGTTTTTTTTATTATTATTTTTAGAGATGGGGTCTTGCTCTGTTGCCCAGGCTGAACTAAACTCTTGAGCTTAGGTGATCCTCCCTCACAGCTCAGATTACAGGCATGCACCATGACACCCAGTTATTTTTTTTTAACTATTTGTATATTACATCTATAATACATTCATAGAAACACAACCAAGCAGAATTGAGACCATAATATTTTATCTTATATTTTATAAACTTGTTTCAACTTGTTAAATTATTTAAAGTAGATATTAATAATCTTGCAAAAGTTGAAAGTCAACTAATTCTACCATTCACCATTAAATTAGAATAGTTATAGCAAGGAGGCTAAAATCACCCCCTAAAATGGCAGGGAGGGGCACCAAACAAATCCTCAAATTAAAATAATTCGCTTTTGGTTATTAGCTAAAAACTCAGTTTATGCTAATTAAAACACTATTTTGTGAAATAAACCAAGATTTTTTAAATAGCTTTTTAGTGCAATACTCCAGAAATAGTAAATCCAAAGCAAATATTGCTTTATTTATTGCTCCAGGAAGCTGCTAGGCCAACCAAGGTTATTAAATATCAACTCAATTTTCCTAAAAGCACTTTTTTCTCATCTACCTTTTGTCAGAAAGTACAGTATTTATTAGGCTGAAATGTACCAAATTCCTAAATATGCATAAAAAACAATGCTAAATAAAATCAGAAATACAAAGATGCTTAAGGTAGTCTCTGTTTTCAATGACAATCTCAAATTTAGTCTGGGATTCAGATCCTTAAACAAGTCCAAAGTAGAAGCTTGGAAAAAAAAAAAACATTAAAGAAACAAAGATAAAATCATGACTATGCCAGAAGGTTAAGGTGTACACAGTAAATGATCGGAAGGGAGAAGTGCGATCTAGACAGATGACTACTAACACACAAAAGGACAGAACATCATATTTCCATTGGTGTTTTCCTCAAACAGTTAATGTTTAAGTACTTTGCATCTCAATTTAATTTTTTTTTAACAGAGTCAGGGTCTCACCATGTTGCCCAGGCTGGTCTCAAACGCCTGGGCTCAAGCAATCCTCCCACTTTGACCTCCCAAAGTGCTGGGATTACAGGCATGAGCCACCACAGCCCGCCTATGTCTCAATGTATACAAAGCTCATCAGGCACTACTGATTAATCCCCACCTACTGATAGTAGGCATTTGGAAGAAGTTGTGGCCCATGATATTAAGAGTCAACTGTCCCAATTCATAGCTACTACTTAACAGAAAATGCTTGATGATGTGCATGATGGAGTTAAAACTGAAAGCCAAACTTGCTAATCTTGTTCTTTGGAAACCATTGGAGAGACTGCAGTAACTGACAGAAGGCACAATTCCCCATAGTACCAGGTGCTGCTGAAAGGTCTCCACCTTAACGTGCTCATTCGAAGGACATGAACAGAAAAGACACAGGGATCTCTTTAAGTATCTCACTGTGCATTAAATATTAATTCTGAGCCAAAATAATACAACCTCCTTTTTAACAAGGTATGCAGCATATAATGATAGTAGTTTAGAGGCAAGAATATTGGCAAAATAGCATATATGCTAAGAAATTAAAAGGCTGGTTAAATGGTCCACCAAGGTGTTCTGTGTAAGTGGTACTAAAAATATTTAGGCCGGGTGCGGTGGCTCAAGCCTGTAATCCCAGCACTTTGGGAGGCCGAGGCGGGCGGATCACGAGGTCAGGAGATCGAGACCATCCTGGCTAACACGGTGAAACCCCGTCTCTACTAAAAAAATACAAAAAACTAGCTGGGCGAGGTGGCGGGCGCCTGTAGTCCCAGCTACTCGGGAGGCTGAGGCAGGAGAATGGCGTAAACCCGGGAGGCGGAGCTTGCAGTGAGCTGAGATCTGGCCACTGCACTCCAGCCTGGGTGGCAGAGCGAGACTCCGTCTCAAAAAAAAAAAAAAAAAAAAAAAAAAAAAAAATATATTTAGACCCCACTATATTCTTAAAAATGTACTGCAGGTGGGCCATCCAGTCAATAGTTAGTAAAGCAGTAGCAGAGGCTCAAAGATGACATAATAGTTTGTTTACGCTCAAGGAGAATAAAGCATGTATGATAAAGCCCAAGGCCAAACTGAAAATTCAAGGTTGCTTACGCACAGAAAGGGTACTTGCTATTCAATTCCTACAATAGCCAAGTTATTTTTCCTCACTTCATAAGGATACTTCCAACTGCCCCTTTGCACACAAGTGCATGTATTTGTGTGTGTATGTCCCTCTCTCTCATATGGCTAGGAGAAACTTAAAAAAAAAAAAAGTTGAATTGTGCACTCCTACATCAACTTGCCAAGTACAACTTGAAAATGAAAGAAACGTAAATTTAATAAAGTATGAAACAGGACCTGAAAAAGTATGAAAGAGTGTGAAAATGTATCAGAAAATAGTCATAATCATAGTAAGTCATAGTACTACAGACACTAATTTCAGGAAATGCAATTTAAATGTTTCTAAGGATCAAAATGACAGAAACACTGTACTTGATCAACCCAAAAATTATAAAAACTGACATAAAATGCAAGAAGCCAATTTCTGGACAAAATATAGAGGGAATACAAATTTGAAAAATAATTATGTAACAAAAGAGGAAGAAAGAAATCTAACAGAATGCCTCTATTTTTTCTTCCCAAATCCTGAAGTTTCCACAAATGAGATTGCTATACAGTTCAGCAGGCCTACATACAATCCAAAGATTAAAAAAAAAAAAAGGCAACTCCCACAAAAGGTACTGGCCACAAAGTGGGGTCTGTAAGTGGCAAATCTGTGCATGGCTTTAAATAAGAATATATACACAAATAAAGTCACTAAAAGTATAGTCGTGTGCCACATAACAGCATTTTTCAGTCAAGCACAGACCACATATAGAACAATGGTCCCGTAACAGTATAAGACCGTATTTTTACTATTCCTTTTGTGTTTACATACATTTAGATACACAAATGCTTCCTAATGTATTACAACTACCTACAGTATTCAGTACAGTAACACGCTGTACAGGTTTACAGCCTAGGAGCAACAGGCCGTAATCACCCAGCCAAGGTGCATAGTAGGCTATACCATTTAGGTTTGTGTAAGTACACTGTTCCCACAGTAAAATCACCTAACACATTTTTTCAGAATCCAATCATTAAGCGATGCATAAGATCTCAGGTTCTATAGCATGTTACATTCTGTGTATACTACAAGTATATACTATGTTACTTTGGTTTATATACTTTCATATGTATTTTTCACTACGTAAATACTTTGAGATTTAAATGTTATACACACAAAAAACTTGAGCTTGAAAATTATTTCTACTTGAAACTACATAGAGATTCCAACTGGCCAGGTGTGGTGGCTCATGCCTGTAATCTCAGCATTTTGGGAGGCCAAGGTGGGATTGTTTGAGCCCAGGAGTTTGAGACCAGCCTGGGCAACGTGGCAAAACACTCTCACACAATAAAAAATACAAAAAATAGCCACATGTGGTGCTGCATGCCTGTAGTCCCAGATACTCAGGAGGCTGAGGTGGGAGGATCCCTTGAGCCTGGGAGGTCAAGCCTGCAGTGAGCCATGATTGCACAACTGCATTCCAGCCTGGGTAACAGTGACACCCTGTCTCACAAATAAAGACTCCAACTGAGCTAATCACACATGGTTCCCTACAGTGTCCACAGGAAATGGTATAGTGTACTGGAATGAGAATGGAATATGGAATCCAGAGCTGATTTAATCCCCAGTCTACAATTTAGTACCTTTATGACCTTGGTCAGGTATTCTTTTGAGCCTCAACTTTAACCAACTTTTAGGGGAACCAATTACCTCCTATAATGTTGCTGCTTTGTAAATCATAAACTGGCATTGTCCAATTATTTAAAAGCTGCTAGGTAATTAGAACCCTGAACATACAGAATAAAAGAGATACACATACCCTCCCAAAATGAAAACTAGCTAAGAAGTCAAATGGTCTCATTTTACCTGAAAGAAGCTAGCTTTATAAACTTGCCTAGATAAAACTAAAGATGAAATTTAATTGTAATGTTAACCTAAAGTTGACTTAGTTAACCAGGAATAGAATGTTCTGATGAGTCAAAACATTTTTAAAGTTGTTATCAAGCCAGAACTGGCTTCTGCCTTAAGAAGGTGAGGAAAACAATCAGGGATAGGAACTGAGTAGGCTCATAAATTTACTCAACTCCCATACCTTGCCTTCCAACTTCTCTACCAAAAAATATGAACTGAAAATATGTTTCAGGTAAAACACCACATCTCAAAACCATAATCAACATTTACTGAGCAGCAATTCACTATAAAAACTCCAAATTTTAAAATCTGAGAATCAAAATCTCAGTTCTGTTATCTTTCCTAAAGGTTATCTAATACATTGTTTTTCACTGACAACAACAAAAAAATTTTATTTAAAAATTTTTAAATTTAAAACAGAGGGTTGGGGTGGAGTGGGGTGCATGTCCATTCCCAGACAGTGTTCAGAAAACTGCCAGAGACCGGGTGTGGTGGGACTGTAATCCCAGCACTTTGGGAGCCCAATGCAGGCAGATCACCTGAAGTCAGGAATTTGAGACCAGACTGGCCAATACGGTGAAATCCTGTCTCTACTAAAAATACAAAAATTAGCCGGACGTGGTGGCACAGGCCTATAATCCCAGCTACTCGGTAGGCTGAGGCAGGAGAATTGCTTGAACCTGGGATGTGGGGGTTGCAGTGAGCCGAGCTAGCACCACTACACTCCAGCCTGGGCAACAGAGCAAGACTCCATCTCAAAAAAAACAAAAAAACACCAGAGGTGCTGCATGGGCAGCTCACACCACCACTGAAAAGCCTACTTCATCTTGGGGCAGCTGTTCTCAATTAGGATTTCTCAAGTTTTCAAACATTTTGGTCTCAGGACCCCTTTACAACTCTTAAAATGTACTGAGCACTCCAAAGAGCTCTTACTTACATGCATTATGCTTACCAATATCCACTGCATTGGAAATTATAACTGAAAACCTTGTATTTATTCATTTAAATAGCAAGAAACTCATTACATGTTAACATGCTTTAAAAAACTGTTTTCCAAAACAAAAAATTTAGTAAGAATGGCATGCTTTTGCATTTCTGTAAATCTCTTTAATTCTGGCTAAACCAAAGATGGCTGGATTCTCATAGCTGCTTCTGCACTCAATCTGTTGCAATAAATTGTTCTAGTTGAAGCATATGAAGAAAACTTGGCATCAAACCAATATTATAACTGTTTCTTTTTGTTTTGTGGAGACGGCTATGTCACCCAGGCTGGTCTTGAACTTATAGGCTCAAACAATCCTCCCACCTTGGCCTCCTATAGTGCTGGGAGCAACACTGTAATTGGAAAAGAGCAGTATTTAGTCTTTTCAATTAATTATGGGTAGTCTTCTTTGATACTACACCAGAACTCCCCAAGTGGTAGTTTTGCAAAGATTAGTTACAATATGAAAGTTAAAACCCTATTAATAAACCCTCGGTACTCTGTTGCATTAAAATCTGGTTTGCCTTGCACTCTGACTGTACCCTTGAACGCATATACGATTTTATTACATCACAAATGGCCATTTGGAACATACGGGTTCACTGAATTATACAGGCCTACCAAATATTAAAAAACGTTATTTTATTTTATTTTTTTTTGAGACGGAGTCTCGCTCTGTCACCCAGGCTGGAGTGCAGCGGCCTGATCTCAGCTCACTGCAAGCTCCGCCTCCCGGGTTCACGCCATTCTCCTGCCTCAGCCTCCCGAGTAGCTGGGACTACAGGCGCCGCCACCTCGCCCGGCTATTTTTTTTGTATTTTTAGTAGAGACGGGGTTTCACCATGTTAGCCAGTATGGTCTCGATCTCCTGACCTCGTGATCTGCCCGTCTCGGCCTCCCAAAGTGCTGGGATTACAGGCTTGAGCCACCGCGCCCGGCCAAAAACGTTATTTTTTTAAGCACACATTATACAGCATTGAAACTACATGCATTAATCCACCAATGCCAGCAGAAACATCTTTTAAGTATTGGGAAAAACTGTCAAGCTCGTGATGGAAAAGCAAGCTTTCTAAAATTCTATATTTTGCTTGAAAGCTCAAATTTTTCACTGGCCAGGAATACAGTCAGTTGTTTACCTTGAAGTGACAGACTCGCTTTATTCTCATGTAAGTCTCCTAAATACTCAAATATGAATATCCACAGTTCATCACTTGTTCTTTCAGATAAAAATGGAGCTCCATGAAAACACCAGCTTAGCTCACAAATCAACATACAAGTGCTCCTCAAAACCACCATTTTACTCCCCAGTATACAGCTTCACAACTACTTTCCATGGTCACAGTACATTAAAAAGATAAAGTGTCAAGATTTGATAAAATTAACCTCCTTTTACTGTTTCATCAAAAGCTTTTTAAAACTATGAGTGTGCAGTCTTTAAGAAATAAAATGTCGGCCGGGTATGGTGGCTCCCGCCTGTAATCCCAGCACTTTGGGAGGCCGAGGTGGGCAGATCACGAGGTCAGGAGATCGAGACCATCCTGGCCAACACGGTGAAACCTCGTCTCTACTAAAAATACAAAAATTAGCTGGGCGTGGTGGCTGGCGTACACCTGTAGTCCCAGCTACTCTGAAAGCTGAGGCAAGAGAATCGCTTGAACCCGGGAGGTGGAGGTTGCAGTAAGCCGAGATTGGGCCATTGCAGTCCAGCCTATCGACAGAGCGAGACTCTGTCAAGAACAAAAGAATGAAGGAACGGACGAACGGACAACAGCAAGAATGGAGGGAGGGAGGGAGGAAGGAAATGACTATATACAATACCGGATCTCTGCCTTGATTGTTCCTATGATGGATACAGCATTTCCCACCACTGCTTTTGCACTATAAGTACAAATGTTGAAAGACAAAACATCTCAGTAACATGAAAACTGTTTTAACATTATATACCCTCTTTAAGATCTCAGTGGTCCCCCTCCCCAAGCATCCACAGATCACGCTCTGGGAAGCACAGAACATCCACCAGCAGGTACCGGTTCTGCTTGTTATGGTGATGTAAAACTACTCCAATTCCCTCTTTTTTGTGCAGCACCCGCAAATATTTGAGAGGAAAGCTATTGTCTCACCTAAGTCTTGCAGTAACTCTTTTTGGTAACTTCGACAACATTCTATGCATGAGGCATATAATGCTACTGATACTGGTTACTCTTACTTTACACCTTTTTATCATACGTCTGATACTCGGAACTGAGCTGATGCCAAAAATATCTGACCAACACAGAGTAGGGCAGAAATATATCTAATTTCCATAAGGACATCACACTTTTTGTTAATGCCGTAGTTCTCAACCAGATTTTGCACCCCAGGGCACATCTGGCAATATGTGGAGACATTTTTGGTTGTCATTACTGGGGAAATGGAGGGGTGGAGCTCCTGGAATCCAGTAGGTAGAAGCCAAGGATGTTGTTAAACAAACTACAATACACAGGACAGGCACCTGCAAGGAATGAATCTGGCATAAATGTCAATAATGACTAGGTGAGAAACTCTGTTTAATGGATCCACAGACTATCAAAACTTTCAGAAGGTTTACCACCATAGCTCTTAAATCAGACTATAATCTTTTCAAAAGTATGTTTGTAGCTACATATGAAATCTAGACAAAATATGGACCCTTGATCAAAATGTTCTGTAATATCCTAAAATTCGATAATTTTGATTTAAATTCATTCTGACAACTCACCTAGGGTCCATGCCCCAATGCCACTCACCCATCCAAATTTAACATTAGGACAGGTGTACCAAAAATGAAAATCAAACACAATATAGCGGGGAAATCACAATCCAACACATCAAAAATACAAAATTTATGACAGTGTGACAGCAGTACATGAAAAACCAAGCAAATTCATGAGGAAGAAGCCCTATTTTTCTTTAATTCTTTGGTCTCTCTACTGTTCACTATAGTAATTATGGTATACTTAGTTTTTGAGTCTCTCTTTGTCGCCCAGGCTGGAACGAAGTGGCATGATCAAGGCTCACTGCAGCCTCGGTCTCCTGGGGCTCAAGCAATCCTCCCACCTCAACCTCCCAAGTAACTGGGATTACAGGCATGAGCCACCACGCCCAGCTAATTTATGTGTTTTTTTGTAGCGATTAAGTTTTGCTATGCTGCCCAGGCTGATCTCAAACTCCTGGCCTCAAGCGATTTACCCGCCTGGGCCTCCCAAAGTTCTGGGATTACAGGCGTGAGGCACCGCGCCTGGCCCCGTCTTCCATTTTACACACTTGAACGAACACACGAAGAATCTGAAATACCTAAGGTCTTTCACAGAAATGTATACCTTCCCTCTTCAAAGAATGTTGGGGGAAAAGTAGGTATAAAAGTACTTTTAATTCCTAGAAATAAGACACAAAATTACTTAATGTTATTTCTTCATTGAAGCCTTTTAAGGTGTACATCTATTATTTTTAATGCTAGTATGATTACAAGAAAAAGAAGTCCCTTTTCAAAGACAGCAAAATGTTAACTGTTAATAACGCTGTCATCACATGACATCACTGCAAACATTTATTTCCTACTGAACTGAGAACCACCACAAAAATCTTGCTTAGACTCAGTTCTCCTAGGGTCTCTTACCATTCCATGAAAGGGAAAAAAATCGATAAACAGAAACCATGCAGATTCCAAGATTTTAGACATGTATAGTTAATTAAGTCTAACAAACGTTTTCATCACAGATGTGATAAACTTAATAACATTAAGGAGGTGGGTGGGAGCCATGAAAAATCATTTTAAAATACATAAATTTCGATAGAAGTCATGAGGGTCTGTGTCAAAGTTAAAGTCTCACCTGTAAAGAAACACATCGACACACACACACATGTAATTGTAAAACTACAATCGGTGATTATGTGCAAAAGAAATTATCCTTACTTAAAAAAAAAAACAGATCTGAGTTACTACATTCGACGTCTAGAAACCACAAAAATCTTTATTCTGAATTTAACCAAAACTTTGACTGTCAATTACATGTTGCGTTTTGAGGCTAAGATGAAGAAAACGCGGTCCCTGGTCTCAAAGAGGCACTCTTACGCTTCAATCTTCAAAAATGGAAGAAATGCGGTCTCACTATCTAGGCCTCTACAATGCTGTATATTTGCAGAAAAAAAAATCCGTAATCTACTGGCAATGAGCTGCCAAATTATATCTCATTATCAGAAAGGGGGAGGGGAGAAAAAAACTTTTTAAAAACGCTCTAAGAAAAGAAAAACGCGTAGTGGGATTAGAAAGCATAGAGACTAGCTTTAAGCCTTACAACCAGGAAAAAAAAAAAAAAGTATCACCAGAGACAGAGAAAGAAGGAAGCAGAATGAAACCCGGTTACCCCATCAAAACAAAACAGGGAAAGCAATACGTAAGTCGTTTCGGAAGAGGGCACCCTGGGAAGTGCCCCCTTCTCCGACCGACCGTGAATGCTAGGGAGGACTGGGGCGGAGGTGGAGGCAGGGGGACTCAACGCTCAAAGCTGGGCTTTTAACTCGTGCTCCTACATTCAGACAAGGTCAGTGGAAAGGAGCTAACTCTGGCGCACAACACAGGCATCTGGAAATGAAAGAGAGTGAGCAAGATGAGGCAGACCAGGAACAGAAAAGCAACATCGAATGGGCCCGAGGGGCGCCGAGAGCAAGCCCGAACCCCCAGTGCTGATCCCGCGTGGAGCAGGGTCTCGGTTCCCTGCCGCCAGGCAATGTTTTGTTTTGGGGTTGTTTTGGTTTTCTTTGTGGACGGGGCGGAGAAGCTGGAGTGGCCGGGCTAGTTAGAGGTTCCTCCAGCTCTTCCGGAAGGGGAAGGCCCCCGGCCCGACGGCAGCTGACCCAGCCAGGAAGGGTCGGGGTACGCGGGAACCCAGCACACGGGAGAAGTGCGGCGGCGAGCGGACGAGGAAACAGGAAGGTCCCCAGTCCTGCCTGCCTCCTACCGGGGGGAGGGTCGGGCTCGCGTGCCACCCTCTCCGCCTACCCCTTCCCCTTCCCGGACGCCCCCCAAAGGCCCAGCCGGCGAGCGAAAGAAAACAGAATACAAATTACTTACAACGGCATCGTCTCCTGCGCCGGCACCGCCCAGTCACTTCCCCCCCGCAACCGCCGCCACTGCCGCCCTGGGCATGATCCACTGAGGCGGGAGGGAGGGGGGGCCTGCCTCAGCCCTGGGTCCAACCCCTCTCCCGCACCGCTCCCGCCGCTTTAAGCGCTTCTCCTCCTTCCCCTTCGTCCTAACATGGCGCCCGAGCGCTACCACAGCAACGTTCTAGAACTGCTGACGCCACCACGCACGCCGTGCGCGCGCCTGCGCACCAGCGCCGTCCGCCGCGAAGCCTCACGGGAAGCGGAGTTCTTACGGCCGCCGGCGGCCGGGCAATTACCACGCCGGTCTTCTCACGCTTAGTGGTGGGTGTCAGATGGTGAAAGGGAACGGTCAGGGAGGCTCCGGGAGGTGAGTTGTGCCTTGGGCGGGGACGCTGTCATGGGCAGTGCGGCGTGGACGGCGCAAGGAAGAACCCGGAGAGATCCCAAGCCCACGAGGCGCCGCTTCCGGCGCGTTGTGAGGTCCCACTTTTCCCGCCGCCTGAGGTCGCGGCGGCTGCTCTTTCGTGGAGCGGAGTCCCTGAAGGCGCTGCCAGAGGGCTGAGGCACCCACGCGTGCACCGTGTGTACCCCACAGCGCGGCGCTTAGAACGCCTCGCATGAGTCGCTACCTTGGGTTGGAACCGGTTACTCAGCCGCTTCGTACTCGACTGCAAAGTAACAAGTACTTTACCGGGCAGCGGTGCCGGCCGCGTGTGATACGGCGAGAGGTCTTATCCCAGAGCCGACGAAAACATGTCCCCAGTACTCCTTTTCCCTCCAGACTGCGTTCCACCCAGTGGACCCAGAGGGAGTTTTCCGTCTGTTTTAACACCAGTGTATTCCTGATGCCTGACCCAGGCGCTGAAATATTTGTTGAGCTAATAAATGTGTAGGTTGGGGCTGTGAGGACAGTTCCCGAATTCTGGAACATGGGCTGATTTTACTTTTGAACAAATGATGCACTGAAACTTCCTGACAGAGCTGACCTGTTTTATAGGAACATCAATGGCAGTCACCGCTGGCATTTTAGCAAAGGCTGTCTTGGTCGTAATTTTCCCTTGACTGTGTTTCCAGCCCGTAATCTATCTCAGGTGGGACCTGGAAGCCTACCTTCTCGCGACCTCTCGGCAAAAGTGTGAGAAAGTGTTTGAGGCAGAGCCTCCTCTCTCAGATGCCCTCCATCTGCGAATTAGAACGAATTATAAGTTCTACGGTGTCACATAGGGGGTTAGTGGAGAGGAGGAGGGAAAGAATCAAATACAGGACGCTGCATTAACCAAAGTTTTAAACTCTAAATGTAATAATACGCATTTGTGAGGCCTCAGGAAGTTTCACAAAGGGCTTTCCCTTTTTTCACAGAAGGTCTAGTAGGACTAGTGACTCCGAGTGGGAAAAGCACAGGACCTGTCCTTAAACCTGCCCTGTCCATTAGGTAGCCCCTTGGCCACTTAGGGCCACTGAGCACTTGAAATGAGGCTAGTCCGTTTAGGATGCACTGAAAGTGCAAAATACGCATGGGTGTCAGTTCGAGGAATGTGAAATACCTCTTTTTGTATTGATTGCACATTGAAATATTTTGGATATATTGCAGTAAAGAAAATGTAAACCGGGCACGGTGCCTCACACCTGTGATCCAGCACTTTAGGAGGCTGAGGTGGGAGGATCGCTTGAGCAGGAGTTAGAGACCAACCTGGGCAATACAGGGAAACCCCTGTCTCTACAAAAAGTAAAAAAAAAATTAGCTGGGCATGGTAGTACGTGCCTGTGGTCCCAGTTACTCTGAAGGCTGAGGTAGGAGGATTGCTGGAGTGGGAGGTGGAGGCTGCCGTGAGTCATCATCTCACTGCTGCACTCCAGCCTGCGTGACACGAGACCTTGTCTCAAAAAATGTATATATATATATATACTATTAAAATTAATTTTACCTATTTTTTTAAATGTGATGACTAGGAAATTTTAAGTTATATATGTGGCCTTCATTTCCATTAAATAGTGCTTATTTGGAAACAGACTTATGTTTGATTCTCATTTCTTCCAGTTAGTCTTGTTTCCTTTTGTCATCAAGGTGGCTTTGGCTGGGGACCCAGCAGCATAGTTGTCCCTAAAAGACTGAAAATCTGACATCCAGAAAATTCAATAATGTATTAAGGCTGTGGACTTAAAAGCTGCTTATAAAGATATGCCCTGGGGCCTGGCACAGTGGCTCATCCACATCTGTAATCCCAGCTCTTTGGGAGGCAGAAGATTCCTTGAACTCCGGAGTTCTAGACCACCCTGGGCAACATGGCAAGACCTTGTCTCTATTAAAAAAAAAAAAAAAATCAAAAAAATTAGCTGGGCTTGGTGGCACACACCTGTAGTCCCGGTTACTTGGGAGGCTGAGGTTGGGAGGATCACCTGAGGCAAGGAAGTCGAGACTGCAGTGATCCCTGATCGTGCCACTGCACTCTAGCTTGGCAACAGAACAAGACCTTGTCCAAAAAAAAAATGCACTAATGATGTACTTTATGAATAAAAGAATGGGACTTTTTCAGCTTATGTTGTCCTCTGCCAGGCATCTCAGAAGGCAGTGAAGAGAGGGACGCTAAACATCCATGCTTTTGGTCTATAATTGCTTCAAACTATTTTTGTTTCAGCCTTCCATAGAATGAGGCCGCTAGATAGCCAGCTGATGAATATTTAGTACCTAGAATGTGCTAGATACCACGCTACTTGCCTAAGACATTTAAAAGGAACAATAGCGAGGGTTGAGGATGGAGTCAAGGTAGACTTCATGTTAAGAGGTCACTTCAGACATGTCCTGATATGTTAGGGTTTGGTAAGTGGACAGAAGGAGTAGAAGGGCATCTCAGGTAAAGAGAACAATTTTTAAAAATAAAATGAGGCCGGGCGCGGTGGCTCACGCCTGTAATCCCAGCACTTTGGGAGGCCGAGGCGGGAGAATCACTCAAGGTCAGGAGTTGGAGACCAGCCTGACAAACATGGTGAAACCCCGTCTCTACTAAAAATACAAAAAATTAGCTGGGCATAGTGGCGGGTGCCTGTAGTCCCAGCTACTTGAAAGCTGAGGCAGGAGAATCGCTTGAACCCGGGAGGCGGAGGTTGCAGTGGACCGAGATTGTACCATTGCACTCCAGCCTGGCAACAAGACCAAAACTCCACCTCAAAAAATCATAATAATAATGGGCCGGGCACAGTGGCTCACACCTGTAATCCCAGCACTTTGGGAGGCTGAGGCAGGTGGATCACGAGGTCAGGAGATCGGGACCATCCTGGCTAACACGGTGAAACCCTGTCTCTATTAAAAACTTCAAAAAAATTAGCCGGGCGTGGTGGTGGGTGCCTGTAGTCCCAGCTACTTGGGAGGCTGAGGCAGGAGAATGGCATGAACCCGGGAGGCAGAGCTTGCAGTGAGCTGAGATGGCCCCACTGCACTCCAGCCTAGGAGACAGAGCGAGACTCCGTCTCAAAAAAAAAAAAGAATAATAATAATAATTTAAAAGTGCAAATAATTTATTTGAAGAAAGGGAGACTTTTAAAGTGACTAAACCACAAAATATTTAGTGAGGAGTGGTGAAAATAAAGCTGGAAAGTTAAGTGAGAGGCAGAAGATAAGGGGCATAGTGGTGCACACCTGTAGTCCTCTATTCCGAAGGCTGAGGTGGGAGACTCATCTGAGCCCGGGAAGTTAAGGCTGTAGTGAGCCAAGATCATGCCACTGCGCTCCAGCCTGGGTGACAGAATGAGACCATGTCTCATAATAAAGGGAGTAGGGGGAGATGGGAGAGCATATAATGACTCCATAAATAGACAAGGGAATTATAGATTGTGATAAGAGGCATTAATAAACCAGGCATTAGAGTTATGGTGGAGGCCAACTTCAGATAGAGAAGGATTTCAGAGCAACTGACTTTTGATCTGAGATCTGAAGTTAATTCTGAGAGATTTAAAATTTTTCTTTTTGTGAATGGAGGAGCCATTGAAAGTTTTAAAACAGGAGTGAGGTTACATTGATGTTTTTGGAAAGATGACTGAAAGCGTAAGGAATGAATTTGAACTAGGAGAGGTTTTGAAGCTGGAAGATGGATGAGGTGGCTCTTGCAGTCGTTCAGATGAGAAATGAAATTTGAAATAAGGAAGAGAGGAAGGGAGCAATTTGAGAAAGATTTAGAAGGCATAGCTAATTCTGGATGTGAGAGGTGATGGAGAGGAAGAAGACCAAAGTGATTTCAGAGGTTCTGGGTGGGGGTGGGTGATAGTGATTGGAGCTACTGATAAATGAAATAGGAAATAGAGGAGTATAACTAGGTAAGTGGATGAGACTGAGAGAGTAGTAGCTATGTGTTGATTTTGAACTGCCTGTGGGACATTCAGAAATGTCTATGAGGTAGTTGAAAATATGCTTCCGGAGCTAAGAGGAGAAATTTGAGCTGGAAACATTATAAACTCTAAAAACAAGAATCATGGCTTGGAATCATGTTTCGGCTCTGGAAGGACCTTATATACACCCAGCGACTACTCCAACTCAAATTTCATGAATGAGTAATGAGCTAGATGCTCACAGCTAGCTCACAGATCCTATTTAGGACCCAGTTAAGAATAAAACTCTAGCCAAGGAAAGTGAAGAGTAAGATAAGACCAATTAATAGTATATTGGTACCAGTCTACTGTTACCCTTGCCTTGCTTGTCCTGTGTCCTGCCCACACCTCCCTCCGGCTGCTGCTGGTCTCTGTTTTCTTCTGGCTGCAGAGAAGGGGGAAGATGTGTTCTACTGGAATTTTAAGTATAGTAGTCTCTCTTTACCCCCAGGGGATCCCTTCAAAGAGTCCCAGCACATGCCTGAAACAGGGTAGTGCCAAACCCTGTATTTACTATGTTTTTTCCTACACATATATACCTATGATAAAGTTTAATTTATAAATTAGGCACAGTGAGAGGTAAACAGCAACAATAATAAAATACAACAATTAGAACAATATACCAGCATTACTACTCTTGCACTTTGGGGCCATTATTAAGTAAAATAAGAGTGACTTGAACGCAAGCACTGTAATATTGGACAGTTGACCCGATCATGGAGAGGGCTGCTCTAAGTGACTAACTGGCGGGCAGTGTATACAGTGTGTGTATACCGTGTAGAAACACCAGACAAAGGGATGATTCATGTCCATCTGAGCAAGAAGGCGCAAGACTTTATGACACTACTCAGAGTGGTACGGAATTTTAAACTTATAAGTTGTTTATTTCTAACATTTTTCATTTACTATTTTCAGACCACAGTTGACCACAGGTAACCAAAACAGGAAAGAGAAACCCCAGTTAAGGGGGAACCACTGTATCATTCGGATTGCATTTTCCACAGAACAATGTCATAAATAGTAGAAAGAATTTCAAAACTGGTTCCCAGAGGCCCACAGTGCATTCAAACAAACAAACAAAAAATACATGAAAATGTTTTTGAGAGCAGAAACTCTTCATATAGAGGGAACTACATGAATTGTGTTTTACTGTCATTTAGGAGTAGTCATAGGACATACTGTGTGACGCAGAGATTTTTATCCCAGTAATGAACTCTGATGATCCACTGGGCCAGTACTTTTCAAAAAATTAAAGACCAGACTTATTAATTACTAAAATAAAAATAATAATATAAGCATTTTTATCCCATGAGTACTATACTCTTGAGCAGTCCTTTCATTAAATTCATATCCCCTTTTATTTTATATATCTACTTTTTGAGATAAAGTCTTACATTCTGTCACCCAGGCTAGAGTGCAGTGCTGTGACTGATCCTCCTGCGCCAGCCTCCCAGGTCGCTGGGACTACAGGGACATGCCAACATGCCCAGCTAATTTTTATTTTATTTTATTTTTAGTGCAGATGAGGTCTCAGCTATGTCACCGGGCTGGTCAGGAATCCCTGGCCTCAGGCAATTCTCCTGCCTCGCCCTCCAGCAGGTCTCCTGCCTCACCCTCCCAAAGTGCTGGAATCACAGGAATGAGCCACCACATCCAGCCACTTTATTATTTTGACTTTCACATTTAATTCTATGCTCCACTTCAAAATAATTTTGTGTGCAGTATGAGATAGAGAACAAGGCTTGGCTTTGTTTTTAATATGTGGATCTCTAGTTGATGGCCATGCACCATTTATTTAAAAGATCATACTTTCCTATCGAATTGCCATGGCACCTTTGCTGTGAGTCAGGTGACTATAAATGTGTGGGTCCATTTCTAGGTTCCTGATTCTGCTCTGTTGATGTATGTGTCTGTTCTAATCACTGTAGCTTTGTAATAAGTCTTGATATCTGGAGAGTTTAAGTTCTCTAGGTTTGTTCTTCAAAATTGTTGTGATTATTCTAGGTCCTTTGCATTGCCATATACATTTTAGAACCAGATTACTGATTTTCTTTTCTTTTCTTCTTTTTCTTTTCTTTTTTTTTTTTTTTTTTGAGATGGAATTTCGCTCTTGTTGCTCCAGGCTGGAGTGCAATGGCATGATCTTGGCTCACTGCAATCTCCACCTCCCGGGTTCAAGCAGTTCTCCTGCCTCAGCCTCCCAAGTAGCTGGGATTACAGGCATGCACCACCACACCCAGCTAATTTTGTATTTTTAGCAGAGACGGGGTTTCTCCATGTTGGTCAGGCAGGTCTCGAACTCCCCATCTCAGGTGATCTACCCGTCTCGGCCTCCCAAAGTGCTGGGATTACAGGCGTGAGCCACCGCGCCTGGCCCAGATTACTGATTTTCATCCCCCCAAAAAACAAAGTTAGAAGGAAGCAAGCAAAGATGGAAGGAAAGAGGGAGGGAGGGAGGGAGGGAGGGAAGGAAGGAAGGGGAGAGAGAGAGAAAGGAGAAAGATACTGGGATTCTCATTGGAGTTACATTGATTCTATAAATCATTTTTGGGGAAGAATTGAAGTATTAACAATATTGGGTTTTATAAAGTATTAATATGGTCTGTCCCTTCATTTCTCCATTTATTTCATGTTTAATTACTATCAGTAATGTTTTGTAATTTTCCGTAGAGGTCTTACACATCTTCCTTAGGCTACCCCTACCTGTTTTATTGTAAATGATACCAGCTTGCTATGATTTGAATAGTTGTCCCCTCCAAAACTCATATTTAAATTTAATCCCCAGTGTGGCAGTATGGAGAGGTGGGACCCTTAAGAGATGTTTGGGCGATGTGGGCCCTGTCCTCATGCATGCATTAACCCATTCATAGATTAATGGAATCATGGGTTAATGGATTAATGGATGGTAGTGTTGGAAGGATGAGAAGCACAGAGACTCCAGATACGTTTTGAAAGTGGAACCAATATAATACATTGATGTATTGGATGGGGGGTAAGAGAAAAGAGCCGGCCACAGTGGCTCATGCCTGTAATCCCAGGACTTTGGAAGGCCAAGGCAGGTGGATCACCTGAGGTCAGGAGTTCGAGACCAGCCTGGCCAACATAGTGAAACCCCGTCTCTACTAAAAATACAAGAATTAGCCAGGCGTGGTGGCAGGCACCTGTAATCCTGGCTACTCAGGAGGCTGAGGCAGGAGAATCACTTGAACCCAGGAGACAGAGGTTGCAGTGAGCCAAGATTGAGCCACTCTATCTAAAAAAAAAAGAAAGAAAAAAGAGGAAAGAAAGAGGAAAGAAAAGAAAAGAAAAAAAAAAGAGGAAAGAAAGAAAAAAAAAAAGAAAAAGAGAAAGAAAAGGAAAAGAATCAAGAATGACTCCAAAGTTTTGGGCCTGAGCAACTGGAAGGATGGAGTTGCCAATAACTGAGGTGGGAAGATGGGGGAGTAGCAGGTAGAGGGGAGGGAGGAGGGGGATCAGGAATCAGCATTGGCCATGTTAAAGTTTAGCATGCCTATGAGACATTCAGATGGAGGGAAGAAAGTGTTTCAAGGAGGAAATGATAAAATATGTCAGATGTTCAGAGACACCCAGTAAGATGAGGCCTGAGAATTACCAATTGAATTTGGAAATAAGGAGCTGGCTAGTAACCTTGCTATATTGGGACCATAGCTGGAGGAGGATGTGGAGGTGTGGGAAGGTTTTTGCATTTTAATTTGGTTTTGTCTTGTTTTGAAGTACGGAAGCTAGTACCTCATGTTTAAAGCTTGGCATGATGATCCAGAAGTAAGGGAAAAATTAAGCTACGAGAGAGCAATTTTAAGAGTTGAATCTGATAATGTGAGGAGGGACAGGAGCAAGGGCAGAAGTTGAGGGCTGACCTCAGACGGGAGCACACACAGTTCTCTGTAGCAGATGGGAAGGCAGAGATAGGTTTGTAGTGAGAGAATGTAGAAGCTCTCTTTTATTCTTTTTTTTATTTTACTGGTTCCATGCCCCATGAAGACAAAGAAGCTCTCTTTTGATGGCTTGTTTTTTGATTTGTTTTGTTTTTTTGGTTTTCAGTAAACCAGGAAGCAAGGTCATGAAATGAAGGCATGAAAATGTAACTATTATAAAGACTTAATGATTTCACACTGTGGAAAATGTATTCTTTTTATTGATATTTTTTATTAAAATATAAGGGTCAAAAATAGTATAGAGTGCAGCCATAAAAAATAAATCATGCCTTTTGCAGCAGCATGGATGCAGCTCGGGGCCATTATCCTATGCTAATTAACATTGGGTACTCGTGGACATAGAGATGGCAACAATAGACCCTGTAGACTACTAGAGATGGGAGGAAAGGCCGGGACAAGGGTTGAAAAACTAACTATTGGGTACTATGCTCACCACTTGAGTGATGGGGTCGTTTGTGTCCCAAACTTGAGCATCACACAATATACCCATGTAACAAACCTGCACATGTTACCCGCTGAATCTAAAATAAAAGTTGAAATTATAAAAAAAAAAAAAAAAAATAGTTTCCAAAAGTAGTGCAGTGAAACAAAACCAAAAATAGGTAAATTAAACTTTCTCAAAATTAAAACATTTTGTGTCTTAAAAGGCAGTCTCAACAGAATGAAAAGACCCATGGAATGGGGGAAATCTTTGCAAATCATACGTTTGACAAGGGTCTTGTATCCATAACATGTAAAGAACTCTTACGATTCAACAACAAAAAGACAACCCAAATAAAAAGTGAGCAAAGGGCTTGAATATACAGGCACACCTCATTTTATTGCCCTTTACTTTACTGCACTTTGCAGATACCATTTTCTACAAATTGAAGGTTTTTGCAACCCTGCATCAAGCAAGTCTATCAGCACGATTTTTCCAACAGCATGTGGTCATTTCATATCTTTGTGTCATATTTTGATAATTCTTGCACTATTTCTAAGTTTATTATTATTATTCATTAGTGATTTTTTATGTCACTATTGTAATTGTTCTGGGGCGCCACAAACCATGCCCATATAAGACAGCAAGTTTAATTGATAAATGTTTTCTGATTGCTCTACCAACCAGCCATTTTACCATCTCTGTCCCTCTTCTTGGACCTACCTTTTCCCTGAGACACAACAATATTGAAATTAGACCAATTCATAACCCTACAATGGCCTTTAACTATTCAAATGAAGAGTCACAAGTCTCTCACTTTAAATTGAAAGGTAGAAATAATTAAGAGTAGTGAGGAAGGCATATTGAAAGCTGAGATAGACCAAAAGCTAGACATCTTGTGCCAGTTAGCCAAGTTGTGAATGCAAAGGAAAAGTTCTTGAAGGAAATTAAAAGTGCTGCTCCAGTGAACACACAAATGATAAGAAAGTGCAACAGCTTTCTTGTTAATGTGGAGAAAGTCTGAATGGTCTGGACAGAAGATCATACCATCTACAACATTCCTCTAAGCCAAAGCCTAATCCAGAGCAAGGGCCTAACTCTATTTAATTCTATGAAGGCTGAGAGCGGTGCAGAAGCTGTAGAAGAAAAGTTGAAGCTGGCAGAGGTTGGTTCATGAGGTTAAGAAAAGAAACCATCTCCATAACCTAAAGTGCAAGGTGAAACTGATGTACAAGCCGCAGCAAGTTACTCAGAAGATCTAGCTAAAATCATTTAAGAAGGTGGCCGCACTAAACAACATTTTCAACATAGCGAAAACAGCCTTATATTGGGAAAAGATGCCATCTAGGACTCTCCTACCTAAAAAGCAGTCAATGCTCAGCTTCAAAGCTTCAAAAGACAGACTGACTTTCTTGTTAGAAACTAATGTGCCTTTAAGTTGAAGCCTATGTCTATTTACCATTCCCAAAATCTTGGGGCCCTGAAGAGTATAGCTAAATATACTCTGCCTGTGTTCTCTTAAGGGAACAATGAAGTCTGGATGACAGCACATCTATTTACAGCATGGTTTACTGAAATTTTTTTTTTTTTTTTTTTTTTTTTTTTTTTTTTTTTTTTTTGAGACAGAGTCTCGCTCTGTCACCCAGGCTGGAGTGCAGTGGCCAGATCTCAGCTCACTGCAAGCTCCACCTCCCGGGTTCACGCCATTCTCCTGTCTCAGCCTCCCGAGTAGCTGGGACTACAGGCGCCGCCACCTCTCCCGGCTAGTGTTTTTGTATTTTTAGTAGAGACGGGGTTTCACCGTGTTAGCCAGGATGGTCTGGATCTCCTGACCTCGTGATCTGCCCGCCTCGGCCTCCCAAAGTGCTGGGATTACAGGCTTGAGCCACCGTGCCCGGCGGAAAATTTTTTTAAAAGACAGAGTCTCAGTATGTTGCCCAGGCTGGAGTGCAGTAGCGATTCACAGGTGTGATCATTGCACATCACAGCCTCAAATTCCTGGGCTCAAGCAATCCCCTGCTTCAGCCACCTGACTTGCTGGGACTACAGGCATGAACTGCTGTGCAATGGCTTGGTTTAATGAATAGTTTAAGTCCACTGTTAAGAACTACTGCTCAGAAAAAAAAAAAAAAAAAAAACTGAGTCCTTTCAAAATATTGCTGCTCATTGACAATGCATGTAGTCACCCAAGAGCTCTGATGGAGATGTACAAATTAATGTCTTTGTGTTATTAACAAAACATTCTGCAGCCCATGAATCAAGGAGTAATTTCGACTTTCAAGCCTTATTATTTAAGAAATACATTTCATAAAGCTAAAGGTGGCATGGATAGTGATTCCTCTGATGGATCTAGGCAAAGTAAATTGAAAACTTTCTAGAAAAGATTTACCATTCTCTATGCCATTAAGAACATTTCGGGTTCATGGGAGGAAGTCAAAATGACAACATTAACAGGAGTTTGAAAGAGGTTGATTCCAGCCCTCTTGGATGACTTTGAGGTGATTAAGACTTCAATGGATGAAGTAACTGCAGATGTGATGAAAATAGCAAGAGAAGTAGAATTAGAAGTGGAGACAAAAGATGTGACTGAATTGTTGCAATCTCATGATAAAACATTAAACAGATGAGAAGTTGTTTCTTCTAGATGAGCAAAGACAGTGGTTTCTTAAGATGGAATCTACCAGTGAAGACGCTGTGAACGCTGTTGAAATGTACAACAGAGGATTTAGAACATTTAATAAACTTAATTGATAAAGCAGTATCAGAATTTGAGAGGATTGACTCAAATTTTGAAAAAATACTAATGTGGGTAAAATGCCATCAAACAACATGACATGCTACAGAGAAATTTTTCTTGAAAGGAAGAGTTCCGCTGATGTGGCAAACTTCATGCTGTCATTTTTTTTTTTTTTTTTTTGAGATGGAGTCTCACTGTGTCACCCAGGCTGACGTGCAGTGGCACAATCTCAGCTCACTGCAACCTCCACCTCCTGGGCTCAAGTGATTTTCCTGCCTCATCCTCCCAAGTAGCTGGGATTACAGGCACACGCCACCACGCCCGACTAATATTTGTATTTTTAGTAGAGATGGAGTTTCACCATGTTGGCCAGGCTAGTCTCGAACTCCTGACCTGGGGTGATCTGCCTGCCTCAACCTCCCAAAGTGCTGGGATTACAGGCATGAGCCTACTGCGCCCACCCATTGCCGTCTTATTTTAAGAAATTGCCACAGCTACCCCAACCTTCAGCAGCCACCACCCTGATCAGTCATCAGCCATCAGAATTGAGGCAAGACCCTCTAACAACAAAAAAATTACAACTCACTGAAGGCTCTGGTTATTGTTAACATGTTTTAGCAATAAAGTATTTTTTTTTTTTTTTTGAGATGGAGTCTCGCTCTGTTGCCCAGGCTGGAGTGCAGTGGCCGGATCTCAGCTCACTGCAAGCTCCACCTCCCAGGTTTACGCCATTCTCCTGCCTCAGCCTCCCGAGTAGCTGGGACTACAGGCGCCCGCCACCACACCCGGCTAGTTTTTTGTATTTTTTTAGTAGAGACGGGGTTTCACCGTGTTAGCCAGGATGGTCTCGATCTCCTGACCTCATGATCTGCCCGTCTCGGCCTCTCAAAGTGCTGGGATTACAGGCTTGAGCCACCGCGCCTGGCCGCAATAAAGTATTTTTAAATTAAGATAGGTACCTTGGCCGGGCGCGGTGGCTCAAGCCTGTAATCCCAGCACTTTGGGAGGACGAGACGGGCGGATCATGAGGTCAGGAGATCGAGACCATCCTGGCTAACACGGTGAAACCCCGTCTCTACTAAAAACTACAAAAAACTAGCCGGGTGAGGTGGCGCCTGTAGTCCCAGCTACCCGGGAGGCTGAGGCAGGAGAATGGCGTGAACCTGGGAGGCGGAGCTTGCAGTGAGCTGAGATCCGGCCACAGCACTCCAGCCTGGGTGACAGAGCGAGACTCCGTCTCAAAAAAAAAAAAAAAAAAAAAGATAGGTACCTTGTTTTTTAGACATAATGCTATTATTGCACAGTTAACATAGTGTAAAATATAGTGGAAAAATAACATATGCACTAGGATACAAAAAAATTGGGGTGACTTGCTTTATTACAATATTAGCTTTATTGTGGGGGTCTGGAGCCAAACCCTCGATAGCTATGAGATATGCCCATATATTTCTCCAGAGAAGACATCGAAATGGACAGCAAGTGCATTGAAAGATGCTTAGTCACAATATGATGCCACATCACACCCACTATGATCACCATTAAAAACAATAAACAAAAACAGAAAATAACAAGTGTTGGTGAGGATGCAGAATATTGGAATCCCTCATACACTGCTGGTGGGAATGTAAAATGGTGCAGCCACTGTGGAAAACAGTGTGGCAGTTCCTCAATAGGTTGAGCATAGAATGACCACATGACAGCAGTTCCACTCCTAGGTATCTAGCCAACAGAACTGACAACCTGTGTTCAAATAAGAGCTTGCACACATATGTTCATGCCAGTTATAGTCACAGTAGCCAAAAGGTGGAAACAACCCAAATGTCCACGAACAAATGAACAATTAAACAAAATGTGGTATATCCATACAATGGAATAGTATTCAGCTATGAAAAGGAATGAAGTACTAATACACTGTATGACATAGATGAACTTTGAAAACATTTTGCTTAGTGAAAGAAGCCAGACATGAAAGACCACCCATTGTATGGTTGTATTTATAATAGGTAAATCCATAGAGACAGAAAGCGGATTCGTGGTTGCCTGGAACTCGGGGGAGGGAATAATGGAGTGTGACTGCCTAATAGGTGCTGGGTTTCCGTTTGGGGTGATGAGAAAGTTCTGGACTAGATAGTGGTGGCTGCAGATCATTGTGAATGAACTTAGTGCCACTGAATTATATGCTTTAAAATGGTGACAGTGGTCAATTTTATGTTACATGTATTTTACCACAAATAAAAAATCAGGCAGTTATATTAGGTTCCATTATTTAAAGGGATAAAATACATATGCTTAAACCTAGTTTCTCATTTAGGGTAATTCTAGGAATCTTATGGGATTTTTAGAACTGGAAAAGACCATAGGATTGATAACTTATGCCTATGTTATAAAGTGTGTTGAAAATATTTAGCAACTTCTTATCACAAAGATTGGAATTATCCTGTTATGCAAATTTCTCTGCCTAAAGGTTTACAGTTTTCTCTGATTCATTGTCTGAGATCCTGACCCTGAACTCAAAGCCACCTTTCCCTGGCCATTGCTTCATCAAAACAAAAAAAAGCAACCTTACAGACACCAGTCTTGTCTGATTTACTGTGAGTCAACAGGCATAAACCACTTCAGTTTATTTCCATTTCTAATAACATTGTTACTGGGGCAATAACAAGTCATGTAAATTAGCCCTACATGTTAGAATAATATCTAGTCTACAATAGATAGTCTGATTTTCTCCATGCTATAAAAACCTATAAACATTAGTGTACAGAAGTGGTATATTTAGACCTGACTAACGAATAAAATGTTCAATCGGTATTTGTCTCATGAGCTATGCACAAATGTCTTTATCAATTTACATTTCAAATACAGTTTTAATGACATAGTCATTCGTGTCATATAGCTTTTAATAGGGATTCTAGTTTATAGAATATTCGTCTACAAAAAAAGAATTTTCTAAGAACTGGAAAAGCATTTTTCAAAGCAGTTTTTCAAAGTACAATAAGTGACCTGTGGTTCTGTAAAGGTAGATAATACTAGATCTTTAAAGTTTCACTGCGCTTCAGGATTGTTCTTGAAGAGATATTCTGCCTACAATTGAAAAAAAAGACAAGTCAGCAATTTGCAAGTTTTTATTAGTCATGTATTTGTATTAGTAACAATTTAAAAATCATCCAGGGCTGGGCTCATGCCGATAATCCCAGCACTTTGGGAGGCCAAGGCCGGTGGATCACTTGAGGTCAGAAGTTCGAAAACAGCCTGGCCAACATGGTGAAACCCCATCTCTACTAAAATACAAAAAATTAGCTGGGTGTGGTGGTGGGCGTCTGTAATCCCAGCTACTCGGGAAGCTAAGGCAGGAGAACCGCTTGAACCCAGGAGGTGGCGGTTGCAGTGAGCCAAGATTGTGCCATTGCATTCCAGCCTGGGCAACAAGAGTGAAACTCTATCTTAAATAAATAAATAAGTAAGTAAATGTACATACATTTTTTACTTTCAAATGAATAATAAAAATCTTGGCCGGGCGCGGTGGCTCAAGCCTGTAATCCCAGCACTTTGGGAGGCCGAGACGGGCGGATCACGAGGTCAGGAGATCGAGACCATCCTGGCTAATACGGTGAAACCCTGTCTCTACTTAAAAATACAAAAAAAAACTAGCCGGGTGACGAGGCGGGCGCCTGTAGTCCCAGCTACTCGGGAGGCTAAGGCAGGAGAATGGCGTCAACCCGGGAGGCGGAGCTTGCAGTGAGCTGAGATCCGGCCACTGCACTCCAGCCTGGGCGACAGAGCCAGACTCCGTCTCAAAAAAAAAAAAAAAAAAAAAAAAAAAAAAAAAAAATCTTACATGGGTTTGACCAATGAGGGAAAAAAATCTTATTATAAATGGCGAATGTATTAGAAGCTATTTCCCAAATAACCAGAAACATAATTTTGTTATCTCAACTGGTTTTCTGTTAAAATTCACGCAGATTAGGCTGGGCGTGGTGGCTCTCGCCTGTAATTCCAGCACTTTGGGAGGCCCAGGTGGGCGGATCACGAGGTGAGGATTCAAGACCAGCCTGACCAACATGGTGAAACCCTGTCTCTACTAAAAATACAAAAATTAGCCTGGGGTGGTGGTGCACGCTTGTAATTGCAGCTCCTCCGGAGGCTGAGGCGGAAGAATCGCTTGATCCCGGGAGGCAGAGGTTGCAGTGAGCTGAGATCCGGCCACTGCACTTCAGCCTGGACGACAGAGCGAAACTCCGTCTCAAAAAAAAAAAAAAAAAAAAAAAGATTCAGGCAGATTTTGTTTTCTTTTATTTGTTTATTTGTTTTTTTTAAGACGGAGTCTCACTGTCTCGCCCAGGCTGGAGTGCAGTGGTGCGATCTCGGCTCACTGCAACCTCAGCCTCCCGGTTCAAGCGATTCTCCTGCCTCAGCTTCCTGAGTATCTGGGACTACAGCATGCAACACTATGCCCAGCTAATTTTTGTTGTTGTTGTTGTTGTTGTTGTATTTTTAGTAGAGATGGGTGGGGTTCACTATGTTGGCAGGGTGGTCTCTAACTCCTGACCACAAGTGATCCCCCGACCTTGGCCTCCCAAAGTGCTGAGATTACAGGTGTGAGCCACCGCACCCGACCACAAACTGATCTTTTTAAAAAAATTAAATATTTTACCAGAAAATCAACAGGGTCTTCGGGTCGGACGTTGCAACATTCATTCAGGCCCTGAATAAGAGTTGGCATCACGTAGGTCATTAAATAGTTTCTCAGGGGAATTGATTGAGCCTCCAGTAATTCTCTTTCTTCTCTTTTCACTTCCTCTAGTCGTTTATTCTAAAATAGAACGTTTGGGGGCAAAGTAAATATATAGTGAGAAAGGGGAGAACACTCACACAGTTCACCTTAGAGTGCACTGAGACACTGCTAGAAATAGTCACCATCTATGATACAGATGGCATTTCCAAACAGCAGGGAAAAGACATAAATGGCATTATAACAACTTAGTCATTTGGAAAATAATAAATTGGATCACTTCTTACACCAAAATAGTATCTAGCTGCCCAGATGAAGCAAAATAGAAAGAAAAAAAGAAAAAAAATGCCACTAGAAAGTCTGGAGGGCATTGGGATAGTGACGTGTGCAATTCTTTGCTCAGCATACAGCCACCCTCTCTTGTGGGAGTCATAATTCCAGATTTCTTTTGAGAAATCTCCCTTCTCAGCCTAGTGGTTTAGTTTGAGTGGGATTTAAGCCCATCATCCAGCCACCTCCTGGCCATAGATTCTAATTAAGGATTGGCGCAACATCAAAATTGGTTACAATTTACAATACCTAAATTGTAAACAGTACTAGTACAAATACATGACTAATAATAACTTGTAAATTGTTGACTTGTCTTTTTAAAAAAATTCTAGTTAAAGATGAGCACATCAAGTGCCCTGCCATGCATGGTAGGTGCACCTAAGAATGAAGCCTCCCATGCAAAGCAGGACAGAGAGGGGGATCCTAAGTCCTTGGCGACATCATTTGAGCCACTATATCACACCTTACCTGAAGCCAGCCCTACCCCTGGACTTTTCTGGTTTTCTTTATGGTGAAGTCATTTTGAGTTTGCTTTTATATCACTTGCAAGATAAACAGTCCCAGCTGATATTTGTTTGAAAGGAGGTCTTGGCAAGATTGCCAACCCAGAAATCAAAATGGGAAACAGGTGGATGGATTTGACTACATATAAACATGAAACTTTTGTGTGGTCAGAGAAAATATCATAAATAATGTTAAAAGATAAATGATGAATTGAGAAAAACCGCAACACATTATAAAAAAGATGTGATGAGGATATTACGTGATGCACACTACTTGCCAGGCGCTGTGCATAGTTTACATATATTACCTCTTTAGTCACCTCAATGACTGTATGAAGTAGGTACTATCATTATCCCCACTTTACAGATGGAGAAACTGAGACACAGAGAGGAGCCTGCACAAGGCCACATTCCTACAGAGAGAGTGGGGTGGGATTTGAACTCTAGCAGCATGACTCGGGAGGCCAACTGGAGCCATTCCTGTTTCTATTGAACTAATTTATCAGGAGTTCTTTTTGAAAAATAATTAGAAAAAGACACGCAGCCCAAACATGGGCAGAGAAAATATGCAACATGAGAAGAAACATAAATGCTTAACCAACATAGAAAAAGCTGTAAGATTAGTGATCAGAGAAATGAATATCAAAACAATGAGAACAGTTTTTATCAACCTGACATGTGCGAGCAAAATTGAGAAAGTAGGTTTAGAGAAGGTGTAGGGAAATAACCACCTGTTAGATGATATGTAAACTGGTACCATTGCTGGAGGGCAGTTTTAAAATATGTGTCAAAACTTAAACCATGTCTAGTCTTACACAGCAAACTTTAGGAATTTAAGATTAATCAGGCACCCAAAATGTGTGCATTGGGCCTGCCTCCCTCCCTCCATCCCTCCCTTCTTTCTTCCTTTCTCCCTTCCTTCCTTCCTTCCATTCGTTGAGTGTCTGTTACATGCCAGGCACTATTCTAAGCATTGGATATATGGCAGTGAACAACATAGACATCGCTGTCCTCATGTAACTTAAGTTCTGTGCAGAGAAAAGGCAAGAAACAAGGTAAATACATAAAATGTAAAATAGGTAGAGTAAGTACAAAGAGGAAAATTAAAAAGTGTAAAAGGGGATGTGACAGGTTATGGGAAGGGGTAGGCATTGAATTTTACAGAGACCAGGAAATGCCTCACTAGCAAGACGACTTCTGGTAAAGATGCCACGTGTCTGTGAGGCAGTGAGTCATGCAGATGACCATCATTGGTGCACTGTTTGAAACTGGGAAGTCTCAGAAGCAGCCAGGTCACAAAGGACCTTGACCACAATGACAAGTTTGGACTTTTATCAAATTGTGATAATCGAGAGCCTGTGAGGAGCTGTAAGCAGAGAATGGCCATGGTGGGTCTGCAGTTTGGAAGGATCACCTGGCAGCTGCTTGGGAACAGACTGGAGATGGACCAGGGTGGAGTTGGGAAGGACAGTGAGAAAGCACTGCATAATTTGGATGAGAAACACTCAATCTCCCAGGCTCAAACAATCCTCCAGGCTTAAGCAATCCTCCCACGTTAGCCTCCCTAGTAGTTGGGGCTACAGGCATGCCACTATGCCCAGCTAATTTTTATTTTTAGTAGAGTCAAGGTCTTGCTATGTTGCCCAGCTGTTCTTGAACACCTAAGCTCAAGTGATTCTCCAGCCTCACCCTCCCAAAGTGCTGGGATTACAGGTATGAACCACCATGCCCAGCCTAAGAGTGCTATTTTTGGAAGCAGAATTATTTGCTAGACTCAGTGATTTGGGGAATGAGGAGGGATTGAATGAAGCTGACCACCTGGGTAGGTTACATGGGTAAATGGAGGAAAATAAAATAAAATAAAATAATGAGGTCAATGCATAGTAAAATGTTACACATTTACAGGAATTTGTATTACTAACACACCTGATAATGGCTAGTTTTTGTTATTAATACTAAGCAAGCTGGGCACGGTGACTCACGCCTGTAATCCCAGCACTTTGGGAGGCAGAAGCATGAGGATCACTTGAGATCAGAAGTTTCAGATCAGCCTAGCTGGCCAACATGGTGAAACCCCATTTCTACTAAAAACAGAAAAATGAGCTGGGCTTGGTGGTGCACTACCTGTAGTCCCAGCCCCTGGGGAGGCTGAGACAGGAGAATCACTTGAAGCTGGGAGGCAGAGGTTGCAGTAAGCCAAGATTGCGCCACTGCACTCCAGCCTGGGTGACACAGCCAGACCCTGTCTGAAACAAAAAGAAAAAGAAAAAGGAAAAAAACTAAGCAAAAGACCATGGATATCCTTTTTCAAATGTTACAAATGACAAAAAGCAAATGCAAATTTGTTTGGGGTATTTTCATGACATTTCCCTAAAGCAGGATGGGAAGTGGAACTGGCCTAAATGGCTTTGCCAGGCACCGCACCCCTGCTCCGCACACACACAGACTCACACACACACCACTCACCCACTCCTCCCAGCGAGCTATCTTCTCTGCCATCTCCACGGCCTCCTGGTGCTCGCGTTCTGCTTCCTCAGCAGCCTCCCTGGCCAGCCGCTCCTCTGCAGCCTTCCGCTCCTCTTCTGCCTTTTCTTCGTCTGTTAAACCATAATTTCGAGGCTCCCCAATCTCTTTGATGAGCTGTTTGATAGCAAGTCTATTCTGAGCATCTTCAAGTTTTCCTACATCTTTAAATACCAGGAGAGAGATCAACACATACTTATATTCTAGGCCTGCCTGCAATTGGGAAAATTCTTTATTACTATAAACTTGTGATAGTCAATTATGTAAATTACCACATGGGGCTTTCTTTTCTAATTGCCAGCATAGTTCAGACTTTTTTCGCTCATGGGCAAATATCAGACCAGAGTCTGAGAGTCGTGGGTAGGAAAATTTGGACTTGGGTCTATGAGTTCTAACGATGACTTGATTAGAGTGGTTGGATGGGGGAATGGATTGCCTGAAAAGTAATGAGCTCTCCATGCCTGAAAGTATTCAAGCAAAGACTGGGACACTTCTTTCAGAGGTTTCTACAGAAGGAAGTCCTGCACTTGTGGGAGGCCAAACAGGGTGACCTTTCTGAAAATCAATGATTCTGGGATACGTTTTCAATTCATAAAAAAATAACCATTTCAGTGAGTCTACTTGAATAGGAAAAAAAAATCCAGACTCCAGAATATCTGAAAAATGTTAGTATCAAGACCGAAGAGAAGAAAAAGAAAAATGGTGTATTGATAAATACTGAGATCTCCACAGTCACTGAGGTGGTAAATTCTATACCACTCTCTTAGGGCTGCTTGGAAGGTGTCTGCAGAGAATGGTGTGCAGCGGACAAATTTTGGTACTAAGCCCCTTCAGACCTTCCTCTGGGCAACTGCTTACCCCACTCCCATTCATAGTCACTGCTGTGCCCACCCCACCCATGTTTGTTTTTTATTGTTTTGTTTTGTTTTTGTAGAGACAGGGTCTCCCCATGTTGCCCAGGCTGATCTTGAACTCTTGAGCTCAAGCAGTCCTCCTGCCTCGGCCTCTCACAGTGCTGGGATTACAGGGATGAGCCACCACCCCTCCCATGTTTGTATGACCTTGACCTAGACCAGAAGCACCACCAGGTTCTAACATGGGAAGAGGGGAGGAGCAGAGCCAATGCACTAGTTGGTGAACAGAAGCAAGCCCTTAAAAAAGCAAAAAACAGCTGGCCATGGTGGCTCACACCTGTAATCTCAGCACTTTGGGAGGCCGAGTAGGTTGAGGTCAGGAGTTCAAGACCAGCCTGGCCAACATGGAGAAACCCCATCTCCACTAAAAATACAAAAATTAGCCTGGCATAGTGGCGCATGCCTGTAGTTCCAGCTACTTGGGAGGCTTACAGGAGGATCACTTGAACCCAGGAGGCAGAGGTTGCACTGAGCTGAGATTGAGCCACTGTACTCCAGCTTGGGTGACAGAGTGAGACTTTGTCTCAAAAAAATAAAAAAGAAAAAGTCGTATCGAGTAGCTCCTCATTGCCTGACCTGTGACATTTAAATGCATTTCTCACTGGGTGTGGTGGTTCATGCCTGTAATCCCAGCACTTTGTGTGGCCGAGGTGGGCAGATTGCTTGAGGCCAGGAGTTTGAGACCAGCCTGGCCAACGTGGTGAAACCTGTCTCTACCAAAAATACAAAAATTAGCTGGGCATGGCCAGCTAATTTTTGTATTTTTCTTAGAGATGGGGTTTCACCATGTTGGCCATGCTGGTCTCGAACTCCTGACCTCAGGTGATCCACCCACCTTGGTCTTCCAACATGTAGGGATTACAGGCATGAGCCACCACACCTAGCCATTTTTTAATTTCATAATAATATGTCATTTTATGCCTTAGTATTGGTAGGAATAACAAAATGACCACTTGTTGAACTCCTTCAACGTGCCAGGCACTTTGTATCTCTCATCTCTACCGTTTATAACAATCCTGCAAGCCTGATTATTTTCCTATTTCACAGATGAGAAAACTGAGGCCCAGCCACAACTGGAATTAGCTCTCCTTCCTCCTGCTGACATTATCCCTTAGCACTAAGCCTCCCGATACTCCAGGGCCCAAATGCTGTCCCATTGGGCAGTTGGGGGTAGAGAGCAGCCCCTGGAGTCCCAAGGGTGGGCCTGGCCAGGAAGCTTCCACCAGGCAGAAGCTGGTTCTTTCTCACCAAGCCCAAAGAAGGAATAAGTGTCAAGGTCCAGAAAACCAGAAAGGTAGGTCAGGTGTTCAACAAGCCCAGGGAAGTAGCAGCAGCTGTGAAAGCTAAGAGCTGGAGCCAGGAATGATAATGGTGATGATGAGGCCGATGTGATGCGGGATCACAAGTGCTTGCTGGTGCTAAGCTCAGCACTGTGTTTACAGGAAACAAGAAGGAATGCGGTGAAGAGCTATTTGCTCTTCTGGGTAGCTACGGGGATGGGCTGGCCAGTCAGAAGGCCAGGAAAGGGTCTGGAAAAGCACCAGTGCCCAATAATTGAACAGGGACAGAACACTGCCCCCAAGGAACCTGGGGGAATGGCCAAGCAGCCAGCACCAAACACACATTTCTTTTTTAAAAAATGAGTTTGTTGGCCAGGCATGGTGGCTCACACCTGTAATCCCAGCACTTTGGGCGGCCGAGGTGGGCAGATCATGAGGTCAAGTGTTGGAGAGCAGCCGGGCCAACATAGTGAAACCCCGTCTCTACTAAAAATACAAAAATTAGGCATGGTGGTGCGTGCCTGTAGTCCCAGCTACTTGGGAGGCTGAGGTAGGAGAATCACTTGAACCCGGGAAGCAGAGGTTGCAGTGAGCCAAGATTGCACCACTGCACTCCAGCCTGGGCAACTGAGCAAGACTCCGTCTCAAAAACAAAGGATTTGTCATTTGACTTCATAATATACCCATAAATTCTCATACAATAATAACACCCTCCCACCACCAAATCCCCACGTAGAATGACTCTCCAGGAGGAGTGCCCTGTGTATTCCATGGCTTCCTGTGCCCCAATCCACGGTTATACTCCCCACCCTCCCCCAGCCCCACAATTACAGCTAGACCTGCACCAAGCTTTACTGGGGGTCCTGGACATTCACATTATCCTTGAATTCATTTAATACCAATATGTATCGGGTGAATTTCAATTTCATCAAAATAGTTGAGGACAGTCTCATCTTCGATATTGATGTCCCGGTAGTTGCTCAGAGCCCGGAGGAATCGGTCTTGGCTATAGTGGGTCCCGGCCACGATCCTCTCGGGAAGGTTTATCACACGCTCCTTCAGAAACTCATCCGAAGCATCCAGTGCACAAACGAATTCTGGGGAGAAGGAGAGACTCCAGAGTTGGCACAGTACAGCGCAGCTAACTAGCAGGGTGCTGGAGAACGCATGGGCCCCTGGTAACCCAAGTGTCTGGTTACCCGCCAGGACCTCCTGTTGCCACAAATAGCCTGTCCAATTGGCTTTGCTGCATCTCATGGAGGATAAATAGATGAAAATCACCCCATTTCCAGAGACCACCCTATGAGGCCCAATTGCTATTTTGTGCAGTCTATTATTTTCCCTTTCTTCCTCCCTCCCTCTCTCCCTTCCTTCCTCCCTCCCTTCCCCCACCCTCCCTCTGTCCTTCCTTCCTTCCTTCCTTCCTTCCTCCCTAATAAAAGCAGCAGAAATCATAAGTAGCAAATCTCAGATAACCCTGTGATATCAGCTTCCTAGTTAATTTTCAAATTGTCTCTTTTCTGTTTTTAAAAATATATATACATATATATGCATATATGTATGTATATCGATCTTAGAGAGAGACAAGGTCTCACTATGTGCAGGCTGGTCTCAAATTCCTGCCTTAAGCAGTCCTCCCACTGTGGCCTCCCAGAGCGCTGGCAGGGATAGGCCGCGGCTCCTGGCCTCACAGTGCCTCCTGTCCAGCACAGTTATCACAGGCTTCCAAAGAGAGCTATGGCTACAAGCAAAATGCTTTGATGGCCAGTTTGCCAAATTAATAAAAATGGGAACTCCCCTTGGAATTTTCATGGATCCAGCTCTTTCCTCAATGCCATTGACTATGAAACACGTTCAACATGATATGGTCAGTGCTTATCAAATTCAACACACAGATCATGTTAATAATGACCATTTTACCCACCTGTGATTTTCTTTTAAACTGTGAAAGCAGCTGTTCCTTCAGCTTCTAGTACAAATTCAATGGATAATTGTTGAGTGAATGAGAGATTCAAGTGTGGATCAGTGAAATAAACTTTCCAAGGTGAGTTGTGATTCTTAGAGGTTCTCAACTACAAGACCAGTGTACACTGGTGCCCAGATCAGTGGCTGGGTGCATCACAAATACCTTGCTATCTATTAGAGCTCAACAGAACTTAGGAATGATTTGATTTTTGTTCTAAAATTGTATTGGCTTGTAACATCATAATGCCATTCTCATTTACTTGTATTCTAATAAGCTTCCTTGAGTGGGTGAAAAGGGAAAGCGTACTGGGGAAAGCCCACAGGAGGTGTGTCCCCGAGGCAGGTGGACATATGTGAACATCATCTGCTGCAGATACTGTGAAAGCAAAGGCTGAGACAGCCTGTGGAATAAGATCCTGTAAATTCATAATAGTTTGATACTACCTCCATTCTGCATACAAGAGGCATTTTCGCAAGTAAGTTGTTCTATCTTTTGCTCATCTTTTACCATTTGATTGTCATGATTTTCATGAGTGGCTGCTAATTTTGAAAAGGAAGGTAGACATCTGAACCCCCAAATGCTGGTACGGTACTGAAATCAAAATGATGTCAACAGATTTGCTGAAAATTGAATCCATTTAAGCTCTGTGATGTCAGACATCTATATGAAAACTTTCTTTTTTATTTTTTTCCCTAACATGATACTCATTTGTTAGAAAATGTGTGAATTATGTTAATAACCTGTGAATTTCAAAAATATATTCTACCTTTCTTCCAGGCTGATTGGGAGGTATAAGATTCCAGTTAATCAAATAATGAGTAACATCCTTGGCTTTCCAATTTGCAAAGATTTTTAATATGATAAAATATACTTCTCACTAGATGATTTTTTAAAAAAATGTTCATTCATTCTCTTTGTGACTCACAGAGAACTTCAAGATTCTGCAGTATCTCCAGACAGTTATTCAAAACGTCTGTCGTCCTCGCACTGGCTAACTGTCGATAACAAGTAATAGATTTCTGCTTGGTGAGACTGTAGATAACAAGGAGGTCACTGTATTTGGCTATCTGGAATCACATGAAAAATCTATGGAGTTTTTTTTGTTTTGTTTTGTTTTGTTTTGAGGCAAAGTCTCACTCTTGTACCCCACGCTGGAGTGCAGTGACGCGGTCTCGGCTCACTGCAACCTCTGCCTCCCGGGTTCAAGTGATTCTCCTGCCTCAGCCTCCCGAGTGATTATAGGCTGGGATTATAGGCATGCACCACCATGCCTGGCTAATTTTATATTTTTAGTAGAGACGGGGTTTCACCATGTCGGCCAGACTGGTCTTGATCTCCTGACCTCAGGTGATCTGCCTACCTCGGCCTCCCAAATTGCTGGGATTACAGGTGTGAGCCATCGTGCTGGGCCGAAAAATCTATGTTTTAACAAATTTCCAAATATTCGTCAGGTAGGTACAACTTTAAACTTATCTCCTTCAACTAAGAGGTCTTGAAAGAATCAAACTGGACATAGGCTAACAGCAGTGGTAAAATGCAGTGGTTTCTCACTGGGAGAGAATACCATCTAGAACTGGATTATCATAGGTTGGAATGTGTTTCTTTTATTTTCTGTGTCTTATGCTTTGATTTCTTTCTTTTTTTTTTTTTTTTTTTTTTTTTTTTTTTTTTTTTTTTAAGAGATAGGGTCTCACTCTGTCACCCAGACTGAAGTGCAGTGGCATGATCAAGGCTTACCACAGCCTTGACCTCCTGGGCTCAAGAGATCCTCCCACCTCAGCCTCCTGAGTAGGCTGGGACCACAAGCACATGCCACCACACCTGGCTAATTAAAAATGTTTGTGTGTGTGTGTGGAGATGGGGGTCTTGCTATGTTGCCCATGCTGATCTCCAACTCCTGAACTCAAGCAATCCTCCTGCCTTAGCCTCCCTGGGATTGCAGGCGTGAGCCACACACCTGGCCTGTTTTGATATCTTGAGGGGGGCCTTACAGATCTGGGGAGAGACTGCTGCCCTTCCCAGGCCTAGCCAATACCTAAAGATAGTAACAACTTACTTGGGAATGCCCCTCCTATGCAAGCCACTCAGTCTGTTAATCTAATCTCACACAGCAAGCCAGTATTTCCCTTGCCCTAAATCATCCCAGGACTAGGCCCCAGGCAACTAGAGACCACCCCTAAACTCAAACTAGCCAGTCCCGAATGGTTCACTGTGGCCTGTCTTGGCTTTCCCAAAGAAACCCCAACAACGGCTTTGATCTAGACCTTTCCCTTTGTTCTTGCTTCTGCCGCCTGACCAAACCTGGCATTCCCCATGTGCCCCCATCTCTAGGGAATCCTAAGCAGGAAATTATTTCAATGGCATTGACCTTTCCATGTTACCATTCAGTTCCCTCCTTCAATTAAAATCCCACAGGTATTTCTTTTAGGGAAATAGAAAATAAAGACGATTTCTGGAAAGAGGGTAGTTTGCTAACAACAGATTAACGTTCCAGATAGATTACGTCTTAGACGTGTTTGCACTGTGTCCAACAAAGAGGACAGCCCAGTGGCCTGTGTTTAAGAGTTCTTGGTCACTTGACCTCTGTGCTTCCATTTCCTTATCTTACAGGCAGGTTTCGTTCATTCTGTTTTGGAGGCAGTGGAGTGAGAAGACCTGAGTTTTAATTTAATCCCCCTACCATTTACTAGTGAGTGGACTTGCATACATCTCTGGGCTTTAGCTTCTGGAATGGGTAAACATGGGTGTAATTCCTGCCTTGCAGGATTGTGAAAAGTTTCAATGAGTGCCCGGCACATGACAAATTGCACACGACAAATTGCCAGTTGAGCTGAAATGTATCCAGCTGCCCCAGTGAGGGTGTTATGATTTAGCACGGAGTTTGCAATGAGTGAATATTGCCTAGAAGTAATAAACATACGTACACTGGACATACCTACCCAAAATCTAATAATCAAAAATAAACTTTACTTTTTATTTTTTTTTAATTAATTTTTTTGAGACAGGTTCTTGCTCTGTTGCCCAGGCTAGAGTGCAGTGGTGCAATCAGGGCACCTGCAGCCTTGATTTCCCATGCTCAAGTGATTCTCCCACCTCAGCCTTCCAAGTAGCTGGGACTACAGGTGCATGCCACCACCCTGGCTAATTTTTTTGATTTTTTTTTTCTTTTTTTTAGTAGACATGAGGTCTCACTATGTCATCCAGGCTGGTCTCTGACTCCTGAGCTCAAGAGATCCTCCTACCTTGACCTTCCAAAGTGCTGGGATTACAGGCACTGTGTCTGGCCAATCAACTTTAGTTTTTAACTTTTTCTGAGGCATTTGCCTAAATTAATGGGAAATCTGAGACAAACCATCACTGTGGCATTTCATGCCTCTGCCATTGGCTTCAGAGCCTACAGGCAAACAATAAATATCCATCCCCAAGGATGACTGCTATCTGGTGGTTTCAGTGCTTCCAGAAGCTTCTCTGCAAACTGTGCTGGACCAAGAGAAGGTAACAGCCACAAGCTGCCTTCCTTGGGGACTCGACACCACTGAGCAGGCGGCCCTTTTCAGTTACGGCCTTGTCCCATTGCTGAAAATAGCTTTTCCTCTAGTGATCTTACGACCCAAAATGATTCCCTATGAATATACACCTCAAGCAAACTGACTGAAAACAACACTTGTTAACGTTTATAGGAAGGTCACAAGAAATGTCTGCTCAGTACTAAGTAAATCCTGTTGTGTACGATAAATTGCTTATGCCTTGCTTTAAGAGTACTTTGTGAAAGCCCGTGTAAATATGTGATGGAATAAAACCGTTGTGGAGTTAAGAGTGAACTGAAAAGCTTTGGACCTGTGCAATCTCAAGTCAGAAGCTGAATGTCTTGATGATGGCATGGTTAGCACCAAAACCAGGGCAGGGAAGGAGCCTATGTGATCAGGAAGTCAAGCTATCAATAGATTTGCTACCTTTTGCTTTGTTACAGGAGAGAGCAGTGGAAGACAATGTTCCCACAGGGATTTCTATTCATTTCAGCAATTTAATATTCCTCATGTTTATCCCTCGGTGCATTCTCTAGTTTGCAAGTTTATGCTTGAGAATATCTTTTAATTTTTTTCCTAAAAAAAAAATCCTACTTTATTAAACTCAAAAAGATTGTTTTGGCACAAAAGGGGTATCGGGGCTACTCTAGGCACACTGCCTATGGTGTAGCCCTGCTCCTTAAGGAGTAGTTAAAAAAAAAAAAAAGAGGCTGGGCAAGGTGGCTCACGCTCGTAATCCCAGCACTTTGGGAGGCCAAGGCGGGTGGATCACCTGAGGCCAGGAGTTTGAGACCAGCCTGGACAACATGGTGATAAACCTGTCTCTACTAAAAATACAAAAATTAGCTGGACATGGTGGCAGGCACCTGTAGTCCCAGCTACTGGGGGAAAAAAAAGAAAAAGAGACAGGTATCAGACAGCATTCTTCTTTTTTTTTTTTGAGACGGAGTGCCTCTCTGTTGCCCAGGCTGGAGTACTGTGGCGTGATCTCGGCTCACTGCAACCTCCATCTCCTGGGTTCAAGTGATTCTCCTGCCTCAGCCTCCCAAGTAGCTGGGACTACAGGTGCACACTGCAACACCCAGCTAATTTTTGTATTTTTACAAAATTACTTTTACCTTATCAGTGAATCCGCCTCCTCCTCTCCCTCCTCATCCTTCTCCCCTTTCTCCTCCTCCCCCTCTTCCTTCCCTCCTCCCCCCTCATTTTACATTCTTTTAAATGTGATCTTGGGTAAATAAACTTACCAGGTATAATTAATTTATCAAAGGGAAACATTCTGCCTCTGACTTCATCTTCCTCCTCCTCATCTTCCTCTAAGAAAACAAAATATTCTTCATTGTGTTTATTAATATATTATTACCATGGATCACAGCAAAAAAATCCAAATATCTTAAGTAGCAAGCACTAATGAAAACTAGCCATAAAGAGCACATGTATTTTTAGAAATAGTCTCACAAACTAAATGTACATTGATAGATGCATGGATAAAGAAAATGTGGTATAGACATCCAACAGAATACTATTCAGCCTTTAAAAAGAAGGAAATGGCGGGGCACCATGGCTCACACCTGTAATCCCAACAATTTGGGAGGCCAAGGCAGTAGGATCACCTGAAGCCAGGAGTTCAGAGATCAGCCTGGCAACAGAGTGAAACCTCCAGAAACATTTTAAATTAGTTAGGTGTTGTCATGCACGCCTGTAGTCCCAGCTACTCGGGAGACCGAGGCAGGAAAACCGCTTGAGCCCAGGAGGTCAAGGCTGCAGTAAACTGTGATCATATATATCACTGTGCTCCAGCCTGGGTGACGAATGGTCTGCTTTTTTTTTTTTTAAAGGAAATTCTGCTTTATGCAACAACAAGGATGAACCTTGAGGACATTATGCTAAGTGAAATCAGTGGCAGAAAGACAAATACTGCATGATTCCACTTAAATGGGGAACTTGAGCAGTCAAATTCAAAGAATGAAAGGGTGGGATGGTGGTTGCCAGGGGCTGGGAGGGGAAAAACAAAAGTTACTAACCAACAGGCATGAAGTTTTAATCCAGAAAGATGCATAAGCTCTAGAGATCTGCTGAACAACCCAGTGCCTATAGCCAATGATAATGTATTGCACACTTAAAAACCTGTTCCGAGGGCAGATCTCATGTTAAGTGTTGGTGCCACAATACAATACAATACAATTTTAAAAAATTTGTAAAAGGCTATGCACCTTGAGCCATCATCGGGGGAGAAAAATAGAAAAAAAAAGCTACCTAATGAAAGGTGAGCCAAGGCTCAAAAATAAATAGTCTCTCTAGTTTTCTGTTTAATTGAGTGACTATTTCTCTGAACAATAAAGTTGCAACTTACCTGAATATAAATACTCAAAATAGAACATTCAAACTTACGATTGAACAGGTCTTTTGCTTGATCATAGGTCTTTGGGAATCCATCCAAAATGTAACCTTGATTCCTGCAAGGCATTGATTTCAGCTTTTCTTTCATAAATCTAATTATATATTGATCATCTAGTTGACCTGATAAAAAAGCATATATGTATATATTACTGTGGGGTCACATTCTATGTAAGAGTTGTTTTAAAGTTATCTCAAAAATTGTGTAGTCAAAGGTACTATTGGAAATCCCTATTTTGTTTTGCTTTGCTTTTTTTTTAAGAGACGGGGTCTCACTCTGTCGCCCAGGCTGGAATGCAGTGGTGTGGTCATAGCTCACTGCAGCCTCAGCCTCCCAGGCTCTGCAATCCTCCCACCTCAGCCTACCAAGTAGCTGGGACTATAGGCGCTTGCCACCACACCCAGCTGATTTTTAAATGTTTTGTAGAGAAAGGGACTTGCGATGTTGCCCAGGCTAGTCTTGCACTCCTGGCCTCAAGCAGTCTTCCCACCTTGGCCTCCCAAAATGCTGGGATTACATTTTGGCCCTTAAAGTAAAAAATATGTGATTTTGTATTTTGAACATGACGTGAATTCTAATGCACAATAATGTAGGAGAACCCAGTGAACTCGTCTTCAAGAAAGAGCATGGGCGAGTGCTGATGTCTGCACTTTCAAAATGTTCTGTAATCCCAATTTTTGGTGAAATTGATTGAGGAGCAGCAACTGGAGCAATGCAGAGAGCTCCCCGCAACCCCCTGCAGGGTTTCTGTTTTGATATTACACCTCTGTAACCTTACTATACAATAATAAATGCTTCTGTTGTGAGAATTGTGAGATAGCATTCATGGATGTTGCTAGCACACGATTTACTAAAAGAAGGTGCTGGATTTGACTAACAATCAAACTTGACCCGACCCTCAAAGGCACTTTTCTCTGTAACGCTTCAGAAAAGAACATGGCTCCCTTCTCCCTGTCTTTTCCACTTGGCATTTCTGACCTCAGCCCCACTGAACAGTTCCCTCTCAAGCCCTGACACTGGGCTCCTGGCACTGCTTGGGGAGGATGAGGAGGGAGGAGTTTGTTCTAAAACCGGTACAGTGGTTTAATAACAACATGCTGCAACTCCACCACAATATTCATCTACCATTCCATCATAATTATCGAACAGCTACAATGTTCAAGACACAGCCCTATCCTTACCTTGCTTAATGTGTACACTATAGTAATGTAAGTTTGACAGTTAGAGAACTTGATCTTCAAAGCTCTTGCCAGAGTTTGTACTACTCTTTTACCTTATCAGTGAGTTCTCCTCCTCCTCTCCCTCCTCATCCTTCTCCCCCTTCTCCTCCCCCTTCTCATCCTCCCCCTCCTCCATCCCTCCTCCTCCCTCATTTTACATAATGTAAAATAAATAAGTTCAGGCTTCTTTTTATTACTCTATCAATGACAATAAACTGATCTAATTAAAACACATCCCCCAGCAGTGGCTCACACCTATAATCTCAGCACTTTGGGAGGCCAAGGCTGGCTGATTACCTGAGGTTGGGAGTTTGAGACCAGCCTGACCAACATGGAGAAACCCCCGTCTCTACTAAAAATAACAAAATTAGCCGGGCATGGTAGCACATGCCTGTAATCCCAGCTACTCGAGAGGCTGAGGCAGGAGAATCGCTTGAACCCGGGAGACAGAGGTTGCAGTGAGCCGAGATCGCACCATTGCACTCCAGCCTGGGCAGCAAGAGCGAAACTCTGTCTCAAAACAAAAAAACAAAAAAAAACCTCTCCCTTCTTCTACCTTTCAGTGTCACACCACCCATAAGGCAGTAACAAGTTCAGAAAATAACTGCTGTCTTTCAGAAATTTAAATATTATGGCTAAGACAAAAAAAGATCTTAAGTAGTATTTAACATAATGAAATTCCTCTGAATGATTCTACATTACTTCCCAGTAAGGTTCACAGGGGTGCCAAGAAATGAAGCCAGGCCGGGCGCGGTGGCTCAAGCCTTTAATCCCAGCACTTTGGGAGGCCAAGACGGGCAGATCACGAGGTCAGGAGATCGAGACCATGCTGGCTAATCCTGTGAAACCCGTCTCTACTAAAAAATACAAAAAACTAGCCAGGCCAGATGGCGGGCGCCTATAGTCCCAGCTACTTGGGAGGCTGAGGCAGGAGAATGGCGTGAACCCTGAAGGCGGAGCTTGCAGTGAGCTGAGATCCGGCCACTGCACTCCAGCCTGGGCGACAGAGCGAGACTCTGTCTCAAAAAAAAAAAAAAAAAATGAAGCCAAATAAAAACATGTCAAGGGATTCACTAATATTCTAGGTCTGATTTTATTTAAGCTGTCTATTTTCTTTTTTGTTTGTTTGAGACAGAGTCTCACTCCGTTTCCCAGGCTGGATTGCAGTGGTGCAAGTGCAATCTTGACTCACTGCAACCTCTGCCTCCTGGGTTCAAGAGATTCTCATGCCTCAGCCTCCTGAGTAGCTGGGATTACAGGTGTGCATTACCACACCTGGCTAATTTTATTTGTATTTTTTAGTAGAGACAGGGTTTTGCCATGCTGGTCAGGCTGGTTTCAAACTCCTGACGACCTCAGATGATCCACCCGCCTCACCCTCCCAAAGTGCTGGGATTACAGGAATGAGCCACCACACCCGGCCTAAGCAGTCTATTTTCATTTTTCTTTTCTTTTTTTTTTTTTTTGAGACAGAGTCTCGCTCTGCCCCCAGGCTGGAGTACAGTGGCCGGATCTCGGCTCACTGCAAGCTCCGCCTCCCGGGTTCACGCCATTCTCCTGCCTCAGCCTCCCGAGTAGCTGGGACTACAGGCGCCCGCAACCTCGCCCAGATAATTTTTTTGTATTTTTAGTAGAGACGGGGTTTCACCGTGTTAGCCAGGATGGTCTCGATCTCCTGACCTCGTGATTCGCCTGTCTCGGCCTCCCAAAGGGCTGGGATTACAGGCTTGAGCCACCGCGCCCGGCGATTTTCATTTTTCAAAGGCTTTGTTATTAAATTAAAGGCACTTAATCTAGAAATCTAGCTGCAATTCCCTTCAATGCCTCCCTCAGTTTATTTCAGGCCCTGAGTTTAGCCATTCATTTCTGCTTGATTCAGGAACGAAAGTGCTCAGTAGTTAAGAAGGGACCTTCAGCAGCATTTTTTGGTAATTATGGGATGCTTAAGAGGCATGACCCAGTACACGAAGGACCCAGCCCAAGTGCCTTTCTCTTGAGAAATGTGATCTCTTAGAGATAATCCCATGACCTTTGGCCAGGGTTCAGCTCTATGGCCGGCAACTGCGCTGTTTGAAATGAATGAGCACAGCCCTCCTACATAGCTTTTAAAAACGTCATCCTTTTTCTAAAAAAACATTTGGCCGGGCGCGGTGGCTCACGCCTGTAATTCCAGCACTTTGGGAGGCCGAGGCGAGCGGATCACGAGGTCAGGAGATCAAGACCATCCTGACTAACATGGTAAAATCCTATCTCTACTAAAAAATACAACAAAAACTAGCCAGGCGTGGTGGCGGACGCCTGTAGTCCCAGCTACTCAGGAGGCTGAGGCAGGAGAATGGCGTGAACCCGGGAGGTGGAGCTTGCAGTGAACAGAAATCGTGCCACTGCACTCCAGCCTGGGCGACAGAGTGAGACTCCGTCTCAAAAAAAAAAAAAACAAAAAAATTTAAATGTATCTTTCAAATACCAGTAATATTCAAAATGTTCATATTAACACATATTCATAATTACTAAAACATGTTTAAAAATAGAGAGCTGCTCCCCTGAGCAGCGGTGGGAATGTGAGGGAATGCATTTGGGATTACAGCTTGGCTTCTGTTCCCTCATCTCCAGGAAACTGTACTGTCTTAACTGATGATGACCAAACAGCAAGCAGTGATTTCGGAAAGGAAAGAGTCCAACAGCTATGTATTTGTAGGAAATATGCCTCATGGGAGAGATCACTCTTTCTTTTTTTTTTTTTTTTTTTTTTTTGATACAGGGTCTTACTCCTGTCACTCAGGCTGGAGTGCAATGTCAGGATCTTGGCTCACTGCAGCCTCAACCTCCCGGGCTCAGGTAATCCTAGTGCCTGGTGCACCATCATGCCCAGCTAATTTTTTTTTTTTTTTTTTTTTTTTAGAGACAGGGTCTTGCTATGCTGCCCAGGCTGTTCTCAAACTCCTGGGCTCAGGCAGTTTTCCTGCCTCAGCCTCAGCCTCTCAAAGTGCTGGGATTACCGGTGTGAGCCACCATATGTGACTTTCCTTTTTCTTTGTAGAAGCAGAAGCAAAAATGTTCCACTTGGGTCCCAGTTTGAGTTTGGTAAATAAATGTACCTTAGAACTAGAATTATCCATACAGCTATTCTTAAAGATAATTAGAAATGAAACAAAATGAGTGGCTTTTTACTCAGTTCACCAGGCAATGGGTAAAACTCCATTGTTTGCTGAGATACAAAAGTTTAAAAATCTACATCTCATCCAGGCAGTTTGATATTTGGATAAATTTGTCTAAATCAGGTAATGTATCTGTAAGCAGCTCAGGAAAGAAATACCTTAAGAAGAAGCCTTCGGCCAGCAGGGTGGCTCACGCCTGTGATCCTAGCACTTTAGGAGGCTGAGGCGGGTAGACTGTCTAAGCTCAGGAGTTCAAAACCAGCCTGGTCAACACGGTGAAACCCCATTTCTACTAAAAATACAAAAAAATTAGCCGGGTGTGGTGATGTGCATCTGTAGTCCCAGCTACTCGGGAGGCTGAGGCAGGAGAATTGCTTGAACCTGGGAAGTGGGGTTTGCAGTGAGCCGAGATCGTACCATTGCACTCCAGCCTGGGTGACAAAGTGAGACTCCATCTCCAAAAAAAAAAAAAAGTAAAAGATGGCTCTTGGAAGAAATTTTGGAATCTTCAATTTGATCTAATATGGACACATTAATATTCCCAAATCTTTCATATTGCACTAATTTATTAAAAGAACTGTGTATTGGAGTTTGCAATTTAAAACTAACTGAGGCATGATGGACTAGTTTAAAATATTTTACTTGATTATACATATACACTTTCCAAAATTCTTACGTAATCTCTAGTGAACTTTTAACTGGTCAAAACTTGTGTTCATGTGAACCTTTTTTTTTTTTTTTTTTTTTTACATATTCATCTACACTTACAGATTTCCTCAGTAATATTTTCAGTTGTTGGTTATTTGCTTTCAGTTGCATTTTTTATTGTGCATGCAGAATGTCTATTCCTGCCCGTGACTTTAGGTTCATTATAGGTTTATTTGGGCAGTATTAGAAAAAAAATACTGTAAATCAAGAGATACTCTCCAGCATTTTAATAAGGCCAAAACAAAGTTGGTGATCTAAAGGCTTATTAATGGTATGGAGTTTCTACATGACATTAGTGAAAAATGAGGTTTGTTTTCTATTAGGAAAATAGGCAACTCTCTCTGGCTGTGTATTTTTCATGTTAATCCCGACAGTTCACCAAATAGCTAGTCATGAAGTATGTAGGCAGCTAATATCCCTCCAGGAACGGGCCAGGTGCTCACACCTGTAATCTCAGCACTTTGGGAGGGTGAGGCAGGAAGATGGCTTGAGCTCAGGAGTTCGAGACCAGCCTAGGCAACATAGGGAGATCTCATCTCTATTAAAAATAAAAAACAAGGCCAGGTGTGGTGTCTTACGCCTGTAATCCCAGCACTTTGGGAGGCCAAGGCGGGTGGATCACGAGGTCAGGAGATCGAGACTATCCTGGCTAACACAGTGAAACCTTGTCTCTACTAAAAAATACAAAAAAAATTAGCCAGGCGTGGTGGCGGGCTCCTGTAATCCCAGCTACTCGGGAGGCTGAGGCAGGAGAATGACGTGAACCTGGGAGGCGGAGCTTTCAGTGAGGCAAGATCGTGCCACTGCACTCCAGCCTGGGTGACAGAGAGAAGACTCCGTCTCAAATAAAATAAAATAAAGTAAATAATAAAAATAAAAATAGAAAACATTAGCCAGGCATGGTGGCTACTTGGGAGGCTGAGGTGGGCGGATTGTTTGAGTCCAGGAAATAGGGTCTGCAGTGAGCTATGATTGCACCACTGCACTCCAGCCTGGGTGACAGAGCAAAACCTAACCTCCCCCGCCAAAAAAAAAATTCCTCCAAGTATCATTCCTTCCTATGTTGTGTGTGTGTGTATATGTGTGTGTGTGTATATGTGTGTGTGTGTGTATATATATATATATATATATATTTTTTTTTTTTTTTTTTGAGATGGAGTCTTACTCTGTCGTCCAGGCTAGAGTGCAGTGGCGTGATCTCTGCTTACTGCAACCTCTGCCTCCCGGATTCAACCAGTTCTCCTGCCTCAGCCTCCTGAGTAGTTGGGATTACAGGCACCTGCCACCGCACCTGGCTAATTTTTGTATTTTTAGTAGAGACAGGGTTTCACCATTTTGGCCAGGCTGGTCTCTTAACTCCTCACCTTGTGATCCACCTGCCTTGGCCTCCCAAAGTGCTGGGATTACAGTCATGAGCCACTGTGCCCGGCCTCTTTGGTTTCTTTTACTCACCTACTTGAGTACTTGGGTAAACCATTCACCAGTTTAATCCTTTTATTTTAATCCTTTTACATAAAATAATCTGAACTCTGACAAGTTTCATAAAAGCTTTTTGGCATTAATCTACTTTTAGTGTATTGATAAAAACAAAAACATGATTTTCCTTTACTTTGACAAAGTAATGTAATTTTTACCTTATTTGTATGGAATTCCAGAATTAATGTGGACATTGATTTATATGATGTTTGTATTTTTAGTCTTTTTTTTTTTGACCGAGTCATCGCTCTGTTGCCCAGGCTGGAGTGCACTGGCGCGATCTCGGCTCACTGCAAGCTCCACCTCCCAGGTTCTCGCCATTCTCCTGCCTCAGCCTCCTGAATAGCTGGGACTACAGGCGCCCACCACCATGCCTGGCTAATTTTTTTGTATTTTTTAGTAGAGACGGGGTTTCGCCGTTTTAGCCAGGATAGTCTCAATCTCCTGACATTGTGATCCGCCCGCCTCTGCCTCCCAAAGTGCTGGGATTACAGGCATGAGCCACCATGCCCGGCCTTATTTTTAGGTCTTTAATACAGTGTTTCTGCCTCTCATTTGTAACTACATGCATTATTCTTGAAAGTAAGTAAACTCACTGAATTGTTGTGTAATAGTTGTTTAATTATTGCCTGTACAAATGTATATTAAGGTAAAATAAAACTGACAAAATATTTCTAGGGTACAGTTGGATCCTTACTAAGTGGCTTGTCAAACTAGATACATCCTTAATGGGTCTGGAGACTTGGTCATGAATATCCTTTGTCCTAACCAGAGTGACTCCATCTTGAATAAAGGCCAGATAAAGCCAAACCTGCTGGGTAACATTCCCAGGGGGTTGGGCACTTTGGGTCACAAGATGTTTATGGTTGAGGGACCGAGTTAATGATGCTAACTAACTAAAGACCCAGAACTTAAGGAAATGTCTTGATATTTCGAGAACAAAAAGCATTCTTAGTTTAAGAATAGGTTTTGCTTTAAATAATACACTTGTAAATTCTTGCTGAAATCAATAGTAACATAGCATACGTATGTTCTTAAGTAACATAAGAAACAATACTAATAGCCTGTCACAAGTTGATCATAAGCCTTTATAAAAAAGTACAGTATTCTCTCATTCTCTCTCTTTTTTTTTTTTTTTTTTTTGGAGACAGGGTCTTGCTCTGTTACCCAGGCTGGAGTGTAGTGGTGCAATCTTGGCCACACTACAGCCTCGACCTCCCGGGCTCAAGGGCTCAAGCCATCGTCCTGTGTCCGCGCCCAAGTAGCTGGAACTATAGGCACGCACCACCACACTTGGCTATTTTTTTGTATTTTTTGTAGAGGTGGGTTCCTGCTATGTTGCCCAGGCTGGTCTGGAATTTCTTGCCTCAAGGGATCCTCCCACCTTGGCCTCCCAAAGTGCTGGTGTGAGCCACTGCACCTGGCCAAGTACACTGTTCTTAACAACCTGTACAATCAAGCGCTGTTTATAGTTTGGCCTTCCCCCTCATGCTTTCTGAAGACGCCCTACTCTGTGACAGAGTAGCTTTCAATAAACTATCTCTTCTCACTATGGGGTGTTCCTTCTCTTGTTTTCTGAGGACACCCTACTCTGTAATAGGGTAGTCTCTAATAAACTATCTTCACTTCACTATACTCTGTGGCTCACTCAATTTTTTCCGGCGTGAGATACAAGAACCTGCTCCTGGGATCTAGGATGAGACCCCCTTTCTGGTAACATTGTGCCAGGATCGAATTCTCAGTGACTGTAATGCAGCCACGTCCAGGCTTCCATGGACACAGACCATTCAGTGGTGATTCCCACCCTTCCCTGTTATTGGAGATACTGTACTCTGTGTAAGTTTTGAGAGTTTACAGTGCAATTTCATTCATGTTCCCTTAGTTATCATTATGTTATCCTCAGTTAATCCTCCAAGCTGGTGGATTTATTCTGTCTTCTCCTCTCCTCTTTTTTTTTTCTTTTTTTGTTTGAGACAGAGTCTCGCTTTGTCGCCCAGGCTGGAGTGCAGTGGTGTGATCTCGGCTCACTGCAAGCTCCACCTCCCAGGTTCACACCATTCTCCTACCTGCCTCCTGAGTACCCGGGACTACAGGCACCCACCACCACACCCGCTAATTTTTTTGTATTTTTAGCAAGAGACAGGGTTCCACTGTGTTAGCCAGGATGGTCTCGATCTCCTGACCTCGTGATCCGCCTGCCTCGGCCTCCCAAAGTGCTGGGATTACAGGCGTGAGCCACCGCGCTCGGCTCCTCTCTCTTATTACTATTATTTTCTTTAACACAGGATGAAACAGGTTCAGAGAGAGGCAGTGACTGGTCTGAAGTCAGGAACTAAGCAAGTGGTCAAGCCATGCTCTGTGACTTCCAAGTGCATTCTTCATCTTCTTGTTTAATAAAGTCTTGTGGAAGATGATATGTGAAACAGTGAGTCTCAACAGCAGAAAAGAACGCAATGTTAATTCATGACCCATGGTTCTGATTAGACTTCCACTGCCAAAGTTAACTATTTTTTGTTTGTTTGTTTGTTTTTTAAGGCCAAGTCTCACCCTGTCGCTCAGGCTGGATTGCAGTGGCACAATCTCAGCTCACTGCAACCTCTGCCTCTAAGGTTCAACTTGCCTCAGCCTTCCGAGTAGCTGGGATTACAAGTGTCCACCACCACACCCAGCTAATTTTTTGTATCTTTAGTAGAGACGGGTTTCACCATGTTGGCCAGGCTGGTCTCGAACTCCTGACCTTGTGATCCACCTTCCTTGGCCTCCCAAAGTACTGGGATTATAGGCGTGAGCCACTATGCCCGGCCAACGTTAACTGTTTTAAGAAACTTTGCCTTGATTACAGTAATATGCGTTTTGTTTCAAAAAAACTTAGATAGCTGCAAGCCAAGCTTTTACAATGACCCATGTACAGTAGAGACATCAAGTTGGTACATTTACAGACTTTTCTTCCCCTTTTTATTTTCAAACTCAGAGAAAAGTTGAAAGACTAGTCCAGTGATCACCATGAATCCTACCAACTAGATCCAGTAATTTCTTTTTTTTTTTTTTTTTTTTGAGACGGAGTCTCGCTCTGTCGCCCAGGCTGGAGTGCAGTGGCCGGATCTCAGCTCACTGCAAGCTCCGCCTCCCGAGTTTACACCATTCTCCTGCCTCAGCCTCCGGAGTAGCTGGGACTACAGGCGCCCGCCACCTCGCCCGGCTAGTTTTTTGTATTTTTAGTAGAGACGGGGTTTCACCGTGTTAGCCAGGATGGTCTCGATCTCCTGACCTCGTGATCCGCCCGTCTCGGCCTCCCAAAGTGCTGGGATTACAGGCTTCGGCCACCGCGTCCGGCTAGATCCAGTAATTTCACAATGCTTTTGAAATATGTAAAGTGAGCACAACATCTGCAATTAGCACACTCTATGGTGTAACAAAGCCCTTATTTTGCTGCACCGTCAGGGGCCGATGGGAGTGGAGTTAGGACATGGAGGGGCCTCACTGTGGGACTGGGAAACTCATTTTGCTAGAATCATTGGAATCATGTGGTAACAAATGCAGCCATGTGAGGGAAAAGTGAGCTGACCTCAGTGCCATGGGTTCAAAGGTCTTGTTTTGTTCAAACATAAGCAAGGTCTATGTTTTCGTCTCAGGTAAATATGGATCGGAGGGATTTTTGGACACACCTGAGAAAGTGAAAAGGAATTGAGTGATTCCAATCTTGTAGGAAGTGGGGGAGCGGAGAGTCACATGTGGGAGAGCAGCTTCGAAGGATGCTGGCTGTTCTAAAGACTTATCTTCCCCACACGACCACTTCCTCTGCCCCCTCCCAGGGCCCCTCTTACATCTCTCTTGACAGAGGCTGCTGAACCTGTTTGGCCTCTCACATCTGGGGGAAGAACAGAGTGCGAGGACAGGCCCTTTAGGAGCCTGGGGGCCTCAGTGTGTGTTCTCAGCTGGGCACTGTCTCTGCTCTAATTCTTGTTCCATGTGGTCACCTCCCCAAGCATGAAAAGAGCTCAGTTGGTGCTTAACTGTTAGGTTAAGCCTTGGATAAGATTTTTGGGCCCTTGCAAAGGCCAATTATATAGGCCTCTGTCAATAAATAATGTTCAGCCAAGCACAGTGGCTCACACCTGTAATCCCAGCACTTTGGGAGGCCAAGGTGGGCAGATCACTTGAGGCCAGGAATTCAAGACTAGCCTGGCCAACATGGCGAAACCCCATCTCAACCAAAAATACAAAAAATTAGCTAGGCGTGGTGGTGCGTGCCTGTAATCCCAGCTACTCAGGAGGCTGAGAATTGCTTGAAGCCGGGAGGCGGAGGTTACGGTGAGCCGAGATCACACCACTGCACTCCAGCCTGGGTGACAGAGTGAGACTCATTCTCAAAAATAAATAAATAAGTAGATAAATAAATAAAGTTCAATGTTTGCTGAGTCCTGTTAGCCTGATTATTAGACATTCTTGTCTCTCCTTAGGGGGTGGCATAGTTCCTTGCTCCTGGCACCCCGTTTCTAGCCTTACACCCCAGCTGTAAGCTTTACTTACACATGGCCATATACACTGTGGCTTCCTAAAACTCCCAGCCCCACACCCCTCAATGTGGCCTTGACAGATTTCCATCCACAGATGTCCTCACAATGGAATGTCTTGTTTTTTTCCACCTCACCCAAAAGGTGAGCATCAGAACTCTGCTAGACTTTTTTTTGTAGGCATGAGGGGTCTTGCTATGTTGCCCAGGCTGACCTCAAACAATCTTCCCACCTTGACCTCTCAAAGTACTGGGAATATAGCATGAGCCCCCATTCCCAACTCCACTCTTTTAGACTCTCTAAAACCAAAATAGTGATCCCCAAATGCCTTATGGGAAGGCACAGGCAACGTTACACCCCCAAGCATTCATCTGTGCACTCCTTTCCCCTCTGGGAAATCTCTCTGGAATTCCAGATGCCATTTCCTTCTGGTGCAGCTCACAAGGAAGCAGAAACCAAGACTCAGATGATGGGCTGCTTTCAGCGGACACTTGGTGTTTGCACGCAAAACCACCTCCTCCATCCCAGAAAACTAGGTTGATCTGGTAGAGGGGAAGAGGAGAGAGGTTCAGGGCTAACCTGGCCTTCAGAGAAAGGGTCGGGGGACTAGAGACCTCGATGGAAGCGGGCAGTGACAAACATAAGGAGTGAGAACCAGGGACCAGAGTGAACCCTCCTCAAGCTGGCCAATGGCACATAGCCCCCGGACAGTCGCGGGTTCCCTGAGTGGAACGTGGGTGACGTGGACACCTGGTAGGTAATAGGATGAAGTTAGGAGAGGGAAACTAGGTCTCCAACCCAGGTGGAGGTGAGTAACTGGGAAGAGGGCAACCTCTGGGACGAAGGGGTGGAGTACCAGAAGAACAGTGATGGCCATGGAGGCAGTCAAGAGCCATGCCCCAGCGGTGCAGTGGGCAGTTCTCAGTGGGAGAATCTCAAGAGCCCCTGAGAGATGGCGAAGGAGCAGTGAGCATGCCTGTCTGTCATCTAGTGCCAACTTACATCTGAGTTGGCCACATCTGTCTCTGTCCTTCTCCCCTGTCCTTGATCCCTGGAGGATCAGAAATGGCCACCAGCAAGAAGGGAGGAGGAAGGAAGAGGAGAGGAAATAAAGGTGGTTGAGAAGTCGGCAAAGGGGAGAAACTGCATTAGATGAGTCTGAAGGCGATACTACAATAACCAGATGATGGAGGATCTCAACTGTCCAAGTGTAAAAATGAAGAAATGGCTTTATTTTTCTAATAACTGCTACTGACTGCTTTCCTGCAGGTAGCAAGATCCCTTAGAGACCTCTCAGCTCAAAACCCAGTTTGTAATTATTTGATTGGAACAGACTTCCTAAAGCATGAATAAACAAAGGGGCTACTCACTATCTAAGAGTTGCAATGGAACCAGCCTGAAATTCTTTCCAAGGGAAGAACGAATCCAGTCTTGAGTTGAAAGCAACACCTTACTGTGATTACTTTGTTCAACAAACTGGTTACAATTAATTACTAAGTGAGTAAGAATAATTTCCCATTTATTTATACATCTTCCTGTATTACTTATTGGCCCATTTCATTAATCATTTTTTTTTCTTTCTTTTTTTTTTTTTTTTTGAAAGGGAGTCTCACTCTGCTGCCCAGGCTAGACTGCAGTGGCGTGATCTCGGCTCACTGCAACCTCTGCCACCCAGGTTCAAGCGATTCTTCTGCCTCAGCCTTCCAAGTAGCTAGGATTACAGGTGCCTACCACCGTGCCTGGCTAATTTTTGTAGTTTTAGTAGAGATGGGGTTCAACCTCTTGGCCATGCTGATTTTGAACTCCTGACCTCGAGAGCCACCGTGCCTGGCCTCATCCATTTTTTTTCTATTAAGGATTTCATAACTCTCTTATCAATTTGCCTGAACATTTTCTATATTAAGGATATTAATTTATCATATCAGTGTCAATATTTTTTCTGGGTTTGTCCAATTTATGAACACGTGTGATTTTTTTTTCTTCTTTTTTTTTTTTTTGAGACGGAGTCTTGCTCTGTCACCCAGGCTGGAGTGCCGTGGCACGATCTCGGCTCACTACAGCCTCCGCCTCCTGGGTTCAGGTGATTCTCCTGCCTCACTCTCCCGAGTAGCTAGGATTACAGGCACGTGCCACCACGCCAGGCTAATTTTTGTATTTTTAGTAGAGGCAGGTTTTCACCATGTTGGCCAGGCTGGTCTCAAACTCCTGACCTCAGGTGATCCACCCGCCTTGGCCTCCCAAAGTGCGGGGATTATGGGCGTGAGTCACCTCACCCGGCCGATTTTTTTTTCTTTTTAACTTAAGAAGTTCTTCCCCATCCTACCAACAGATCATCACCAAAATGTTAACAATGAGATTATGAAGGATTTTTTTTTGTTATAATTTCTGTACTTTACTTTTTCCTTTTTCTTTTTCTTTTTTTTTTTTTCTGTTGAGACAGGATCTTACTCTGTCACCCATGCTGGAATGCAAGGGCACGATCATGGCTTACTACAGCTTCAACCTCCCGGGCGCAAGTGATCCTCCTGCCTCAACCAATAGCTGGGACTACGGGCAATGCCACCATGCCCAGCTAATTGTTTTTTTGAGACAGAGTTTCACTCTTGTTACCCAGGCTGGAGCGCAATGGCATGAACTTGGCTCACTGCAACCTCCGCCTCCCAGGTTCAAGCGATTGTCCTGCCTCAGCCTCCTGAGTAGCTGGGATTACAGGTGTGCGGCACCACACCTGGCAAATTTTTTGTATTTTTAGTAGAGATGGGGTTTCACCATGTTGGCCAGGCTGGTCTCAAACTGATGACCTCAGGTGATCCGCCTGCCTCGGCCTCCCAAAGTGCTGGAATTACAGGCATGAGCCACTGCGCCTGGCCTTGCCTAGCTAACTTTTTTTTTTTTTTTTTTTTTTTGTAGAGATGGGGTTTCACCATGCTGCTCAGGCTGGTCTCAAACTCCTGGCCTTAAGTGATCCTCCCGCCTCAGACTCCCAAAGTGCTGGGATTACAGGCATAAGCCATGGCGTCCGCCTGTACTTTACTCTTAATAGTAAACAGTCTTTTATTTCTCTTTCTTTTTGTAAACAGTCTTTTATAACCAGATTTTAAAAAATAGCCACTCTTCACGAGAGCGGCGCGGCTCTCTGCTGGGTGTGCATTACCTGCGTTCTGCTCCATGCTCTCCCTGATGCCATCTAGGAGCTCCTGTGCATCTTCCACATTCTCCTCCTCCTCTTCCTCTTCGACTTCTTCTTCTCCTTCCCCTATATCCTTAGGGGCAACAATCGTCTCCTGCATACCACAGGGATATTCACATTGGTTGATGCCCCACATTGATTTGCTACTCACAAATCAGCTGGCAGGTGATCCTGGAAAAAGCTTGGGACCCAAACAGGACATGTACCCTATGACAGCTGTCATGCAACATTTTGCAGGATGCACATATCCACAAAGACACATGAGATCCTTGAGGTTTTTCTTAACAGCATATTTAAGAGATAAGTATATCTTTGTGCTAATGCCGGAACTGCTTGAGTCAACATTTTTCTAATGTGTTATTCTAAGGTATGGGGTTGTATCTTCCTTGAAGGAACCACATGTTGTAGAAATCAAGACTTTTAATAATCATTTATGAAAACTACCTCAGTATCAGCCATTTCCAATAAAATGATAAAAAGCAGTTTATAAATAAAGTTTGATAATACCCTGAGAAACATACAACACGAATAAAACACCTAAAAGTGTTCCAGGCAACAGAGAGAACACAAGCTATACTTTGAACCACAGCTGGAGGCAGACTACATTTCAAGGGCAACTCATGGAAGCTGCTTCCATCTCAGAGGAAAGCCCTGTAGAGTTTTGTGTTTTCATAACTGGGGGCAACAATAAAATTCAATGAAAATAACATCTCCTGTTTACTGACATATGAAATCAGTTGCTTGTTTATTATAAAACTAAAAAAAGCATTTCTAAAATGTTAAAATTCCCAATAAAGTAGTTAAAAGCCATTTCAGGCTGGGTGTGGTGGCTCACACTTGTAATCCCAGCACTTTGGGAGGCCAAGGCGGGCGGATCACCTGAGCTCAGGAGTGTTCAAGACCAGCCTGGCCAACATGGTGAAACCCTGTCTCTACTAAAAATACAAAAATTAGTCAGGCATGGTGGTACGTGCCTGTAATCCCAGGCACTTGGGAGGCTGAGGCAGGAGAACTGCTTGAACCCAGGAGGCAGAGGTTGCAGTAAGCTGAGATCGTGCCACTGCACTACAGCCTGGGCAATAAAGTGAGACTCCGTCTCAAAAAAAAAAAAAGAAAAGCCATTTTACAAGATGGCTCTGAAGGTAAAGAAGGAAGATCCTTTCTTTCCCTAAGCTAAAGCAAAAGCAAAATCTTTAAAGGCCAAGAAGGCAGTGCTGAAAGGTGTCCACAGCCACAGAGAAAAGAAGATCTGCACGTCATCTACCTTCTGGTGTCCCAGGACACTGTGGCTCCAGGGGCAGCCCCGATATCCTCCGATGAGTGTCCTCAGGAGAAACCAGAGTGACCACTGTGCCATCATCAACTAACTTCCCCCGGCCTCTGAGTTGGCCACGAGGAAGAGAGGAGACAAACACACACTTGTATTCAATGCGGATGCCAAAGCCAGAAAGCGCCACATCCAACAGGCTGTGAAGAAGCTCTCTGACACCAGTGTGGCCAAGGTCAACACTCTGCTCAGGCCTGAGGGGGAAGAGAAGCCAGATGTTCCCCTGGCTACTGATTAGGACGCCTCGGATGTTGCCAAACAAAATTGGAATCATCTAAACTGCGTCCGGCTGGCTAAGTTGAATAATATACATATTTTCACCCTCAGAACAATACAGTAATTAATTAAAATGCCCAGGAAAATAGTTTAAAGTGTTACCAGTTTTGCTATGGCTTCAGAAATAACATCTTTCAGTTGGATGTGATGCAGTTTGTAGTACTTGGCCAATTCTTCAGCAATACTGGATTTTCCCACAGCAGGGGGACCGAGAATGCAGATCTTGATTGGCTGAAAGAGGAGAGAGTAAGGAACATAGGGCAAGCTATGAATGATCTGTAGATAGACAGAGTGGTTTTCTATTTCAGGGGAGTGCTTTTTTTTTTTTTTTTTTGAGACAGAGTCCAGTTGCTCAGGCTGGAGTGTAGTGGTGTGCGTCATCTCACTTACTGCAACCTCTACCTCCCAGGTTCAAGCGATTCTCGCCTCAGCCTCCTGAGTAGCTGAGACTACATGTGCGCACCACCATGCCTGGCTAATTTTTGTATTTTTTGTAGAGACGGGTTTTCTCCATGTTGGTCAAGCTGGTCTCAAACTCCTGGCCTCACATGATCTACCCACCTCGGCTTCCCAAAGTGCTGGGATTACAGGCATGAGCCACCGTGCCCAGCTGGGAGTGCCTTTTGAAAACAAAGCCTCTGGACCCTGCAGGCTAACTGTCACTCCTCTGTGGAGACTCCAGAGCCACGCCTCCACCCCCACCACCACCACGGTGGCTGCCACGTCATCCCTAAAGCGTCTGCCCCCTGGTCAGACAGTTCATGTTCTGGTTCATGTCCATTCATTCAGTAGGTATTCAATAGGCACCAACTACGTGGGCTGATCTGGGGCTGGTGGATAGGAACACATAAGAAGATGTGTCAGGAACAACACAGATCACTAAAGAGTAAGTGCTCAGGAATTACACGCTACCAGTTTCACAAGACAGTGCACAGTACAGGGCATTTTGCTACCTTTGTAACAGTAACAAAGCAAAGAATTTCTGGTTCAGTGTGCAAGGGGCCTAATTCACTGCCTGAATACTATTTCTGTACTGAATTTGGTCTTTAATTATTTGTTTTGTTTTGTTTGTTTTGTATTGAGATAGGCGCTCCCTCTGTTGCCCAGGCTGGAGTGTAGTGGTGCGATCACAGCTCACTGCAGCCTCAAACTCCTGGGCTCAAACTATCCTCCCAGCTCAGCCTCACAAGTATCTGGGACTACAGATGCACACCACCATGTTCGTCTACTTTTTATACTTTCTGTAGAGATGAGATCTCACTGTGTGGCTCAGGCTGGTCCCAAACTCCTGCACTCAAGCAATCCTCCTGCCTCGGCCTCCCAAAGTGTTGGGATTACAGGTGTGAGCCACTGCACCTGGCTTGGTCTTTTATTATTATTATTATTATTATTATTATTTTGAGACAGAATTTTACTCTTATTGCCCAAACTGGAGTGCAATGGCGCAATCTCGGCTCACTGCAAGGTCCGCCTCCCGGGTTCAAGTGATTGTCCTGCCTTAGCCTCCTGAGTAGCTGGGATTACTGGTGCACACCACCACACTCAGCTAATTTTTTGTATTTTTAGTAGAAATGGGGTTTCACCAAGTTAACCAGGCTGGTCTTGAACTCCTGACCTCAGGTGATCCACCCACCCAACCTCCCAAAGTGCTAGGATTACAGGTGTGAGCCACCACGCTTAGCCAATCATTTTTTAGCACAGTTAATTTATTCTAATTTTTAGGCCAGGCATTGTGGCTCATGCCTGTAATCCCAGCAGTTTAGGAGGCTGAGGCAGGAGGATCCCTGGAGCCCAGGAGTTCGAGGCCAGCCTGAGCAATATAGGGAGGTCCCCGTCTCTACAAAAAACGAAGCCAGCTTCAGCAATATAGTGAGATCCCCATCTCTACAAAAAAAAAAAAAAATTTTTTAATATTGGCTGGGCATAGTCGCATGTGCCTGTGGTCCCAGCTACTTAGGGGCCCAGGCTGAGGCAGGAGGAGTGCTTAAGCCCAGGAGGTCTAGGCTGCAGTGAGTCGCAGTCACACCACTGCACTCCAAGCTGGGCAACAGAGCAACACCCTGTCTCAATTTTTAAAAATTTATTCTAATTTTTTAAAAACATACTCATTTAAAAAAAAACCACCATTTCTCCTGCTGATAAATTTGACTGAATGCTAAAGAAGCCCTGTGGTGTTCCTAATCAGTGAGTAAATATTCATTTCTAACAGAGGTCAAAATATCAGTAACATATAGTTATTTATTTCAAAAAGATCCAAACAGTTGTGAAACTGAGGGCCCGTATTTTGCAAGGTAAATTTTGGAATTGTGCTCATGAAAAGGATTTCCATTGGTAGAGTGTCCGTATGCTTACAGATTATATAATTTCATCCACCAAGTTGGTTATTATCATTACTACCATTTGACAGGTGAGGAAACCAAGACGGTGAAGGAAGTAGGCAGCACACAGGATGGTTCTGGTGAGGAGTGCGGTCCTGTCAGATAGGGATGATGGATGCTTCTGGTGAGGAGCACTATCCCACCGGATAGGGATGATGGATGGTTCTGGTGAGGAGCACGGTCCTGTCAGATAGGGATGATGGATGCTTCTGGTGAGGAGCACAGTCCTGTTGGATAGGGATGATGGGTGGTTCTCGTGAGCAGTGTGACCCCATCGGATAGGGATGATGAATGGTTCTGGTGAGGAGTGCTGTCCCATCGGATAGGGATGATGGATGGTTCTGGTGAGGAGTGTGACCCCTTCGGATAGGGATGATGGATGGTTCTGGTGAGGAGTGTGACCCCTTTGGATAGGGATGATGGATGGTTCTGGTGAGGAGTGTGACCCCTTTGGATAGGGATGATGGATGGTTCTGGTGAGGTGTGCAGTCCTGTCGGATAGGGATGATGAATGGTTCTGGCAAGGAGTGTGACCTTGTTGGATAGGGATGATGGATGGTTCTGGCAAGGAGTGTGACCTTGTTGGATAGGGATGATGGACGGTTCTGGTGAGTGCAGTCCTGTCTGATAAGGAGGATGGATGGTTCTGGTGAGGAGTGCAGTCCTATCGGATAGGGATGATGGATGTTTCTGGTGAGTGCAGTCCTGTCGTATAGGGAGGATGGATGGTTCTGGTGAGGAGTGCTGTCCCATTGGATAGGGATGATGGATGGTTCTGGTGAGGAGTGCAGTCCTATCGGATAGGGATGATGGATGTTTCTGGTGAGTGCAGTCCTGTCGTATAGGGAGGATGGATGGTTCTGGTGAGGAGTGCTGTCCCATTGGATAGGGATGATGGATGGTTCTGGTGAGGAGTGTGACCCCTTTGGATAGGGATGATGGATGGTTCTGGTGAGGAGTGTGACCCCTTTGGATAGGGATGATGGATGGTTCTGGTGAGGTGTGCAGTCCTGTCGGATAGGGATGATGAATGGTTCTGGCAAGGAGTGTGACCTTGTTGGATAGGGATGATGGATGGTTCTGGCAAGGAGTGTGACCTTGTTGGATAGGGATGATGGATGTTTCTGGTGAGTGCAGTCCTGTCGTATAGGGAGGATGGATGGTTCTGGTGAGGAGTGCTGTCCCATTGGATAGGGATGATGGATGGTTCTGGTGAAGAGCATGGTCCCGTCGGGTAGGGAGGATGGATGGCTCTGGTGAGGAGTGCTGTCCCATTGGATAGGGATGATGGATGGTTCTGGTGAAGAGCATGGTCCCGTCGGGTAGGGAGGATGGATGGCTCTGGTGAGGAGTGCTGTCCCATTGGATAGGGATGATGGATGGTTCTGGTGAAGAGCATGGTCCCGTCGGGTAGGGAGGATGGATGGCTCTGGTGAGGAGTGCTGTCCCATTGGATAGGGATGATGGATGGTTCTGGTGAGGAGTGTGACCCCTTTGGATAGGGATGATGGATGGTTCTGGTGAGGAGTGTGACCCCTTTGGATAGGGATGATGGATGGTTCTGGTGAGGTGTGCAGTCCTGTCGGATAGGGATGATGAATGGTTCTGGCAAGGAGTGTGACCTTGTTGGATAGGGATGATGGATGGTTCTGGCAAGGAGTGTGACCTTGTTGGATAGGGATGATGGATGGTTCTGGTGAGTGCAGTCCTGTCTGATAAGGAGGATGGATGGTTCTGGTGAGAAGTGCAGTCCTATCGGATAGGGATGATGGATGTTTCTGGTGAGTGCAGTCCTGTCGTATAGGGAGGATGGATGGTTCTGGTGAGGAGTGCTGTCCCATTGGATAGGGATGATGGATGGTTCTGGTGAAGAGCATGGTCCCGTCGGGTAGGGAGGATGGATGGCTCTGGTGAGGAGTGCTGTCCCATTGGATAGGGATGATGGATGGTTCTGGTGAAGAGCATGGTCCCGTCGGGTAGGGAGGATGGATGGCTCTGGTGAGGAGTGCTGTCCCATTGGATAGGGATGATGGATGGTTCTGGTGAGGAGTGTGACCCCTTTGGATAGGGATGATGGATGGTTCTGGTGAGGAGTGTGACCCCTTTGGATAGGGATGATGGATGGTTCTGGTGAGGTGTGCAGTCCTGTCGGATAGGGATGATGAATGGTTCTGGCAAGGAGTGTGACCTTGTTGGATAGGGATGATGGATGGTTCTGGCAAGGAGTGTGACCTTGTTGGATAGGGATGATGGATGGTTCTGGTGAGTGCAGTCCTGTCTGATAAGGAGGATGGATGGTTCTGGTGAGAAGTGCAGTCCTATCGGATAGGGATGATGGATGTTTCTGGTGAGTGCAGTCCTGTCGTATAGGGAGGATGGATGGTTCTGGTGAGGAGTGCTGTCCCATTGGATAGGGATGATGGATGGTTCTGGTGAAGAGCATGGTCCCGTCGGGTAGGGAGGATGGATGGCTCTGGTGAGGAGTGCTGTCCCATTGGATAGGGATGATGGATGGTTCTGGTGAAGAGCATGGTCCCGTCGGGTAGGGAGGATGGATGGCTCTGGTGAGGAGTGCTGTCCCATTGGATAGGGATGATGGATGGTTCTGGTGAAGAGCATGGTCCCGTCGGATAGGGAGGATGGATGGTTCTGGTGAGGAACACAGTCCTGTTGGATAGGGATGATAGATGGTTCTGGTGAGGAGTGCAGCCCTGTCGGATAGAGAGGATGGATGGTTCTGGTGAGGAGTGCGGCCCCGTCAGATAGGGATGATGGATGGTACTGGTGAGGAGTGTGGCCCCATCGGATAGGGAGGATGGCAGGCAGCTGAAGGAGGCAGTTCCGGAGCTGAGTCCTGATGAGCCGGGCTGGGTCCCTGGAGAGGTGCAGTGCATTCACCAAGGCCTGAGATCCGGCTGTCAACTGAGCACGTTCAGGTGTCTCATTTGTCCACAGACCAAGAGTGGGTCCGACCAAGAGGAGGCTCACTTTATCCGGGTGTGAAACCAGGATGCCAATCCATTCGTTTATTTACCGTGAGAAGTATGACTGCCACTGAATCAAATGACTGCCACTGAATCAACCACTCCAAGTTCACATGTTTGGTACATTTACTCCTTTTGAGCTGACGGACACTGGGAGCCAAGTCTTACAGGGCTGCTTGATGAGCTTTGATGAGAACAAGGGAAGTAGGATGAACTAACTGGAGGCAATGGGTCAAGGTGGCTTGATGCGTCTGTCTCTGAAGCAGCAATGACTTTTCCTTGCTAAAGGCACTGCGATCACGCAAGTGCGTGGCTTGAGACTCCATCTTTTGGGGATGTCTCTGGGTGACACCTGTGGGTCTACACTGGCCTCGGTAGTGTTTCCTGTGGCTAACTGACCCTAGGGACAGACATACTCTATTTAGTTTTTAGATATACTATTCCCTCTATCATGTTCTTGTCCAGTCTTGCTCATCAGGAACCATACGGTCTCTTCAAACTGTCTTGTCATATTTCTACTCTGTGTGTTGTTGTTACAGTTGACCTAGAGAGGACATTAGTCTAACTTCTGAGATATATCTCAGGATAACCTCCCAGTACAGCCACCATGAGGATCTTAGATGCTTAAAGGGATCATTATTTCTTTAGCTAAGTGGTACATGTTTTGCTTATTCTTAACTAGACATGCTTTTCTCCCAAGAGAATATGGTTCTAAGGATATGACGGTGACACTATACTTGCTTATGTAGAGCGTTCCCTTCAACAGTGATAATTATGATTATGATGACACCTGTTACTCACATATGCCATTTTACAGTTTTCAAAACGCTTTCTTTTTTTTTTTTTTTTTTTTTTTTTTTGAGACTGAGTCTCGCTCTGTCGCCCAGGCTGGAGTGCAGTGGCCGGATCTCAGCTCACTGCCAGCTCCGCCTCCCGGGTTTACGCCATTCTCCTGCCTCAGCCTCCCGAGTAGCTGGGATTACAGGCGCCCGCCACCTCGCCCGGCTAGTTTTTTTGTATTTTTTTAGTAGAGACGGGGTTTCACCGTGTTCGTCAGGATGGTCTCGATCTCCTGACCTCGTGATCCGCCCGTCTCGGCCTCCCAAAGTGCTGGGATTACAGGCTTGAGCCACCGCGCCCGGCCCAAAACGCTTTCTTGTGTATGACCTACTTTTGTCTTTAGAATGTTTCCCTGGGACACAGCCAAAGCTCTACACAGGTGCTTCACTGATCTGATTTCAGAGAGCCAAGTGTGGCCGCCCTGCAGTTAGATGTGGACATTCTAGTTACGTCTGCATCCTACCTAGTTTGAATCTCTGACTAGCTGTGTGACCTTGAAAAAGTTGCTACCTACTCAGGAGGCTGAGGCAGGAGGATCACTTGAACCCTGGAGGCAGAGGTTGAAGTGAGCCGAGATCACGCCACTGTCCTCCAGCCTGGGCTATGGAGCGACACTCTGTCTCAAAAAAAGAAAAAAAAAGAAAGAAAAAGAAAAAGTTGCTGCAACCAGGCACGGTGGCTCAAACCTGTAATCCCAGCACTATGGGAGGCCAATGCAAGCGGATTGCTTGAGGCCAGGAGTTCAAAACCAGCCTGGTCCACATAGTGAAACCCCATTTCTACTAAAATTACAAAAATTAGCCAGATGTGGTAGTGCACGCCTATAGTCTCAGGTACTGCTCAGGAGGCTGAGGCATGAGAATTGCTTCAACCCAGGACGCAAAGGTTGCTGTGAGCTGAGATCACACTGCAGGACTCCAGCCTGGGCAACAGAGTGAGACTCTGTCTAAAAAAAAAAAAAAGAAAAGAGAAAAAAAAAAAAGTTACTTCATCTCTCTGAGCCTTAGTTTCCTCATCTATACTATGGAAATAAGAATATCTACTTTTCACCATAAAAAATGGTAAGTGTGTGAGTTCACACAGATGTTAATTAGCTCGATTTAGCCATTCCACAGTGTCTACATATTTCAAAACATTATGTTGTACAGGATACATGTATGTAATCTATTTGTCCATTTCAATTAATTAATTTTTTAAAAAGAATATCGACCTTGAAAAGCTGTGATAATTAAAATGACCAGTGAGTCCTCTGACCACTTAGAAAGAGGTCAAAGTAGTAATCAGGCTTCTTCTACCTCCCACATGTATACCTAGGACTGAGACAAGCCAGCCAGTAAGGCACTTGATATTTTTCCCTATTTAATATTCTTCTTTATATGGACAACACTGTGACATCACTCGAGTTTTCTATCATGTGCAATTTGCATACATTATTATCTATGTTAACTTTAAAACTGTTCATGTTTGGTTGACAAGTATTAATTTAACATACACGTAAATTTGTTAGACCTGGACAAATTTGTGAAATTTGAAAAACAACTTGAAATTAGAAATTTGAACGTTTGACAAAGCAAATACTTCCATTGGCATCATCACACTTAGAAGTCTGATTTATTTCGCTTGAATCAGAAGTTTCAATGGGAATTGGTGATAGTTACCATTAATCCTCTGCTTTGCTTGTACTCTTTGAGGATACCGTTGATATTTTCCACAAATCCTGTTTGGGCTGCCCACCGGATATTAAAATTCTCCTTCACAAAGAGCGCTTCCATTCTTAAGTTGACCAGTAAGTGGTCAAGACAATCTTGCTAAAAGATAGAGGAAAATTAGAGATTTGTCTTTTTTTGTTGTTTAATTCTGACTATCATAACAGACCAAAATCACTATGGTTATTAAAGAAAGACAATATCCATTCACTAAATGTGGAAGTCAATTAATCCAGCACTGAGTATTTACAGAGCACCTGTGTGATACTATGTTACTTCTGAACAGTCTCCATGTCTACTCTGATGGCGGGCCACATTCTGGCTGAAAGAGTAGGAAGATACTGGAAATCAAATTTTCTTTTTAAAATATTTTAATTGCATCTACTTTTTGAATACTGCAGTTTCATGGTTCAAAATCCAAAAGAACAAAAGGTGTAGAGAAAAATATTCCCACTGGGTGGGGTGGCTCACACCTGTAATCCCAGCACTTTGGGAGGCCCAGGTGGGCGGATCATGAGGTCAGGAGGTTGAGGTCATCCTGGCTAACACAGTGAAATTCCGTCTCTACTAAAAAATACGAAAAATTAGCCGGGTGTGGTGGCGGGCACCAGTAGTCCCAGCTACTTGGGAGGCCGAGGCAGGAGAATGGCATGAACCCAGGAGGTGGAAATTGCAGTGAGCCGAGATCGCACCACTGCACTCCAGCCTGGGCGACAGAGCGAGACTCCATCTCAACAACAACAACAAAAAATTCCCTCTGACCTTTGACCACCACCAACCCAGTTCTGCTTCTCAGGGCAATCAATAGTATTAGTCCTTTCAGAAACATATTCGAGTGCAGTGTTTAAATGCAATTTATTCTTAAAAAGAATTGCATTCTAATGCAAGCTTAAAAAGCACACTGCAAAAAACCCTATTTTTTTGTTGTTGTAATGGAATTGGAATCTCAGCCTGCTGTTTGAATTTTAGAAAGAGGCCAAAGAAAATAATTCCCAGTGTTTGAATGGCATTTTATGCATCAAATAGCTTCCAAATACATTCTGTTTTGTTTCTTCTTTTTTTTTTTTTTGAGATGGAGTTTCTCATTGCCCAGGCTGGAGTGCAACGGTGCGATCTAGGCTCACCACAACCTCCGCTTCCTGGGTTCAAGTGATTCTCCTGCCTCAGCCTCCCAAGTAGCTGCGATTACAGGCATGTGTCACCAAGCCCAGCTAATTTTGTATTTTTAGTAGAGACAGGGTTTCACCCTGTTGGTCACGCTGGTCTCAAACTCCTGACCTCAGGTGATCCACCCACCTTGGTCTCCCAAAGTGCAGGGATTATGGGTATGAGTCACTGTGTCCGGCCCAAATCCATTTTCTGACCACGACCTCTGGGGGTTTTTCAGGAAAGACAGCTGAAGACAAGAGTAAGTTGTCTTAGGGTAGAACACCTGGTGTGGTAGGAGTTGAAGATGGCATTGGAACCTAGGCCTTCTGACACCAAATCCCTCACAGATCAATGTTATTTAGCCAAAACCTATCTGATATTAAAAAAAAAAAAATACTCAATATTATTGAGAAAGATAGTTAAAAAAAAAAAAACAAAAAACACCTCATATACTAACCGTTAAGTCCTTGGTTAGGTATGCATTTTCTCTGGGTATTTTCTGGATTTTTCCAGGGCCAGTATTTTTACTGATACACTGTTAGAGGAAAATTGAAATATTATTTGGTTTACCTGGAAGGCTTTACTTTATATAAAACTCAAATGGACCAGGCACATTTGCTCACGCCTGTAATCCCAACACTTTGGGGGGCCGAGGTGGGCGGATCACCTGAGATCAGGAGTTCGAGACCAACCTGGCCAACATGGTAAAACCCCATCTCCACTAAAAATACAAAAGTTAGCCAGGCGTGGTGGCACGTGCCTGTAGTACCAGCTACTCTGGAGGCTGAGACACAAGAATTGCTTGAACCCAGGAGGCGGAGGTTTCAGTGAGTCGAGATCACACCACGGTACTCCAGCCTGGCTGATAGAGCAAGACTCTGTCTCAAAAACAAACAAATAAACAACCTCAAATGAATGTGAACATAATTGGATTTTTTAAAATAGCATTAGTGCCAGGTAGTGGAGATAACGATCTGCCCTCAAGAGCTCCCAGTGTGAAAAGAGAGACAGAACTGTACACAGTTAATGATCATGTGGAGTGTCTGCAGCTCAGCAAAGGGGATTCTGTGCTATAGTCTGAATGTCTGTGTCCCACAAAATTCACATGTTGAGATCTTCACCCTTAAGCTGATGGTATTAGGAGTTGGGACTTTTAGGAAAGTGGATCATGAGGGTAGAGCCCTCAAGAATGAGATTAGTGGGCCGGGCACGGTGGCTCAAGCCTGTAATCCCAGCACTTTGGGAGGCCGAGACGGGCGGATCACGAGGTCAGGAGATCGAGACCATCCTGGCTAACACGGTGAAACCCCGTCTCTACTAAAAAATACAAAAAACTAGCCGGGCGAGGTGGCGGGCGCCTGTAGTCCCAGCTACTCGGGAGGCTGAGGCAGGAGAATGGCGTAAACCCGGGAGGCGGAGCTTGCAGTGAGCTGAGATCCGGCCACTGTACTCCAGCCTGGGCGACAGAGCGAGACTCCATCTCAAAAAAAAAAAAAAAAAAAAAAAAGAATGAGATTAGTGTCTTATAAAAGGACCCCAGAGAGTACCTTCGCCCCTCCACCATGTGAGGACACAGGGAGAAGGCGACATCTATGAAGCCAAAAAGCGGGCCCTCATCAGACACTGAATGGGAGTATAGGTGTGAGCCACTGCGCCCAGTCAATTCCTTTTCTTTTTAATCTTATTTTCTGTACGCTGCTCTGTGTGTGTGTGTGTGTGTGTGTGTATAAAATAAAACTACATTAATAAATTATAATATATTTATAAATATTAATTTTAATCTACAATGTATATTAAATAAAAACTAAGTAACCATCTGTCATTTTTTTTTCCCCACAATTTTTTTGTTTGTTTGTTTTTGAGACAAGGTCTTGCTCTGTCACCCAGGCTGGAGTGCAGTGGCACAATCTTAGCTCACTGCAACCTCTGCCTCCCAGGTTCAAGCAGTTCTCCTGCCTCAGCCTCCTGAGTAGCTGGGATTACAGTCATGCATCACCACGCCTGGCTAATTTTTGTATTTTTAGTAGAGATGGGGTTTCACCATGATGGTCAGGCTGGTCTCGAACTCCTGATCTCAAGGGATCTGCCTGACTCGGCCTCCCAAAGTGGGATTACAGGCATGAGAAGAGACAAGGTCTTGTTCTATTGCCCAGGCTGGAGTAAGGTGGTGCAATTATAGCTCACTGCAGCCTTGAATTCCTGGGTTCAAGCAATCCTGGCACCTCAGCCTCTCAAGTAGATGAAACTATAGATGTGCACCACCAAGTCTGGCTAATTTTAAAAATTTTTGTAGAGAGGGGGTCTCACTATGCCCAGTGCTGGTCCTGGACTCCTGGCCTAAAGTGATTCTTCCACCTGAACTCTTAAAGTGCTGGAATTACAGGTGTGAGCCACTGTGCCTGGCTGAATCTGCCTTGATCTTGCAGTTCCCAACCTCTGGAACTGTGAACAATAAATGTCTATTGTTTATAAGCTGCTTGGTTTATGGTATTTTGTTGTAGCAGCTCAAACAGACTAAAACAACCTGGGATGAAGACAGACACCTGTCCCATGCAGGAGGTGGGAATGAGGCAGGGAGCGTGCACAGAAAGATAGATGAACTGAATTTCTTTTCTTTTTTTCTTTTTCTTTTTTCTTTTTTTTGACAGGGTCTTGCTCTGTCACCCAGGCTAGTGTGCAGTGGTACAATCTTGGCTCACTGCAACCTCTGCCTCCTGGGCTCAAGTGATCCTCCCACCTCAGCCTCCTGAGTATCTGGGGCTGCAGGCACACCACCATGCCTGGCTGATTTCTGTATTTTTTTTTTTTTTTTTTTTTTTGTGGTAGAGATGGGGTTTCACCATGTTGCTCAGGCTTGAGCTGAATCTTAAAAAATGAATAGGGAGTAGCCAGGAGAAGGCTGCATTAGCTGGGCCACATGGTAGCTGCTTTAGCCAGAGCAGCCTGGACTGGAAGAGGAAACTCTCCCAGATCTAGACTCCTGAAGCTGGGCACAATGGCTCACACCTCTAATCCTAGCACTTTCAGAGGCCGAGGTGGGAGGATCATTTGAGCCCAGGAGTTTGAGGTTACAGTGAGCTATGATCACACCACTGCATTCCAGCCTGGGTGACAGAGCAAGACCCTGTCTCTAAAAAATTAAAAACAAACAAACAAACTTAGCCAGACACTGTGGCTTACCCCTGTAATCCCAGCACTTTGGGAGGTTGAGGCAGGAGGATCACTTGGGCTCAGGAGTTTCAGACCAGACATGGTCTGGTCTCATGGTGAGACCTCATCTTGACAAAAAAGAAAAAGAATGAAAATTAGCCAGGTATGGTGGTGCATGCCTGTGTTCCCAGCTACTTGAAAAACTGAGGCAGGAGGACCTCTTGAGCCCAGGATGTGAAGGGTGCAGTGAGCTATGATCACACCATGGCACTCCAGCCTGGGCGACAGAGCGAGACTCTATCAAAAAACTAAATAAATAAACAAATAAATAATATTAAAAATAGAGCTCCTGGAATTGGCCAATAGGTTGGTGAACCTGACCATATCAACACTTTGGGGCAAGTGCCTGTTGGTGGATTTCAGGGTTCTGGTGTGTCAGCTGCATGTGTGTCTGGGGTGCAGTGATCGCCATCTTCTTAACCTGAGCCCTACAGTGGTCTTTCTTATTTCCCTTTGTGCATATAAGAGAGAAAGGATATTTTGGTAGTACCGTTAAAGTATACACTGCAAATGCAGATAGTGAGTTTGGGTTTTAGGGATATTCTACTGAGGAGTCCCAGTTTTGCTAGCACAACTGATTGTATAACTACACTCCAGGAGGCAAAACTTCTTTTGTTTTGTTTTGTTTTGTTTTTGTTTTTTGAGATGGAGTCTTGCTCAGCAGCCCAGGCTAGAGTTCAGTGGCCCAATCTTGGCTCACTGCAACCACCGTCTCCTGGGTTCAAGCGATTCTCCCGTCTCAGCCTCCCGAGTAGCTGGGATTATAGGCACCCGCCATTCTGCCTGGCTAATTTTTGTATTTTAGTAGAGATGGGGTTTCATCATGTTGGCCAGGCTGGTCTTGAGCTCCTGACCTCAGGTGATCCGCCCACCTTCGACTCCCAAAGTGCTAGGATTACAGGCACGAGCCACCGTGCCTGGCCGGCAAAACTATTTATGATATGTCATCAAAGTATGGGATGAAACCACTGTACCTTGACTATATCTTCCAGGGTATGAACAGACTCATCCACAGCAACCAAGTAGTGAGGCTTTGGCGTGTGATCTATGACGTTTTGTATCACTCTGCAGACCCACAGGTAAAATAATCATCAGAGGGAAAAGGCGAAAGAGATGCAGTAAACTAGAATTCACTGACCACCACCCCCATGACTGGGGGTGGGGTTTGGTGCTTTGATAAGTTATCTCCATTTTCAGTAAGGTCAGGGTTGGGATGGTTATCTGCATTCTCCACATGAGGAAGATGCTAAAGAGTTCGGTGACATTTCTCAGGCTGAAGAGCTGTTGCGGAAGTGGAAGAGCAGCTTTTGACGCCAGATCCATCTGTTTCTGGACCTGTCTTCTTTCTAGCATACTGCCATGTCTCCCAACAAGGGGACCTGACCCCAGTAGGACCCCAGTTTATGAAGCCTTCCCCATCTAGTGGCTCATGTGAGCCTCACAACAGTGCTTTAGGGAGCTATTTTACAAAGTAAGACACAGATTTAGACAAGCTGTGGCTCTTTTAAGGAAGTCACGTAGCAACAGTGCCTAAGCCTGCTTTCCTATTCCGAGTTGCCAAGGTTTCCGAGTGCTTGCCTCTGTGCTGAGGGCGGCACAGGTGTGATCCCACGGAATTCTCACTGCCCTAGCATGTAGGTACTGCTGCTATGCCCGTAAGTAACTTTCCCAAGTTCACACAGCTAGTGAGAGGAAGAGCAGGGATTGGAACAAAAATTAAATAATTCCAGAGAGAAAAAAATAGTGAATAGATGTCTATCACAATAGACTTGTCAATTCTACCTCCATCTTAGCTTCCTTTCAATAAAATGAAAATAAATTGGATCCATGCTTCCCAATGTGCAGTTCACATTCATTTTGTATTTATTTCTTTTTTTTCTATATTTATTTATTTATTCATTTATTTATTTATTTTGAGTCTCGCTCTGTCACCCAGGCTGGCAGGCAGTGGTGTAATCACGGGTCACTGCAGCCTCAACCTCCCAGGCTCAAGTGATCCTCCCACCTCCGCCTCCCAGGTAGCTGGGACTACAGGCACGAGCCACCAAACCCGACTAATTTTTGTATTTTTTGTAGAGACAGGGTTTCACTATGTTGTCCAGCCTGGTCCCGAACTCCTCGGCTCAGGCGATCCTCCCACCTTGGCCTCCCAAAGTGTTTGGATTACAAGCATGAGCCACTATACCTAGCCTATTTTATATCCATTTCTCAGAACATTTCAGCTTTTTGCTTTTTCCTCTGTTAAATATTTGACAATCTTCAAAGAAACCTCTGGGGGGAAAATGCTACTTAAATGGGCCTGTCAAAAGATAAAATTATAACACATCTAGTTAAAGATTTCAATTGGCTTTATTTGTGATTCTAGAATCAGGCAACATTTCAACACATAAAATAGAACAAGTGTGCCAGTGAAATGAGCAGAGGTGGGTGGTTCGACAGGCAGAAAGGGCTGCAGAAAGCAGAAACAAAGAACAAGAAGCACATTGGTCATTTCAAAGTTACTTTCCTCGTAAGACAGGGACAGGTAGAACAACAGAAAGATAACTAATGGGGCTGGGCACAGTGACTCACACCTGTAATCCCAGCATTTTGGGAGGCCGAGGCAGGTGGATCACCTGAGATCAGGAGTTCGAGACCAGCCTGACCAACATGGTGAAACCCTGTCTCTACTAAAAATACAAAAATTAGCCAGGTGTGGTGGCGGGCACCTGTAGTCCCAGCTACTCAGGAGGCTGAGGCAGGAGAATCGCTTGAACCCAGGAGGCAGAGGTTGCAGTGAGCCAAGGTTGTGCCATTGCAGTCCAGCCTGGTGACAGAACAAGACTCCATGTCAAAAGAGAGAGAAAAAAAAAAAAAAATAGAAAGGAAAGATAACTGATAGGTTAGCACCAAGTTACTTCAGGCTACTTTTTGTCATAAGGATGAAAACACAGAGAGTTTTATTATCATAGCTACTGAAGACTGAAACTGGCTTGTTTGGGAAAGTAGCTTTCTCGAAAGGTCAGATAACAGCTTAGTTTCAGTTTGGTGCTGGAACTTTAGCATGGGTGACTCCATTTTGATTTTCAGTCTGGCCTGTTGGGGCCTAGTACAAGAACTTAGTCCAAAACAATGGCCTCCTATAACTTGTTTTTAACAGGCCCCAAGTCCTTCTGTAATGGGAATAATTTCACCCTCTAATTTAAGTTTGGAAGTAATATGTTAAGGACTAATGCCAAGTAAGTTATATTAATAATGTAAAAGACTCTTCTATATCTTTGAAATCCAGTAATGTCATAATGTAAAATCTCTGCAGAAAAAATGGGTATGTTTCGGTCCCTCCATCCCCAGGGATGGAGCAGATCCAGGGTTTTGTAGTGCCTGAAGCTTAGCCCATTTACAGCAAGCTTGTCAAACCACGGCCTGTGGGCCACATGAGGCCCAGGATGGCTTTGAATGCGGCCCAACACACTTTGTAAACTTTCTGAAAACATTATGAGATTTTTTTTTTTAAAGCTCATCAGTTATCGTTAGTGTCAGTGTATTTTATGTGTGACCCAAGACAAATCTTCTTCCAATGTGGCCCAGGGAAGCCAAAAGATTGGATATCCCTGACTTAGAGGATCCTCCTTTAAGAAAAATAATAAAGCGGGGCGCGGTGGCTCGCGCCTGTAATCCCAGCACTTTGGGAGGCCGAGGTGGATGGATCACGAGGTCAGGAGATCGAGACCATCCTGGCTGACATGGTGAAACCCCATCTCTACCAAAAATATAAAAAAATTAGCCGGGCATGGTGGCAGGCGCCTGTAGTCCCAGCTACTCGGAAGGCTGAGGCAGGAGAATGGCCTGAACCCGGGAGGCGGAGCTTGCAGTGAGCAGAGATCATGCCACTCACTCCAGCCTGGGGGACAGAGTGAGACTCCGTCTCAAAAATAATAATAATAATAATAATAATAATAATAATAATAAAAATGAGGTTCAGGGTCTCGGAAAGGGATCTGCTCAGGGGCATGGCCCTGAAGTTTAAACTTCCTTCATTTCCCAGTAAATCTAGAAATTCATCTGAGATTGTGACTAATTTGCCAGTGGCCAGTGGATGAGGGAAAGAGCGGGAATCTGGAAGCCAGGACCTCGGGGAAGTGCCGAAAGTGCTCCCTTCTGGGCATGTGCCGCAGAGGCGACAGAATGAAGTCCCCGGAAGCTGGAGCTGATGAACCACAAACACAGTGAACCAGCTCATTGACCTCACATTGAAGTCAGGGTCTTCAAAGGAGGAGAGAAGTTTCTGGATCTGCCTGAATACAGGGTTTAGATACTCTGTGAGTATAAAAAAACATATGTCAACTTGACCTACAACTGTCAAAGAAGAAAAAAGCTTCAGGTTTACAGTTTTCCATCTGAATTCTAGAATTTAAATTGGTGGGTTAGACATAGTAATCTCATCTGGGACAAAGGAATAAGAAACTATATCCTCAGAATGCACATACCAAATTCTTTCTTTTCCAAAATTGGAGGGCATTGCTATTCTGCCGATAGTTTCTAAGAGATGAACCTGAACTTGTCACCAGAAAGTAGAACTTTTGAACAGTGGACACTATTTCTTTAGATGCAAAATGGAGAAGACGGTACCTTCTGCATAGGGTTGTTATGAAGAACAAACACAATAATGCATGTAAGGGTCTTAGCACTGGGCAGATGCTCAAAAAGTATTAGCCTACAAACAAACACATTAACCAGTTCTACGAAGGTCATGTCTCTGGGAGAATGCTTACCCTGCTAGATCAAGAACATGGATTGTTGGAATTACATTTGTTCCATTGCCAAAAACTGGTAATGCAGGAATCTCACCCAACCAAGCCATCTGAAAGAAAAGCAAAATCATGTCCCCCAGTTATACATGGATGGCTATTACAGCTCACACATAAGTCTACAGTCAGAGGCATCCAAAAGGCCTAGCTATCTGCTTACGTAATTTCCTCCAGGGGGTGTTTTATAAATCAGTCCTGATGAGATTTAGGATCAAATTCTGCCAAGAGAAATAACGTGTAGCCTTGGGACTGAAATACTTTTCAAGAAATCTACAACCAGTTGTATTTAGTAGCTATATGCATGCCATCTACATAGAGAAGAAATGTTTTCACATGCATGATGTCTTAATTCTCACAAAAAAGACACATTAAAATTTAAAATTACCCCCACCAGTAGGGATGAAGTGACGGGAAATAATTACCATCAGTACAGGAGCGAAATGCTTAGTGGATAAAGTAGCGTGCAGGAGGTTACACTTGTGAGAGCTTGGACTGGAACCCCAATCCTCAGAGTCCAAATCCTCGTCTTTTCTTCTCATTAAGTATTTCAGTAACCAAAGAGACATGCTGAGTACTGTTTAAGTGTCACGTATTAGATTATTTTGAATTGTTGTTGAGTGAAAGATGTAGGGGTGGGGGTCACAGTAGACCACTGGGTCTTGTAAGGTATTTTGGACTTCAAGAAAGTGTTGAAGGGTTCTAAGCAGTGACGTGACACCAGCAGGCTTGCTTCTGTTGCCTTGTGGAGAAGTGGTGGGAAGGAGAGTCCGATGGGGAGAGAGAGATGATGGCAGGTGTGCAGGCGAGATAGGGTAGCCTAGCTTGGAGGTGGGAAGTGCACGGAGTGGGGATGGAGAGAAGGGAGATGTTGAGGAGGCTGACTGTAGAAACTGGGAATTTTGTGATGGGTAATGTGAAAGGAAAATAAATCTTGGGACCCCCAAAATCACTAAGCCAAAGGCAAAAGTCAAGCTGGGAACTACATAAAGCAAACCTGTCTCTCGTTCAAAGATTTTATTTTTGTTTCCTTTTTATAAATTATTATTATTTTTTGAGATTTCGAGATGGAGTCTTGCTGTCACCCAGGCTGCAGTGCAGTGGCACAATCTTGGCTTACTGCAACCTCTGCCTCCCAGGTTTAAGCGATTCTCCTCCCTCAGCCTCCCAAGTAGCTGGGATCACAGGCATGTGCCACCACACCTCGCTAATTTTTGTATTTTTAGTAGAGATGGGGGTTTCACCATGTTGGCCAGGCTGATCTTGAACTCCTGACCTCAGGTGATCCACCCGCCTCGGCCTCCCAATATGCTGGGATTACAGGCATGAGCCTCATTCAAAGATTTTAAAAGCTACATACCTTCCTCACAATTTGCCTACTAGGAAATTATTTGTAGGCCCCCAGAGCTTTACCCGAAAACAGTTCTGTTGAATTTCACCCTGACAATGTAAATTGACAGCTTATCTTCACAGGTACAAGACAAGGACAGAACTCAAAGTCATCCCTAGGCTCACCTGACAAATGCATATCTGATTGCTTCCTCTGCCCTGTGTTTATTTTATCTTACGTAAAAATGCAGATTCGCTGAGCTAGATAAATGCATAAGTGACTATTCCTCTACCCTTCCCTCATGTTGAACAGCTGATCAAAGACTCAAAAGAATACACCCACTTGCCTCTTATCTACCCACACCTTTTATTTATTTTTTGTAGACACAGGGTTTCACCATGTTGCCCACGCTGGTCTCAAACTTCTGGGTTCAAGCCATCCACTCACACTGGCCTCTCAAAGTGCTTTACTGGGACTATAGGCATCAGCCACCATGCCTGGCTTACCCACATCTTAAAAAAGATTCTTCCTCTTTCTCTAATATCTACCCTTTTCCCTTTAAATACTGAAGCACTCTAAGTCATCTTTGGAGAAAGGCACAGGCCTGTCTCCTTGGCATGCATCCTTATCCTTGGCACAATAAACTTCTAAATTGATTGAGACGTGTCTCAGAAACTTTTTTGGTTTGCAGTAAGGCGGGAGGAGTTGGATTCTGATCATGCAGCTGGTTGGAGGGTTGCCCCATTTTCTGAGATGGGGCCTTGGAGGAGGAGCAGGGTTGGGGATGACTGTAGGTATAGTTTGGATTTGGGAAAGACATCCAAGTTGAGGTGCTGAATAGGCAGCGGGACCTACAGAGCTAGAACTTACAAGAGAGAGAGCCTTGCTGGAGACTGAAGTCTGAGTCATTGGTATCAGTCATAGGAATAAACAGACCAAGGGAGAGAGAGCAGAAGGTGAAGAAAAAAGGTCTAGGGCCGAGGCCTGAGAATGCCAAGATTCAGTGAGCAGGCAGGTGAGAACAGCGCCAAGATTCAGTGAGCAGGCAGGTGAGAACAGCTGAGAATGGACAATGAGAAAGAGCTTCCTTGAGCTTCTCCTCTGCAACTGTCATATCTCTTGTATTAAAAAAATCAGTTCAAGGCTGGGCACAGTGGCTCACGCCTGTAATCCCAGCACTTTGGAGGCTGAGGCAGGCAGATCACAAAGTCAGGAGTTCAAGACCAGCCCGGCCAATATGGGGAAACTCCGTCTCTACTAAAAATACAAAAATTAGCCGGGCATGGTGGTGTGCACCTGTAATCCCAGTTACTCAGGAGGCTGAGGCAGGAGGAATTGCTTGAACCCAGGAGGTAGAGATTGCAGTGAGTTGAGATTGCGCCACTGCACTCCAGCCTGAGCGAAAGAGATAGGCTCCCTCTTTAAATAAATAAATAAATAAATAATCAAATAACAATTAAAAATTGGTTCAACCAACCTTTCTTGACTACACTTTTTCCTTTAACTCCTGCCTTCTTTCTTTGCACCTCTTCCTTTTACAGGAAAATTCCTTGAAATATTTTTCTATTCTCATTGTCTTCAATTCCCCTCCAGCTGTTCCCTCTTGAACCTACGTCTATTAGACTTTTGTTCCACCCAGTGCCAAAAAATTCAGTGGTCAATTTGCAGGTTTCATCTTAGTTGATTATCTGCAGTATCTGACACAATTTGTCATTATTTCTTTTCAAAAACTTTTTTTTTTTTTTTTTTTTTTTTTTTTTGAGACAGAGTCTCACTCTGTCACCCAGGCTGGAGTGCAGTGGCGCAATCTCGGCTCACTGCAAGCTCACACCTGCCTCAGCCTCCCGAGTAGCTGGGACTACAGGTGCCCGCCACCATGCCTGGCTAATTTTTTATATTTTTAGTAGAGACGGGGTTTCACTGTGTTAGCCAGGATGGTCTCGATCTCCTGACCTCGTGATCTGCCTGCCTCAGCCTCCCAAAGTGCTTGGATTACAGGCATGAGCCACCATACCAGGCCAAAAACATTTTTTTAATAATTATTTACTCTCTCTTATTTCCTCTCCTGCCTCCTGCCCACCTTCTCAACCTCCTTTTCTAATTCCTTCCCATTTCCCTATAACCTCCAATATTGGAGGGTTCCAAGACTCAGTCCTCAAGCCCTTATCTCTTCTCCATGTTCATTCACTAGTTTATGTCATCCAGTCCCAAGGATTTAAGTACCCACTGTATACTGACAGCTTCCATGATTATGTCTCCAGACCTGACCTCCCCCATGATCACCAAACTCTTTATGTCCAATTGCCTACCCAGTATCTATACTTGGATATGAATTATCTCAAACTTCCTGAACTTTTCTTTTCTTTTCTTTTTTTTTTTTTTTGAGGAGGAGTCTCGCTCTGTCGCCCAGGCTGGAGTGCAGTGGCGTGATCTCGGCTCACTGCAAGCTTCGCCTCCCAGGTTCCCGCCATTCTCCCGCCTCAGCCTCCGAGTAGCTGGGACTACAGGCGCCGCCACCTCGCCCGGCTAGTTTTTTGTATTTTTTAGTAGAGACGGGGTTTCACCGTGTTAGCCAGGAGGGTCTCGATCTCCTGACCTCGTGATCCACCCGCCTCGGCCTCCCAAAGTGCTGGGATTACAGGCTTGAGCCACCGCGCCCGGCCACTTCCTGAACTTTTCATTGCATTGTACCCCAACCAGCTCCATTCCCTGACTTCCTCGTCTCAATAAATGGCAGTGCCATACTTCTAGTTGCTTAGACCAAAATTCTTCAAGTTATCCTTTACTTTGTTTCTGTCATCCTTACCTCCAAGCTTTGAACGAATCCCACTGACTCTCTCTTCAAAACACGTCTGAAATCTGAAGTTTCCAGTGTCCCCACCATTCCCACCCAGGTCTCAGGCACTACCCTCCTCGCTGGTTTCCTTGCTTCCTGCTCCTGCCCTTGCCCCAAATAGTACATCCCCAGCACAGCAGAAGGAGAAAGCCGTCCTTTTCTATCACATGGATTATGTTGCTTCTGTGCTCAAACAGTCTAATGGTTGCCCAACTCACTCAGAAAGAAAGCCAGGGCTTCACGAGGGGCTACGAGTCTGGGCTTGGTCTGACTCTCTCATTACCGCTTTCATCTCATTACCACCGTTCTCCCATACTTCAGCTAGATTCATCTAGATTGGCCTTCAAATGTAGCCAGCACATTTCTGCCTCACTTCTTTGCAGTTACAATTCCCACTGCCTGGGATGCCTTTCTTCAGAAAGCCGATTAGCCAGCTCCCTCATTGCCTTTCCCTTCCTACTCAAATGTCACATCGTTGGAAAGACCTTCCTCAACCTTCCTATATAAGACGTAACACCCCCCAGCCCCGCCAACTTACTCCCCAGCACTCTCTGCCTTTCTCTGCTTTTTTGTTTTCCATACCCTGATTCAACATCTGAAATACTCAATATTTACTGACTTGTTTATTATCTATCTCTTTCTCCACCCCGCCAGAATGTAAGCTTCGCAAGAGGAGGGACTTTATTATTTTACTGTATCTCAAGTACCTACAACAGTTTCCAGCACCTGGTGGGCACTAGATCAATATTTGTTTCATGAATGAAAGGAGATACAATTTTTCTTTATTATTTTGAGAGTGGTGAATACAAGTTAATAATGGGAAAGAAACGTAGGTCTTTGTGGTCACATCCGTACTTTCTTTCAGTTTCTGCTGTTCTATTGCACTAACCACATCCGAAGCAATCAGAAACACCTTCCCTTCAAATTGTGTATCTTTATCGTAAGACACTTTTAAACATTCCATGTCATCACTGAAAAGCCATACCTTAAAAAATGTGTGTAACATGCCTCCTTCTGCTCCATACTGGAGTCCAGCAGCAACTACATAAGTTGCAAATTTTCTGGTCTATTAGATAAAATACAGAAGAAAAAAGCTGGATGTAATATTATTAATCATATTGAACCAGATTATTTTAGTAGTTAAAATGAGCACTTTTGGAACTTCCGTCAACTCTTGCAGGTTACTGAGGTATTGTTCAGAATAAAATCGTATCTCTCAAAGGGAGAAACAACACCCCACACTATTCAGGAATACCTCTGACCACTATTACAATTTAACAAGGACTCCTAATTAAATTAAAGCCTGGGTTTTTGTGAAAACTTAGTACCTGTAAGCTGTATGCTGGGCACTGAGGGGGAAAAGAAGATAGAAAAACAGGTCTTTCCATGAGGATCTTTAATGATCTAGTACATGAAACCAAGAAGCTGGTGATGGGCCTTAACATAGGGATGGAAATTCACATGGATTGTCCACTTCACCCTGGATGAGCAGTTTAGGCACTGTAAGAACTGGCCTCAATATTTCTTTATTTTTAATTTTTAATATTTGTGGGTATATACTAAGTATATATATTTATGGGGGTGTATGAGATGTTTCAATACAGGAATGCAATGTGAAATAAGCACACCATGGAGAACGGGGTATCCATCCCTTCAAGCATTTATCCATTGAGTTACAAACACTCCAATTACACTCTTTTAGGTTATTTAAAAACCTACAGTTCAGTTATTACTGACTATAGTCACCTTGTTGTGCTATCAAATAGTAGGTCTTATTCATTCTTTCTAACTTTTTTTGTACTCATTCACTATCCCTTCCTCCCCCCACCCCCTAGTACCCTTCTCAGCCTCTACTCTCTGCCTCCATATTTAACCAGATAAGCTCAAAATACCATCTTTATTATTGATATGAGCTCTACTTGAGGCCATGCCTTAGGTGAGCTATGATGATGAGCTTCCTAACCCTGAATCTGGAATAAAATTAACTTTTCCAACCAGTCCCAGGCAACACTGGACAACGAGGGACTTCTCCACATGGTGGCCTGCTGCTGTAAGTCTCAGAGCATGAGGAAGGTGAAATGCACAGTAGCCACCATCCGTGGAGTCCCAGAGAGAAGGGAAGGAGGAGGGGCCAAGCTCACATGGCCAGGCCCTTCCCAAACCCACCAATCAGAAAAGTCGCTTGAGCTTCTTCAGGCGAACAGGGGATGGTGCAAGAAGATAGGAGTTTTTTGTTTGTTTTGAGACAGAGTTTCACTTGTTGCCCAGGCTGGAGTGCCGTGGCATAATCTAGGCTCACCGCAACCTCGGCCTCCTGGGTTCAACTGATTCTCCTGCCTCAGCCTCCCAAGTAGCTGGGATTACAGGCGAGAACCACCATGCCCAGGTAATTTTTGTAGTTTTAATAGAGACAGGGTTTCACCATGTTGGCCAGGCTGGTCTTGAACTCCTGACCTCAAGTGATCCGCCTGCCTCGGCCTCCCAAAGTGCTGGGATTATAGGCGTGAGCCACCGTGCCCAGCCTACAGGAGTTTTTAGGAAGAATGTTACTCAGGCTCTTGTGGGAAGATAGTGATCCCACCTCACAAATATTAGGCCTGAGAAGGGGGACATAACCACAAACACGATAGAGATTTTAAAAGTTATAAGAGAGACTTATGGAAAACTTTCTGCCAACTCAATTGAAAATTTAGCCTAAAGGGCTCATTTCTTGCCCCCAAACTCCTGCTAACTGCCTTCCCACAGTCCAGGACAGTTTTTCAACCAAAGTCTACCAAACAGTCAAAGGATAAGCCCAGAGGCAGAGCAAGATGGTGGGATGGAAGCCTCCCCCGCAAGGACAATAACCACACAGAGAAAAGCTTCATAAGAACCAAAAATCAGGTGAGCCCTCATCGCACCTATGTTAACTTCATATTGCTGAAAGAGGCACCGAAGAACCAGAAAAAACAGTTTGGAATCGCCAAAGCCACCCACCCCCGCCAGCAGGAGCGCATCTCTGGGCGCTGCAGGAGGGAGAACACAACATTGAGAGGCATTGAACTCAGCACTGTCCTGTTAGGGCAAAAAGGAAAACCAGACCAAACGCAGCTGACACCCGCCCAGCCCACGGAAGGAGCATTTAAACCAGTCCGAGTCAGAGGGGACTTTCTGGTATCAGTGGTCAGAACTTAAGTGCCTCCAAACCTCGCCACCGAGGGCTATAGCGCTCTGTGTCTCCAAGCAAACTTGAAAGACAGTCCAGGCCATAAGGACTGCAACTCTAGGTGAGTTCCAGTGCTGAGCGAGGCCCAGTGACAGTGGACTGGAGAGGGCACACAACATACCGAGACACCAGCTGGGGCAGCCAAGGGAGAGCTGGCACCACCTCTCTAACGCCAGGCTGCACAGCTCGCGGCTCCAAAGAGACCCCTTCCTTCCACGTGAGGAGCAGAGAGGGAAGAGTGGGGGGAACTTTGTCTTGCATCTAGGACACCAGCTCAGTCACAGCAGGAAGGGGCACCTGTGAGTAGGGAGGCCCTCATTCTAGGCCCTCGCTCGCAGATGACATTTCTTGACACAACCTGGGCCAGAAGGGAACCTGCTGCCCTGAAGGAAAGGACCTAGTCTCGGCAGCATTCATCGCCTGCTAACTGGAGAGCCCTTGGGCCCTGAATAACCAGCATTGATACCCAGGTACTATGTCGAGGGCCTTGGATGAGACTTGCTGGCTTCAGGTGACATTCAGCACATTCCCAGCTGTGGTGACTACTGGGCAAAACTCCTTCTGCTTGAGAAAAGCAGAGGGAACAGTAAAGGGGACTTTGTCTTGCACCTTAGGTGCCAGCATGGCGAAAGTTGGGTAGAGCACGAAGCAGGCTCTTGGAGTCCCTGCCATGACCTGACTCTTGAATGGCATTTCTGGACCTGTCCTGGGACAGAGGGGAGCCCATTTTCCTGAAGGGTGAGTCCCAGGCCAGGCAGCAGTCAAGACCAGCTGACTTAAGAGACCTTGGACCCTAAGGGAACATCAGCACTAGTCTGTCAGCACTCCTTGTGGCCTGGGGTGGCTACTGGGTGAGGCTCCTCTGTCTTTGGAAAGAAGAGGGAAGACTGGGAAGGACTATGTCTTGTGGTTTGAGTGCTAGCTCAGCCGCAATACAACAGAACACCAGGTAGACTTAGTTTATCACTAAGGTTTATCACTGTAGTCCCTGACTCCCAGATGGCACTTCTTGACCCACCTGGGACCTGGGGGACCTTGCCACCCTGAAGGGAAGGACACAGGCCTGGCTGGTTATGTGACCTGCTGATTGTGGAGCCCCAGAGCCCTGAGTGAACAAAAGCAGTAACCAGGGAGTGGTTACAGCAGGCCTTGGGCAAGATCCAGTGCTGTGCTGGCTTCAGGTCTGACCCAGCACAGTCATAGTGGTGGTGCCTACAGGGGTGCTTGTGTCACTCCACCCCCAGCTTTAGGTGGCTTAGAACAGAGAGAGAGAGAGAGAGAGAGAGAGAGAGAGAGAGAGAGACACTCTGTATATTTAGGAGAATGTAAGGGAAGAGAACAAGAGTCTGCCTGGTAATCCAGAGAATTCTTCCAGATTTAGTCTAAGACTATCAAGGTAATACCTCTATGAGTCTGCAGGAACTGCAGCATCACTGGGCTTGGGGTGCCCCCTAAAGCAGATACAACATAGATCATAACACATAAGTCCTTTCAAATATCTGGAATGCCTTCCCAAGAGGGACAGGTACAAACAAGCCCAGATAGTAAAGACAGCAATAAATACCCAACTCTTCAATGCCCAGACACCGAAGTACATCAACTAGCATCAACACAACCCAGGAAAGCATGACCTCACCAAATGAACTAAATAAGGTACCAGGGATCAATCCTGGCAAAAGAGAGATATGTGACCTTTCAGACAGAGAATTCAAAATTTAGCTGTATTGAGGAAAGTCAAAGAAAATCAAGAAAACACAGAGAAGGAATTCAGAATTCCATCAGATGACTTTAACAAAGAGATTGAAATAATTTTAAAAAATCAAGCAGAAACTCCGGAACTGAAAAATGCAATTGCTATACTGAAGAATGAATCAGAGTCCTTTAATAGCAAAATTGATCAAAGAAGAAAGAGTGAGCTTGAAAACCCCCTATTAAAAAATATAGTCAGAGGAAAAAACCAGAAGCTTCTTCTCCTCCAAAGGATCACAGCTCCTCACCAGCAACGGAACAAAGCTGGATGGAGAATGACTTTGATGAGCTGACAGAAGTAGGCTTCCGAAGGTCGGTAATAACAAACTTCTCCAAGCTAAAGGAGGATGTTCGAACCCATTGCAAAGAAGCTAAAAACCTTGAAAAAAGATTAGACAAATGGCAACTAGAATAAATGGTGTAGAAAAGACCTTAAATGACCTGAGGAGCTAAAAACCATGGCATGAGAACTACGTAATGCATGCACAAGCTTTAGTAGACAATTCGATCAACTGGAAGAAAGGGTATCAGTGATTGAAGGTCAAATTAATGAAATGAAGTGAGAAGAGAAGTTTAGAGAAAAAAGAGTAAAGAGAAATGAACAAAGCCTCCACGAGATATTGGACTATGTGAAAAGACCAAATCTACATTTGACTGGTGTACCTGAAAGTGACGGGGAGAATGGAACCAAACTGGAAAACAACTTTCAGGATATTATCCAGGAGAACTTCCCCAACCTAGCAAGGCAGGCCAACATTCAAATTCAGGAAATACAGAGAACACCACAAAGATACTCCTCGAGAAGAGCAACTCCAAGGCACATAATTGTCAAATTCACCAAGGTTGAAATGAAAGAAAAAATGTTAAGGGCAGCCAGAGACAAAGGTCAAGTTACCCACAAAGGGAAGCCCATCAGAGTAACAGCAGACCTCTCAGCAGAAACCCTACCAGCCAGAAGAGAGTGGGGGCCAATATTCAACATTCCTCAAGAAAAGAATTTTCAACCCAGAATTTCATATCCAGCCAAACTAAGCTTCATAAGTGAAGGATAAATAAAATCCTTTACAGACCAGCAAATGCTGAGAGATTTTGTCACCACCAGGCCTTCCTTACAAGAGCACTAAGCGAGGAAGCACTAAATGAGGAAAGCACTAAACGAGGAAAGGAACAACCAGTATCAGCCACTGCAAAAGCATGCCAAATTGTAAAGATCATGGATGCTAGGAAGAAACCACATGAACTAACAGGCAAAATAACCAGCTAACATCATAATGACAGGATCAAATTCACACATAACAATATTAATCTTATATGTAAATGGGCTAAATGCCCCAATTAAAAGACATAGACTGGCAAATTGGATAAAGAGTCAAGACCCATCAGTGTGCTGTATTCAGGAGACCCATCTCACATGCAGAGACACACATAGGCTCAAAATAAAGGGATGGAGGAAGATCTACCAAGCAAATGGAAAGCAAGAAAAAGAGCAGGGGTTGCAATCCTGGTGAGAGAGGGAATGCCCTCTCTCACCACTCCTATTCAACGTAGTGTTGGAAGTTCTGGCCAGGGCAATCAGGCAAAAGAAAGAAAAGGGTATTCAATTAGGAAAAGAGGAAGTCAAATTGTCCTGATAAAACAGACTTTAAACCAACAAACATCAAAAGAGACAAAGAAGGCCATTACATAATGGTAAAGGGATCAATTCAATAAGAAGAACTAACTATCCTAAATATATATGCAGCCAATACAGGAGCACCCAGATTCATAAAGCAAGTCCTTAGAGACCTACAAAGAGGCTTAGACTCCCACACAATAATAATGGGAGACTTTAACACCCCACTGTCAATATTAGACAGATCAATGAGACAGAAAGTTAAGAAGGATATCCAGGACTTGAACTCAGCTCTGCACCAAGCAGACCCAATAGACATCTACAGAACTCTCCACCCCAAATCAACAGAATATACATTCTTCTCAGCACAACATCGCACTTATTCCAAAATTGACCACACAGTTGGAAGTAAAGCACTCCTCAGCAAATGTAAAAGAACAGAAATCACAACAAACTGTCTCTCAGACCACAGTGAAATCAAATTAGAATGCAGGATTAAGAAACTCCCTCCAAACTGCTCAACTACATGGAAACTGAACAACCTGCTTCTGAATGACTACTGGGTACATAACGAAATGAAAGCATAAAAAAAGATGTTCTTTGAAACCAATGAGAACAAAGACACAACCTACCAGAATCTCTGGGACACATTTAAAGCAGTGTGTTAGATGGAAATTTATAGCACTAAATGCCCACAAGAGAAACGAGGAAAGATCTAAAATCAACACCCTAACATCACAGTTAAAAGAACTAGAGAAGCAAGAGCAAACACATTCAAAAGCTAGAAGAAGGCAAGAAATAGCTAAGATTAGAGCAGAACTGAAGGAGATGGAGAAACAAAAAGCCCTTCAGAGCTGGTTTTTTGAAAAGATAAACAAAACAGACCACTAGCAAGACTAATAAAGAAGAAAAGAGAGAAGAATCAAATAGACGCAATAAAAATGACAAAGAGATATCACTACCGATCCCACAGAAATACAAACTACCATCAGAGAACACTATAAACACTTCTATGCAAATAAACTAGAAAATCTAGAAGAAATGGATGAATTCCTGGACATACACACCCTCCCAAGACTAAACCAGGAAGACGTTGAATTCCTGAATAGACCAATAACAGGCTCTGAAATTGAGGCAATAATTAACAGCCTACGAACCAAAAAAAGTCCAGGACCGGATGGATTCACAGCCGAATTCTACCAGAGGTACAAAGAGGAGCTGGAACCATTCCTTCTGAAACTATTCCAATCAATAGAAAAAGAGGGAATCCTCCCTAACTCTTTTTTTTTTTCTGAGACGGAGTCTCGCTCTGTCGCCCAGGCTGGAGTGCAGTGGCCGGATCTCAGCTCACTGCAAGCTCCGCCTCCCGGGTTCACGCTATTCTCCTGCCTCAGCCTCCCGAGTAGTTGGGACTACAGGCGCCCGCCACTGCGCCTGGCTAGTTTTTTTATTTTTTAGTAGAGGCGGGGTTTCACCATGTTCGCCAGGATGGTCTCGATCTCCTGACCTCGTGATCCACCCGTCTCGGCCTCCCAAAGTGCTGGGATTACAGGTTTGAGCCACCGCGCCCGGCCCCTAACTCATTTTATGAGGCCAGCATCATCCTGATACCAAAGCCTGGCAGAGACACAACAAAAAAAGAGAATTTTAGACCAATATTCCTGATGAATATCAATGCGAAAATCCTCAATAAAATACTGGCAAACTGATTCCAGCAGCACATCAAAAAGTTTATCCACCAAGATCAAGTTGGCTTCATCCCTGGGATGCAAGACTGGGGTTCAACATATGCAAATCAATAAATGTAATCCATCACATAAACAGAACCAAAGACAAAAACCACATGATTATCTCAATAGATGCAGAAAAGGCCTTCAACAAAATTCAACAGCCCTTCATGCTAAAAACTCTCAATAAACTAGGTGTTGATGGGACGTATCTCAAAATAATAAGAGCTATTTATGACAAACCCACTGCCAATATCATACTGAATGGGCAAAAACTGGAAGTATTCCCTTTGAAAACTGGTATAAGACAGGGATGCCCTCTCTCACCACTCCTATTCAACGTAGTGTTGGAAGTTCTGGCCAGTGCAATCAGGCAAGAGAAAGAAAAAAGGGTATTCAATCAAAATTGTCCCTGTTTGCAGATGACATGATTGTATATTTAGAAAACCCCATTGTCTCAGCCCAAAATCTCCTTAAGCTGATAAGCAACTTCAGCAAAATCTCAGGATACAAAATCAATGTGGAGAAATCACAAGCATTCCTATATACCAATAGCAGACAAAGAGAGAGCTAAATCATGAGTGAACTCCCATTCACACTGGATTCAAAGAGAATAAAATACCTAGGAATGCAACTTACAAGGGATGTGAAGGACCTCTTCAAGGAGAACTACAAACCACTGCTCAACAAAATAAAAGAGGACACAAACAAATGCAAGAACATTCCATGCTCATGGACAGGAAGAATCAACATCATGAAAATGGCCATACTGCCCAAGGTAATTTATAGATTCAATGCCATCCCCATCAAGCTACCAATAACTTTCTTCACAGAATTGGAAAAAAACTACTTTAAATTTCATATGGAACCAAAAAAGAGCCCACATTGTCAAGACAATCCTAAGCAAAAAGAACAAAGCTGGAGGCATCAGGCTACCTGACTTCAAACTATACTACAAGGCTACAGTAACCAAAACAGCACGGTACTGGTACCAAAACAGACATATAGACCAATGGAACAGAACAGAGGCCTCAGAAATAACACCACACATCCTCAACCATCTGATCTTTGACAAACCTGCCAAAAACCAGAAATGGGGAAAGGATTCCCTATTTCATAAACAGTGCTGGGAAAACTGGCTAGCCATATGTGGAAAGCTGAAACTGGATCCTTTCCTTACACCTTATACAAAAATTAATTCAAGATGGATTAAAGACTTAAATGTTAGACCTAAAACCATAAAAACCCCAGAAGAAAACCTAGGCAGTACCATTCAGGACATAGGCATGGGCAAGGACTTCATGACTAAAACACCAAAAGCAATGGCAATAAAAGCCAAAATAGACAAATGGGATCTAATTAAACCAAAGAGCTTCTGCACAGCAAAAGACACTGCCATCAGAGTGAACAGGCAACCTATGGAATGGGAGAAAATTTTTACAATCTACCCATCTGACAAAGTGCTAATATCCAGAATCTACAAAGAATTTAAACAAATTTACAAGAAAAAAAAATCAAACAACCCCATCAAAAAGTGAGCAAAAGATATGAACAGACACTTTACAAAAGAAGACATTTATCCAGCCAACAGACACATGAAAAAATGCTCATCATCACTGGTCATCAGAGAAATGCAAATAAAAATCATAATGAGATACCATCTCATGCCAGTTAGAATGGTATCATTAAAAAGTCAGGAAACAACAGGTGCTGGAGAGGATGTGGAGAAATAGGAATGCTTTTACACTGTTGGTGGGACTGTAAACTAGTTCAACCATTGTGGAAGACAGTGTGGTGATTCCTCAAGGATCTAGAACTAGAAATACCATTCAACTCAGTGATCCCATTACTGGGTATATACCCAAAGGATTATAAATCATGCTACTATAAGGACACATGCACATGTATGTTTATTGCAGCACTATTCACAATAGCAAAGACTTGGAACCAACCCAAATGTCCATCAATGATAGACTGGATTAAGAAAATGTGGCACATATACACCATGGAATACTATGCAGCCATAAAAAAGGATGAGTTCATGTCTTTGGAGGGACATGGATGAAGGTGCAAACCACCATTCTGAGCAAACTATCGCAAGGACAGAAAACCAAACACCACATGTTCTCACTCACAGGTGGGAATTGAACAATGAGAACACTTGGACACAGGGTGGGGAACATCACACATTGGGGCCTGTAGTGGGGTAGGGGGATGGGAGAAGGATAGCATTAGGAGAAATAGCTAATGTAAATGACGAATTAACAGGTGCAGCAAATCATGGCACATGTATAGCTATGTAACAAACCTGCATGTTGTGCACATGTACCCTAGAACTTAAAGTATGTGTGTGTGTATATATACACACATATATATATATAAAGTGAACAGGTTTTCAAAGCTCTCTACATGCAAACTTATACAATTATCCCTTTAATTTTTTTTTTTTTTTTTTTTTTTTTTTTTTTTTTTTTTTTTTGAGACGGAGTCTGGCTCTGTCGCCTAGGCTGGAGTGCAGTGGCCGGATCTCAGCTCACTGCAAGCTCCGCCTCCCGGGTTTACGCCATTCTCCTGCCTCAGCCTCCCGAGTAGCTGGGACTACAGGCGCCCGCCACCTCGCCCGGCTAGATTTTTTTGTATTTTTTAGTAGAGGCGGGGTTTCACTGTGTTAGCCAGGATGGTCTCGATCTCCTGACCTCGTGATCCGCCCGTCTCGGCCTCCCAAAGTGCTGGGATTACAGGCTTGAGCCACCGCGCCCAGCCATCCCTTTAATTTTTATCTTCACATATATATATATATACATGATCTACTTGTTTCTGAGTATAAATAAACTATATGTTCTTGGCAAAGAAAACCCCAATATATATATATATATGTATATAGTCAGAGGAGACAAAAGAAAGAAAAACAATGAAACATGCCTATAGGATCTAGAAAATAGCCTCAAAGGGCACCTCTAAGAGTTATGGCCTTAAAGAGGAAGTCGAGTAAGAGACAGGTATAGACAGTTTATTCAGTGGGATAATAGCGGAGCACTTCTCAAACCTAGAGAAACATATCAACATCCAAGTACAAGAAGGTCACAGAATACTAAGCAGATTTGACTCAAACAACATGATACGGCTTGGGTCTGTGTTCCTGCTCAAATCTCATGTCGAATTGTAATCCCCAGTGTTGGAAGAGGGTCCTTGTGGGAGGTGATTGGCTCATGGGGCCAGATTTACCCCTTGCTGTTCTTGTAATAGTGAGTGAGTTCTCATGAGATCTGGTTGTTTATAAAAGTGTTTAGCAGCTGCCCCTTCACTCTCTCTCCCTCCTTCTCAGGCCATGTAAGATGTGTCTGCTTCCCCTTTGTCTTCTGCCATGATTGTGAGTTTCCTGAGGCCTCCCCAAACATGCTTCCTGTACAGCCTGTGGAGCTGTGCTGTGAGTCAATTAAATCAATTTTTTTTTTTTTTTGAGATGGAGTTTCACTCTTGTTCCCCAGGCTGGAGTAGCAATGGCATGATCTCAGGTCACTGCAATCTCTGTCTCCTGGGTTCAAGTGATTCTCCTGCCTCAGTCTCTTGAGTAGCTGGGATTACAGGCATGTACTACCACACCCTGGCTAATTCTGTATTTTTAGTAGAGATGGGGTTTCTACATGTTGGCCAAGCTGGTCTTGAACTCCCAGCCTCAGGTGATCTGCCCACCTCTGCCTCCCAAAGTGCTGGGATTACAGGCATGAGCCACCACACCCAGCCTAAACCTCTTTCCTTTATACATTACCCAGTCTCAGTTAGTTCTTCATAGCAGTGCATGAATGGACTAGTACAGAAGACAACCTATAGGCATATAATAATCAGACTCACAAAGGTAAAGGATTAAAAAAGGATCCAAAAAGCAGGAAAAGAAAAGAAACAAATAACATACAATGGAGTTCTAATACATCTGGCAGCAGATCTTTCAGTGGAAAACCTTACATGCCAGGAGAGAGTGGCATGTCATATTGAAAAGTACTGAAGGAAAAAAACTTTCACCTAGAATAGTATATCTGGTGAAAATCTCCTTTAAGCATGGAGGAGAAATACTTTCCCAGACAAACAAAAGCTGAAGGATTTCATCAATAGCAGACCTGTCCTACAAGAAACACTAAAAGGAGTACTTCGGTCAGAAAGAAAAAGACATTAATGAACAATAAATAATCACCTGAAGGTATAAAACTCACTGGTAATAGGAAGTACACAGAAAAACACAAAATATTACAACACTTTCACGGTGGTGTGTAAACTATCTCATTCTAAGTGGGAAGACTGGGGCGGGCGCGGGGGCTCAAGCCTGTAATCCCAGCACTTTGGGAGGCCGAGACGGGTGGATCACGAGGTCAGGAGATCGAGACCATCCTGGCGAACACAGTGAAACCCCGCCTCTACTAAAAAATACAAAATACTAGCCAGGTGAGGTGGCGGGCGCCTGTAGTCCCAGCTACTCGGGAGGCTGAGGCAGGAGAATGGCGTGAACCCGGGAGGTGGAGCTTGCAGTGAGCTGAGATCCAGCCACTGCACTCCAGCCTGGGGTGACAGAGCGAGACTCCGTCTCAAAAAAAAAAAAAAAAAAAAACTAAGTAGGAAGACTGAACAATGAACCAGTCAAAAATAATAACTACAACAACTTTTTATGACACAGTACAATAAGATATAAATACAAACATCAAAAAGTTAAAAAATTGGGGGATAGAAGTAAGGCATAGAGTTTTTAATTAGTTTTCTTTTTGCTTGTTTCTTTACACCAATAGCCTTCAGTTGTTATCAGATTAAAATAATAGGTTATAAGACAGTATTTGCAAGCCTCATTGTAACCTAAAAAAAAAAAAAAAAAAACCTTAACAATGGATGCACAAAAAATAAAAAGCAAGAAACTAGGCCGGGTGCAGTGGCTCACGCCTGTAATCCTAGCACTTTGGGAGGCCAAGGAGGGTGGATCACGAAGTCAGGAGATCAAGACCATCCTGGCTAACATGGTGAAACCCTGTCTCTACTAAATATACAAAAAATTAGCTGGGTGTGGTGGTGGTTGCCTGTAGTCCCAGCTACTCAGGAGACTGAGGCAGGAGAATGGTGTGAACCTGGGAGGTGGAGCTTGCAGTGAGCCGAGATTGCACCACTGCACTCCAGCCTGGGTGACAGAGTGAGACTCTGTCTCACAAAAAAAAGCAAGAAACTAACTAAATCATATTACCAGAGAAAATCACCATCCCTAGAGCAAGATAGGAAGGAAAGAAAGAAGAGGAAGACAAGACAATAAAACAACTAGAAAACACATAACAAAATGGCAGGAGTAAGTCCTTATCAATAATAACATTGAATGTAAGCGGACTAAATTCCCTAATCAAAAGACATAGACTGGCTGAACTGATGAAAAAAAACAAGACGCATTGATCTGTTGCCTACAAGAAACACACTTTACCTGTAAAGACACACAGACTGAAAATAAAGGGATGGATAAAGATATTCCATGCCAATGGAAACCGAAAAAGAGCAGGAGTTGCTATACTTATATCAGACAAAACAGTTTTCAAGACAAACTATGGCCGGGCACAGTGGCTCACACCTGTAATCCCAGCACTTTGGGAGGCCGAGGCGGGTGGATCACCTGAGGTTAGGAGTTCAAGACCAGCCTGGCCAACATGGTGAAACCCTGTCTCTACTAAAAATACAAAAATTAGCCAGGTGTGGCAGCAGGCACCTGTAATCCCAGTTACTCAGGAGGCTGAGGCAGGAGAGTCGCTTGAACTGGGTAGGCGGAGGTTGCAGTGAGCAGAGATCACACCACTGCACTCCAGCCCAGGCGACAGAGTGAGACTGTCTTAAAAAAAAAAAAAAAAAAAAAATTCAATGCAACTCATTAAAAGAGGAAAGCAATTTTGGTATCAAGCAATTCAGGACTATTTTAGCAACTTGTATAATTATTAGGGTCTCCTCTTTACCTCAAAAAACTGAATAGAAGTCCATCTTTTGTGTGTGTAATCTTGTATATGAATGTGCTGACCGAGGATGTGATAGCAGTAGATAAACACTTGACAACCAGCCTCTGGGGTGCATAGACTGTGTCTGCTTTATCAAAGGCTGTGAGGACAGCTCCTCATCACAGTGCCTGGTCCGTAACTGGATCTAACTGGACATTTGTTAATGAATGTGTTAAATGATGATTTCCAAGGGTCTATCTCCCAGATGAAGACATTAGCATCACTGATCAAAAAGGATCATTGGGATGACCAAATTGGCCGAATCAATCTTATTAATGGTGTAGAAAAGAGTGATTAAGAAAGTTGGGGATAAAAAGAATAGATTTTGACAATGAAATTTTGATTTTATTATTTAAATGACAAGTGTAAGGTTTTGTAATAAAAAAGATATTAAGTTGATCATACTTCTCATTTTAGACTGTTATTTACTTAAATCAGCTTTATATGTGTGAGAATACATTTTCAACCTGTAAATTAAACATAAATGATCAAGAAATCATGGGTTCTAACAAAATAATAGTTATGGAATTTGGAACTGGAATAAATTTAAATCTAATCTAGCCCCTTTACTTATTGTACGCCCAAAAGTGTAATAACTAGGCTAAAGTCGTATGGTTATGGACAGAAAAAGGGCTAGAATTCCTAATTTCCTGTTGTTTCTTTAAATGTTTTATGCTCAAAGTGTTTTATTGGTCAAGTGCTTTTTATAGTAGGACAGAAGTTCCTATTGTAATATTCTCTGAGACCACTAGGTGTCATCTTAGAACTAGTGTTAGAGTTCACTTAGCGCTGGTCTTCCACTAATGGGAACAACGTAATGGCACTTTCAGAAGGTCTGGGGTTTTCTCCAAGTTAAATGAGGATGATAGTACCGACCTCACAGAATTTTGGGAATCGTATATGAGACTCTGGAAGATGACATGAGATACCATGAGTAAAACACAGATGACATGAGATACAATGAGTAAAACACTGAGAACACTGAAGTACGCTCTCCGTAATTTTTCAGCTGACGGAGACTCCCGTGTCGCCGCTGCCGGGGGTGGACCTCAGCCAGTGGTCCGGGCCCTGGAGCCTTCAGCAAGTGGACGAGCAGCCGCAGCACCCGCTGCATGTCATCTGCACAGGGCGGCGGTGGACGAGCGGGACACAGTGACGACCCCACCCAGGTGAAGAACAGACCCACCAGCATTTCGTGGGTTGTTCTTGGTTCGGGGAAACTCTACACCTGGGTCTTGACAGACCTGGATGCTCCCAGCAGGAAGGATCCCCAATACAGGGAATGGCATCATTTCCTGGTGGTCCACCTGAAAGGCAGTGACATCAGCAGTGGCACAGTCCTCTCCAGACTATGTGGGCTCGGGGCCTCCAGGGGGCACAGGCCGCTAAAGCGTGACGAGCCCATCCTCAGCAACCGATCCGGAGACCACCGTGGCAAATTCAAGGTGTCGTCCCTCCGTAAAAAGTACGCGCTCGGGGTCCCAGTGGCCGGCACGTGTTACCAGGCCGAGTGGGACGACTATGTGCCCAAACTGTACCAGCAGCTGTCTGGGAAGTAGGGGGCAGCTCGGGGACGTGAACCGTTCCGGAGGCCCCCAATTGTGTTCTCCAGGTCAGTGGTGCATGTTCAATAGCTTTCTCCTCTTCCCGCTCCCCTTTGGACAGACAAGACCCGAGCACTGAGATGGTGGCTCAGGGCGACTTTTCCCGCTGCCTGGCCTTTATCATTCTAGTCACTCACTCTGGTTTATGTTTTGATCAAATTTGAACTTCGTTTTGGGGGATATTTTGGTATTGTGATGGGGTCATCAAATTGTTAATATGAAAATAGCAACCCAGAATTTAAAGAAAAAATTTGGCAGAAATAGACCAGGTCTACAGTAATAGAGTAAAGCATTGAAGAATCTTTAAGGGAGGTTAAAAAACAAAACAAAAAGCATTGGTTGCCTCTGCCTTTGTGATCCTGAGACCAGAACTGTACACAGTGTGTTTTTATGGCACCGTCGCTAGACAACCAGAGGCTGGCACTGAGGCTCAGCCCCAACACGGGCCTCTCAGATGCCTTCATAGGTGTCAGTATCACTCTGGTTCCTTTAGAGAGCGATCCCAGAAAGAGGAGCAGGGAGAGTGGCTTTGCCGTTGTTGGGGCACGGCCTTCTAGATGCGCAGCAGTGCTAGCTGACAGCTTATCAGGAATCCCTACGTCTGTGTCGGTTAAACTGATTGTTCTTCATGGAGGTAAGAAAAGCTGGTCTGGAGCTGCTGAATGTTGTGTTAATTCTGCTGTTTGCTCATAGTTGAATAAAAATAAAAACCCTGATTGAAAAATTATCATCATCATAATTTTTCAGCTGTCACTACTTATTCATTGTCAGACCTTTCCCATCATCTATTCTGAAGAAAGGCAAGAGAAATAAAATAATTTTATAATGGACGTGTCAAAATGATGAATTTTGCTGCAACAGAAGGGACCAGGCACGGTGGCTCACTCCTGTAATCCCAACACTTTGGGAGACCAAGGCGGGCAGATCACAAGTTCAGGAGATCTGGACCATCCTGGCTAACATGGTGAAAACCCACCTCTACTAAAAATACGAAAAATTAGCCTAGTGTGGTGGCACGCACCTGTAGTCCCAGCTACTCAGGAGGCTGAGGCAGGAGAATGATTTGAACCTGGGAGGCTGAGGTTGCAGTGAGCCGAGATCACACCACTGCACCCTAGCCTGGGCAACAGAGTAAGACTCCATCTCAAAAAAAAAAGCTACAGGAATGTCTTAATGACCAGTGAGTGACGAAGGATGTCTCAAGATAAATTCTATTGAATGATGGGGTTTTGGATTCCAAAGAAAAAAGCAAACCCCACAGGCTTTGGTGGCTGATGGCTCTCAGTCTGAATCTCAGCACCACATCAGGAAATGCGCTGAAGACAACAATGTGCATAGAGAATAGCCTTGTTAGAAAGAGTAGATGAGTCAAGGCTGAGATGTGCTCAGGACAGTGTTCAGTAAATCCTAGTTATGTGACCGTGGACAAATTATTTAACCTCTGGAAGCTCCCATCTCCTTATTCATAAGAGGAGGTTAATAGGCACTTTTCAGAGTTCAGAAACAAATGAGAGAGATTCTGGGAACAGGGAAAATGTGGTTCCCAGGTTCCCCATTCCAACTCTGAGTTATTTGCCTCTTTTGGGCCAAACAGCTTTTCAGACACACTGACTCCTTTGTAGGTGAGGGCTCAAGCTCGGCTGAGTGTTGATACAGGGCTTTCAACCCACTGTGCTGGACCAGAACCTGGGCCAGGACCCCTAAGGACAGTGTGTCCTGGGATGAGCCTAAAGCTCAGACATCTGCGAGTGTAAGTCCCGGGAAACTAAACAAAGAGATGTTTAAAGACTTCAGGTAATGTCCATGTTCCACTATGCCAGACTTACCTTTCTTCCAAATTTGAGAATCATTTTTTCAGCATTTATGTGGTCCAGAAAATTAGGATGAGACTTTCTTCTTCGATAATCTTCTTCAGTGAATGGAACCTCAGAATCCTCCTATTATAAGAAAGAAAGAAAAGGTACAGACTTGGTGAATTAGAGATATGTATGACTTCTAAGACTAAAGATATATTCCTTTAAGCTCAAATAAAGTTTTAAACTACAGTTTATTTTTTTATTTTTGAGACAGGGTCTCGCTGTGTTGCCCAGGCTGGTCTTGAACTCTTGGGCTCAGCAATACTCCTGCCTCGGCCTTCCAAAGTGCTGGGATTATAGGCATAAGCCACCGAGTCTGGTCATACTGCTTATTTTATTTTATTTTATTTTTAATTTTATTTGAGATAGAGTCTTGCTCTGTTGCCCAGGCTGGAGTGCAGTGGCTCACTGCAACTTCCACCTCCCAGGTTCAAGTGATTCTCCTGCCTCAGCCTCCCGAGTAGCTGAGATTACAGGTGCCTGCCACCACATCTGGCTAATTTTTGTTTTTTTGAGACAGAGTCTCGCTCTGTCACCCAGGCTGGAGTGCAGTGGCACGATCTCGGCTCACTGCAAGCTCCACCTCCTGGGTTCACACCATTCTCCTGCCTCAGCTTCCCAAGTAGCTGGGACTACATGTGCCCGCCACCACGCCTGGCTAATTTTTTGTATTTTTAGTAGAGACGGGGTTTCACTGTGTTAGCCAGGATAGTCTCAATCTCCTGCCCTTGTGATCCGCCCGCCTCATCCTCCCAAAGTGCTGGCATTACAGGTGTTAGCCACCACACCCAATCATACCACTTATTTGAATAGTGATTTACTTTTCTTAAAAATGCTTTAGGAGGCCGGGCGTGGTGACTCACGCCTGTAATCCCAGCACTACTACCTGTAATCCCATGAGCTACTACAGGCTGGGGCCTGTAGTTTTATTTTTTTTTAACCTAAATTGTTTTTTCTTTTTTCTCTTTGCCAAACTGGCCCTCCCCAAAATAAATAACACGTTAAAAAGAACATTGCATGTGCAAGTTGCTGGCTCAGGCTTTAAAAACTGGTTTCACTGGCTAAGATTAAGTACACCCTGGGAATGAGGAATGAAAAAGATTTCTTGACAGTTCACTGACCTGTACCTAATATTCAGTCTCTTCCCCCATCCTGTGCAGTCCCATAGAGGGATGCAACCAAAATAACTACATTAAAACCTACTGGAATCGGAAGAAAAAATTGAGAGCCATGCAACAGTGTGATTTGGTAAAAATTCTTCCAAATTCAGAGATCCTTGTTGGAACAGGGTTTCAGGGTTTTAAAGATACAGTGTTCAATACGGAACCTTTCAATCACAACACATTGGTCTAAGTTAAATAACCAATCCAAAGTTTTGAGCCCAGAGCTTACAAGGAAACAACTGAAAAGGTAGGAGAAACACACAATGAAAACCCTACTGAGGCTAGGTGAGGTGGCTCACGCCTGTAATCCCAGCACTTTGGGAGGCTGAGGTGGGTGGATCAGTTGAGGCCAGGAGTTCAAGATCAGCCTGGACAACATGGTGTAACCCCGTGCTCTACTAAAAATACATAAGTTAGCTGGACATGGTGGCGGGTGCCTGTAATCCCAGCTACTCGGGAGGCTGAGGCAGGAGAATCACTTGAACCTGAGAGGCCGAGGCTTCAGTGAGCCGAGATTGTGCAACTGCATTCCAGCCTGGGAGACAGAGCAAAAATCCTTTCCAAAAACAAAACAAAACAAAACAAAACCCTACAGAGGTAGGAGTACGATTGCTCCTGAGAAAATGACTGGAGCCAAGCTGGGAACTGGTAGGGGATGCGGTAGGTGATAGCCATTTATCAGGGTTTCTGAACCATGCTGAGGAGTTTCAATTCATTCCAATAGCAACAAAAGGCTATGGAAGGGTTTTAAACCTCTTTTTTAGACAAGATCTCACTCTGTTGCCCAGGGTGGGGCGCTGTGGCACAATCACAGCTCACTGCAGCCTCAACCTCCTGGGAACAGCTGAGTCCACCTAGACTCCTGAGTAGCTGGGACTACAGACGCTTGCCACCATGCCAGGCTAATCAAAAAAAATTTTTTTTTGTAGAGGCGGGCTCTCATTGTGATGCCTAGATTGGTCTCAAACTCCTGGTCTCAAGCAATCCTCCTGCCTTGGTCTCCCAAAGTGCTGGAATTACAGGCTTGAGCTACGAAGCCCAGTTGGATTTTACGCTTTTAAAGCAGGACGGCAAGATGATCTGAATTTATTTAATTTAATATTTTGACACATTTGAATATATCACAGTGCATATATTTGGGGTACATGTAATATTCCAATACATGTATTTCTTTTAGCCACCTGGTTTGCTATTGATTGATACATGTATTTTTAACTTGACATATCACCCTTGTACAGATTCTGGAGGTACCTATGATATTCTGATGCATGTTTTTACTGATATATCAGAGTTGTGAATGACATTTCAACAAGATGGCTGAGGCAGTGCTGTGGAGGATGGATTGGAGGGCACAAAGGTAGGCCACAACTGCACAACCACTTGAGTAGTTCAAGAAGCTAAAGGCTGAGGCTGGCTAGAAAGTTGCCATAGATACAAAGAGAACGAAATGTGTGTATGATACATTTTGGATGATGAATGAACAGAATTTACCAGTGAGTTGGCTGGTGGGAGGAGGGGAGTGAGGCTAGAGCAACTGAGATGCTAGGAGATGTCCTTGGGAAAAAGCTGGGAGAATGAGTTGTTGAAGGGAAGATCCACTTCAATTCTGCGTACATAGTAGATACCTAGTGAATACATATTGCACAATTAACTGTCCTCATAAACAGGTCTAGTGGCCTACACATGCAGTTGCCAGGTAGAATACAGGACACCCAACTAAATTTGAATTTCAGATAAATAAATGACTGATTTTTTAGTACAAACATGTCTTCAATATTGCACAGGGTATAGGTATGCTAAAAAATTATTCACTGGCTATCTGAAATTCAGATCTAACTCAGTGTCCTGTATTTTCACTTGCCAGCTCGAGTCTGGAAACAGTGTAGTCAGCTTTGCCTTCAGGATGAATTGAGTCCTGGCCCCTCTGCAGCCCTGGCTCACATGGCATGCTGGGCCAGCTTGGCTAACCCACCCTCCTGCTCCCTGTGACTGGCCCAACACCCCTCTTCTGGATTTGCCCTACCCTTTGTCCTCACGGCTGCCAGGGAAATGGTCACATTCCATGAGGTGAACCACAAAAGAATCACGGGTTGGATGGCCAATCTCTTCCCTGCCATTCTGAGAATGTGACTGAGAGAAAAGCAAGATCAATCTCTCTCTGGCCAGTGGCACTGGAGACCATAAATTCCCACCAGAGGGGGCCGCAGGTTCTGGGCTGTCATTCCTCGATTCCTGGTTGGGACAGAGATCTGTTTGCGTATGATGCACCTTTGCGACCAGTTGCTGGGCTGTGTTCCCTTTAGTCCTTAAATTTCACTTGTTACAAACACAACAAATAAAGTGTATTTTGAACCCAAACCTTTTTAATATGGGTTTTAGTTCCTCCCAACTGTTCGCATCCTTTGCCTTTCCAGTAAAGGGTGAGTGGTTGACCTTTCCTTTAGCAGGGGTTATAGCCGTGATCCTTTCATTGTTACATTATAAATCGATGGCGGTCAGCATTTCTGGAAACTCAGCCTGCCTTACTACTATCTTGTTATAATTACTAAGGTCATTTAGAGGCTTCCTCTTTCTAGGAGGCAGAGAACACAGTCTACAGAGCAATCTCCCCTGTCCTTTATTAGACCAATGGGCGAATCTGTTATCTTGTAACACTCTAACACCCTGTTAGATTCTCTTTTCTTTTCTTTCCTTTTCTCTTTTCTTTTCTTCCTTTCCCCTTTCCTTCCCTTCCCTCCCCTCCCCTCCCCTCCCCTTCCCTCCCCTCCCCTCCCCTCCCCTCTCCTTTCCTTTCCTTTCCTTTCCTTCTTTTCGATGGAGTCTCACCCTGTCTCCAGGCTGGAGTGCAGTGGCGCGATCCCGGCTCACTGCAACCTCCACCTCCTGGCTTCAAGCAATTTTCCTGCCTCAGCCTCCTGAGTATCTGGGATTAAAGGCATGCGCCACCACACCCAGCTAATTTTTTTGGTACTTTTAGTGAAGATGGGATTTCACCATGTTGGCCAGGCTAGTTGTGAACTCCTGGCCTCAGGTGATCCACCTGCCTTGGCTTCCCAACATGCTAGGATTACAGGCATGACCCACGGTGCCCGGCCTGGATTCTCTTTTTAATTGGTCATTGTGTTTGATTGCCCACGTGGATCACCTGGTGGACTCTGTTCCCACCTGGTTGTTATGTGTGACAATCAGAGCCCACTGGCCCTTGTTCTGGAATATTTTGTTGAATCAGGGTCACCTCTGGGTTATATCTCCTTACTCACACATACAGAAACAAGCACATAGCTAGACTTTAAAAATGAACAGGTTCTAAGGGAAAAACCAACCCCAATATATATTAAGATTGTCCTATTATTAAAATTAATACATTATTAATTCATTAATTAATTTAATTAAATCAATTTATCAAATTAGTTTAATTAATTAATAATAAATTAACATTTACCCTTCATTTGTAACAAAACTGATTTTTGTGCAGTTTTTATCCATTTGGATGCTTTTGGCTACAAGCAACAGAAAACCAAACTCAAAAAGCCCTACACACTGGGAAAATCACCTCCCGTAAGTAGTATTCCTGAGTAGGGTGGCGCCAGGGACCACAGTTTTTTTTCTTTGTTTTTCTTTTTTTCCAAAAGTTTATTTTTAAATGTACAACAGGCTCCAAGACAACACTTCATTCCAGCTACAGGTGGCAAAAGATGTGATGCAGGGAATCCAGATGTTCAAATACACATGGATGGAATCAAGGGTCACCATCTCCTCAGGCACAAGGAACAGCTTACTACTCGCCAGATTTCCTTTTCAAAATATTAATTTTTTATTTTTTGAGATGGTGTCTTGTGTTGCTCAGGCTGGTCTTGAGCTCCTGGGCTCAAGTGATCCTCCCCCTTAGCCTCCCAATGTGCTGGGATTACAGGTGTGAGCCACCATGCCCAGCCAATTGCCAGATTTCTTAATTCCACCTGTGGCGAGGGGTCCCTTCCCCATGGCCTTTGCTTTTAGCCCCTCAAATTTCTTCTGCTCCTCTTTTTATTTCTGTTTGAAAGCCTTATCTTCAGCCATGCTCGGTGGTTCACACCTGCAATCCCAGTACTTTGTGAGGCCAAGGCAGGTGGGTTAACTGAGCCCAGAAATTTGAGACCAGCCTGGGCAACATGGCAAAACCCTATCGCTACAAAAACATTTAAAAAATTAGCTGGGCATGGTGGCAGGTGCCTGTAATCCTAGCTAATCAGGAGGCTGAGGCCAGAGAATCACTTGAGCCCAGGACGTGGAGGTTGCAGTGAACTGAAACAAGGTTGCACCACTGCACTCCAATCTGGGCCACACTCCAAAAAAAAAGAAAAATAAAGAAAAAGAGAAAGAAAGCCTTGTCTTCTTCATCCTCCATCCATCTTCTTGGCCTGTTACTTGGGCTGTTTTAGGGACTTTTTTTTTTTTTTTTTTGAGATGGAGTCTCCCTCTGTCGCCCAGGCTAGAATGCAGTGGCATGATCTCGGCTCACTGCACGCTCCGCCTCCGGGTTCATGCTGTGCTCCTGCCTCAGCCTCCCGAGTAGCTGGGACTATAGGCACCTGCCACCACACCCGGCTAATTTTTTTTTTTTTTTTTTTTTTTTTGTATTTTAGTAGAGACAGGGTTTCACCGTGTTAGCCAGGATGGTCTCGACCTCCTGACCTCATGATCCGCCCGCCTCGGCCTCCCAAAGTGCTGGGATTACAGGTGTGAGCCACTGCGCCTGGCCATTTTAGGGACTTTTTCTTGCCACCTTTGTGGCTGGACATGGCGCCTACCACACCTTCCCCAGACCCTGCCACTGGAAACTGGCTCTGCTTTTCTGATGCCTTCTGAGCTCTGCCTCCTGTATGTGGCCTTCCTTTTCAGGATCATAGCAAGACTAGTAGCAGCAGTCTAAGCTTCACATCCAGACATGACAATATCCACAGAGAAAGAAAGCCCGTGTCTTCCTTGAAGTCTCTCCTAATCAGGGATGAACCCTTCCTGGGAGTCTCCTGGCCATCTTTCCTCTGTGCCAGAGATTAAACCAGACTGATTTCCTGGACGCAGTTAGACTACATATTCTGGGCTCCTCAGCTATGGGCTGAGTTTTATTTTAGTCAACGAAATTTGCAGAAGTGATGAGCATCTTTTCTAAGCCTGGTTCGTAAAGCTTCCCATGCATAATGTTTTGTGTTTTGCCCCCCTCCACAGGCCTGATGCAGGTGTGGACGACAGCCCCAGAGGTCATTCTGGAAGATGTTGGAACCATCCAACAGAAGGAGCCTGGATCTTGAATCAGAGTTGGGAGAAGACTGACTTGATCATCAGGAACACCTGTTTTACATTTTATCTGCGCAAGCTATATACTTCCTCCATGTGTAAGCCACTCTACATTTTGGGGGGTAGGATTGTTACATCCCACATCCCAAAATTGGATTGCATGCCCACCCCTTAGCCAATCATCAGCAAGAAGAATGGGACCATCATGGCTAGTTTGCATCCATCAGGATTTTCCCGTGGAATGTGGATAGAGTCTCCCTTCTCTGGATCTCATGGGCAGTGTGGACACTTGAACTTAACAAGTCATGGCTCTGCTGGCAAGGAAGACAGTGGGGTGGCTTCATGACAGGAAGCCAGCAGCATCTACAACAATCTAATATTCACTTTTCTGAGTTACATTATGGAGTCATGGCTTTTCACAAACTCAACTGATTTCAATTAAGCATAATGTATTAGTCAGGATCCTCGTGGGAAAGAAACAGCATACTCAACGTTGGGTAATTTCAGGAGAGTTTAATAACAGGACTATTTATGAAGATGTGGGCAGGGTGTAGGGAAACCACATCACCTGGAGCCGGGAACAGGGTGCTCTGTACTACTCCTAAATCCAAACGTGTTGAGTGGGCAGGCAACGATTAGAGCCCAGGGACAGGGGTTGCCCAGCAGGCACAGTGGCTTGAGCTCAGAGACTCAGCCTACCCACAGCAACTCTGAAGAAGGGAGCTAGGGGAACAAGTGATCTGACCTCATTCTTCTCAATTCCCCCATCCTCTCACCGGTGAGCCCCACTGGCCAAACCCAGTTGGGAGCAGAGGAGAAGGTTGCTTGCTAATCTAGACTACAAGTTTGGAGCAAGGTGGAGAAGAGCTGAGAGTAGCTCTGGAGGGGCAGATGGGAAACACCCAACAGACAGAATCACTTTCGTGATGCTCGCCTTCTCACAGTGTGGCTGGTGGGGGCCCTTTTTGTCTGCTCAGGCCTACTCAGGACATCTCTGAAAAGATCTTGGCTCTGTAGCATCAACAATAGGTTCCAGCATATCCCATTTTTCACTGGCCCAAGACACAGGATCAACTCCCTACCAATTCCAGAGTCCTGGAGTTCCTTCTACTGGAAAACAGATAATACAATTTGTGTATTGGGGGTGCTCAGAAGGGCTGCTGGTGGGACATTTTTCATAGTGACAGAGCTTATCTTTTATAAGGTCATCAGCTGACAAACATTTTTTTCCAACCTATTATGCTAGTGACTCTTTCTTTACTTAGAACTGGTTTCCTTGGCTGTTAAGACTTCCTGTGTAGCTGGGGGTGGTGGCTCATGCCTGTAATCCCAGCACTTTGGGAGGCTGATGTGCACAGATCACCTGAGGTCGGGAGTTTGAGACCAGCCCAGCCAACATGGCGAAACCCCATCTCTACTTAAAATACAAAAAATTAGCCAGGAGTGGTGGCACACGCCTGTAATCCCAGCTACTCGGGAGGCTGAGGCAGGAGAATCACTTGAACATGGGAGGTGGAGGCTGCAGTTAACCAAGATCATGCCACTGTACTTTAGCCTGGGTGACATAGCAAGACTATCTCAAAAAAAAAAAAAAAAAAAAAAAAAGGTACTGCAAGGACAAGGAAGACCAAAGAAAGTACCAGGAGTCAGGGCCGGGCGCAGTGGCTCACGTCTGTGACCCCAGCACTTTGGGAGGCAAAGGCGGGTGGATCACCTGAGGTCAGGAGTTGGAGACCAGCCTGACCAACATGGTGAAAACCCATCTCTACTAAAAATACAAAAATTAGCTGGACGTGGTGGTGGGCACCTATAATCCCAGCCACTCAGGAGGCCGAGGCAAGAGAATTGCTTGACACCGGGAGACAGAGGTTGCAGTGAGCTGAGATCGCGCCATTGTACTCCAGCCTGAACGACAGAGTAAGACTTCATCTCAAAAAATAAACAAACAAATAAAAATAAAAAAGAAAGTAAGTGAGTACCAGGAGTCCTTGCAGCTCACCTTTCTTCTTCCCATCCCAAGTCTATCTTATAGGGATTATGATTTAGAGTCCATGATTAGAACTCTCTTTTCAAAAGCCAACCCTGGTAAATCTGGCAGAGGAAACCTTTCTTTGGAGGTCTCTGTATTATAGACTTCGTCTCTAAAAACAAAACAACAAAACAAAACAAAAAAGACTTCCTGTGACGATGACAAGGAGACAGAAGCAGAGAAAAGCAGAGAGGAATGTGGGAGACTTTACCGAGCTCCCCATGGCTCCCAGTCCTTGACACCCAGTGGCATCTCTGACTGTGGGTTTTGTAAGATATTGTTTATGCTTTCTAACACGTCTTCTTTCTGATTAAGAAAGCTGGATTCTGTTGCTTGCAAGCAAAAGTCTTACTCAGCTTACTCTGACTTCAAACGGATGCCATATCTTCTGCCACGCCCCCTTCAATTAGACTTGTTGGGGATAAACTTGTTTGTTTTGCATAACTGGTCCTGTTATATCTATACCCCCACTGACTTCCTTATCCTCCTGGATTATTTAGAAGCAAATCTCAAACACAAATATTATTTATTACTTCATTAATCCTATCGCAGCTAGATTTGTCAATTAAAAAAATATTTAGCAGTATCTGGTCTTGTTTGAGGAATCCTCCATAAATTCTATAATTTTTCCTTTTTTTTTTTGAGACAGGGCCTCTCTCTGTCGCCCAGGCTGGAGCACTGTGGTGTGATCTCTGCTCACTGCAACCTCTGCCTCCCATGTTCAAGCAATTCTTCCACCTCAGCCTCCTGAGTAGCTGGGACTACAGGTGTGCACCACCATACCCAGCTACCCAGCTAATTTTTGTATTTTTTGGTAGAGATGGGGTTTCACCATGTTGACCAGGCTGCTGTTGAACTCCTGACCTCAAGTGATCTGCCTGCCTCGGTCTTCCAAAGTGTTGGGATTATAGGCGTGAGCCACTGTGCTGGGCCTAATTTTTCTTTAAAAAAATTAAAGTTTTTGCTTTTTAATTTTAGTTATGTAATCCAACTGGAATCGACTTTGTGTGTGTCATGAGGTAGAGAATTTTGGAAAGTGATAAAAGTGTTCTGTATCCTAATTGTTGTGGTGGTTGCACAACTGTATGCAGTTGTTGAAACTCAGGACTATAAAAGGTTAACTTCACTATATACAATACAGTAAATTTATTTATTTATTTGAGGCAGGGTCTCACTTTGTTACCCAGGCTGCAGTGCAGTGGAGTGATCTCAGCTCACTGCAGGCTCGACCTCCCCAGCTTAAGCAATCCTCCCACCTCAGCCTCCTGAGTAGCTGAAACTACAGGTTCGCCACCACACCTGGTTAATTTTTGCAATTTTTGTAGAGATGTGGTTTCACCCTGTTACCCAGACTGGTCTTGAACTCTTGAGCTCAAGCAGTCCTCCCGCCTCGGCCTCCCAAAGTGTTGGGATTATAGGTGTGCACCACTACACCTGGCCTAGTACATTGATTACACCTTGATAAATCTTTTAAAACCACCATTTGTCATTGGGGAAATGCAAACTAAAACCACAGTGAGAGGATGAGTGCATGCCACAGGACAGGAGCTAACACAGGAGCCATTGCCCCATGTTTTCTTTGTGGAACCATCTCTTCCCCATTCTCTAGTAAGCCCCCATTCAGTGTAGGGGGCTTACTGGAGAGTGAAGTCTACTCAGAGCAGAAAAGAAACCATAAAAGAAAGAGAGAGAGTCAGTGAACATTGAGGACACTGTTGAATCCTCTGTGCCCAGCTGTTCCTGAAGTCTGCTATTGAACTTATTCAGTACTTTGCTTACTTTGGTTGGGACAATCAGGACGCTAGCACAGCGGTCAGCCAGTCCATTGACTTGTAATTGTTTTATGGTGGACGCCTAGCTGGACGCTCTGAGGAAAGGGATTATAACAGGAATAAAATGACCATGACCTGCTCCTTGAGGTGATGGCATCCAAAGTAGGTGAGTCAACTTTACAAGGAAAGAGCACGAAACCTGTGGTCCCTGCCCTCAAGGGGTTCTCAGTCCACCAGGGGAGAGACAGTTAAACAAATACATAGCATTTGATGCAATAAGTGTGATGAATGCCTAAATATCTCCTGGTTATATATAATATATTCCATTGACCATATCATGCACTTTTTCACATTTAACATTTCTGAAATTAGAACATATCTGGGATCAATGGTTTATCATTGTGGTCAGCCGGGAAGCACTGGCAATGTTGCTGCCAGTGACTGTGACCTTGAACACACCGTTGCTATTGTTATCACTTCAACTTGAGTCAGGTGCTACTCCTGTTGATTTAATTGCCTTTTAAAAGAGCGTACCGTGATTCAGCACTGAAATGGAAAGGTACTGCACAGGCACAAGGCACGGGAACAGAGCAGCAAATGTCAATTTGACATTAGTCAAGGGAGTAAGCAATGTTGGAAGAATGTGTGTGGCTCATGTTTTCTTGCAACGTAATAACCACGTACTTTATAGGAAAGTACTACAAATAAATGACATGATGTAAATAAGTGACACGAGTTGTGTGGAAAAAGACAGAATGTGGTGTGATTCAGAGATGGACACTGAATATGAGGAAGTTTTGGGAATACTATAATCACTATATTTACTTACATTTTCTTTTGCTTTTCATTTATTTTATTTATAAATAAAATTTATTTATTTATTATTCACTCTGTCGCCTAGGCTGGAAAGCAGTGGCATGATCTTGGCTCACTGCAACCTCTGTCTCCCGGGTTTAAGCGATTCTCCTGCCTCAGCCTCCCGAGTAGCTGGGATTACAGGTGCCCGGCACTATGCCTGGCTAATTTTTGTATTTTTAGTCGAGACAGGGTTTCGCCATATTGGCCAGGCTGGTCTTGAACTCCTGACCTCAGGTGGTCCACCTGCCTTGACCTCCCAAAGTGCTGGGATTACAGGTGTGAGCCACTGCCCCGGCCTATATTTTCTTTTTAATGTATGCACAAGAATGTACATGACAAAAAATATGGGTCTAAGTAAGTCTAAAAGAGAGTTTTTCAGTATGTTTAAAACACGAAGCAGAAGTGATAAGCAAGCTTTGCTATAATGTCATAGGCAGCATATTTTTCTTTCTTAGAGGCATATAAAATGATGAAATCCCTTAGAATTGAATGTGCTTAGAGTCAATGAACTCTGTTGGGTGCTTATCATGGGATAGGGTTCCAGAGTGTGAGAATACACAACTCGCTGTAGGAAGTTCCCTCCGCACACAGATTACAAGGTGTTAAGGGTGAAATGTTACCCAAAGGAAAGCTAACGTTCTACTTACGGGGTCCAGGGCTTTGGATCGCGCCCAAGTCATCACTGTGGATAGTAAAATAAATATCTTTCGCTTTTCAAAGTGGCTGACTTCTTCACTGAGTGCTGTGGGGTCAAAAAACAGCATAGTTATTTGGACCCATGCACAACTTGGTTTCTAAATCACGTGTACTATTAGTCACCAGTAGGAGCCACTTAACACCAGGGTGCTTTTACCTCTGATGCTTCTTTGACCTGTTCCCATCACCATTCTTCAAATTCCCCCTCCTTCTCGCCACCTGTATCTGAAATGCAGATCCCCGCAGGCTGGCAGGGTGTTCACAACTAAGCATTTCAGCCTCATCAGTGCTCTCCACTGCAGCCCTTTCTCTCCACTATGGTCATCAGTTGCTTGATCCCTTCTGAACTGAGCTCAAAATTGTGGCCCCTTCCTGTTTTCTGGCCTCTGGCCATGTGCTTTTACTTTTTGGGAGGGCTGGTGACAGTAAGGATCATAGGAGCATAGCTGACATGAATTAGAACAACTCACGGGCTTTGTTGAATTTCCCCCACTGGGAGATAGGTATTCTGGGTTACAGGTGCAGAAACCGAGGCACAGTTTGCCCAGGATCATAGAGGGAAGTGATGGGGCAGAGAGTCCAATCCAGGCTGTCTGGCTGCCAGGTCTGTGCTGTTCCCACCATGCCACCTAGCCAGCTGCCCAAAAAGGGAGCAGGCTGGGGATGGGGCAGCAGAGGCCCCACATCAGAAGGGCCTCTTAGGAGTTCCCATAAGGCAACGCTGTTCAGTGAAAGCCATCACGGAAGGAAGTAATTCAGGGTGTGCCCGCCCTTCCCACTCCACCCCTGGGGCTGTGGGCTGTAGTGGAGAGCACCGACAAGGCAGAAACGTTTGGTTATCAACAACTTGTAGGGATTCATATTTAGGATAGAGGTGGAGGGAAAGGTGAGCATTTTATTTCCAAAGGGTTTGTTGCTTTGCAAAAAGGCTCTCTACACATTTAAGCATTGAATCTCCTTGAATGTATTTGGCTAAGGGATTCCATTAACATATTCTTCATGATGTATAATTTTCAAGAAACATATTGAAGCTGCAAAGTGAGGTCTAATTAAACTGTCAGAGGGGCTAAGTGGTGCAGCTGCCATGGTATGATTTTAGTATCATGAGGTGATTCCCCAAACAAGCGACAAAATGAAATGCTGATATCCTGGATCTAAGAAATGTATGGATTTCTACCTTAAACAAGAAAGTGTTATTGAATGAAGTCTACGAACACTATGATCATGTAGTATTCCAAACTTTAAGAGTTACTTTTGTTTCTATTTTTAGTCTAATAACATAAATTGTCTCTTCAATTTAATTTTGCTCTTTGAAACTTTCTGCTCTGCTGAGCTTCAGTTTGGCCTGTTTTGTGAATACTTGGCACACTTTGAGGTCCTCTAACTGGGTTATTCTTTTTTATTTATGATATTTATAATAGGTCTAGAATGATCTGCTCGTTCCCCTTTGAACACATCCTTCGTCTATATGCAAATATTTTCTCTCCTTTCTAATAATGTATTCCTTTCTCTTCGTCATCCTGCCTTCCTTCCATAGTATCTGCAAAAGGCAAGGTAGGAGAATTCTAAGACATTTAAAAATAATTTAATAAAACATTGTTAAATATAATACATAGCCGGGTGTGGTGTTTCATGCCTGTAATCCCAGCCCTGTTGGAGTCCAAGGATTGCTTGAGCCCAGAAGGTGGAGACCAGCCCGGGCAACATGTCTAGACCTTGTCTCTATAAAAGGTTTTAAAAAAATAGTTGGATGCACACCTGTAATTCTAGCTACTCAAGAGGCTGAGGCAGGAGGATTGCTTGAGGCCAGGTGTTTGAGGCTGTAGTAAGCTATGATATACTACTGCACTCCAGCCTGGGTGACACAGCAAGACCCTATCTTTAAAAAAAGAAAGAAAGAAAGGAATACATATCCATTGAGAGAAAAACAAAATCTAAGACTGTGCATTAGGTAAAATGACAAAGTCCCCATCCCTTACCAACCTCATGCCCTACCAACCCCATACCTCCCAGGTGACTCAGGTGACTCAGGTGACTGAAGGATATCTGACTATACTTTCTTGCAGACACAAACAAACACTCTATATCTCAAAAAGGAAGTAATTCAGCTAAAGGTTTTCCTCTAAATAGAAAAGTAAAATTTTCTTGATTATTTGAACCTCTTTATTAGAAGGAAGCAGTAAAACACTCTACATTTTAAAGCTCATGAAAGGAAATGCAGTGTCAAAGCTTGATAAAAGGTTACATTTCCTTGAGGGGGAGAAGGTGGTCCTAAGAAAGGCCGACGCCCATCTGTCACAGCAAGAAGTCAGTGGTTAATGTCTGAAATTCACAATCAAGAGGCACCTATGGAGGCATTTTGATGTATTAAATGAGGTTGCTTGGCTGGGCGCAGTGGCTCATTCCTGTAATCCCAGCCCTCTGGGAGGCCAAGGCAGGCAGATCGCTTGAGGTCAGGAGTTCAAGACCAACTCGGACAACATGGCGAAACCCCGTCTCTACTAAAAATACAAAAGTTAGTTGGGCATGGTGGCACATGCCTGTAATCCCAGCTACTTGGGAGGCTGAGGCAGGACAATCACTTGAACCGGGGAGGTGGAGATTGCAGTGAACCGAGACAGCGCCACTGCATGCCAGACTGGGTGACAGAGCAAGATCTTGTCTCAAAAAAAAAAAAAAAATGAGGTTGCTTTGGGGGAGCATGAATCACAAAAGCACCATCTTGCTAAACACCTCTTTGTTCTCTTAGACTTGAGGTCCTTACAGTTCATTACATTTTTCAAAGCAAGATGACGGAGCAAGATCTTGTCTCAAAAAAAAAAAAAAAAAAAAAAGAGGTTGTTTTGGAGGAGATGAATCACAAAAGCATCACCTTGCTAAACATCACTTCGTTCTCTTAGACTTGAAGTCTTTAGAATTCATTACATTTTCTTTTTTTTTTTTTTTTTTTTTTTTTTTTTTTTTTTTTTTTGAGACAGAGTCTCGCTCTGTCGCCCGGGCTGGAGTGCAGTGGCCAGATCTCAGCTCACTGCAAGCTCCGTCTCCCGGGTTCACGCCATTCTCCTGCCTCAGCCTCCCAAGTAGCTGGGACTACAGGCGCCCGCCACCTCGCCCGGCTAGTTTTTTGTATTTTTTAGTAGAGACGGGGTTTCACCGTGTTAGCCAGGATGGTCTCGATCTCCTGACCTTGTGATCCGCCCGTCTCGGCCTCCCAAAGTGCTGGGATTACAGGCTTGAGCCACCGCGCCCGGCCTTAGAATTCATTACATTTTTTCAAAGCACTTTCATAATACAAGCCTTCTCTACAAGCTTTTCCTGACCTTTGCCATCAGGGAACATTTGTTGAATTGAATCAAATATTTAGAGTTAGAAATAATTTCTCCCCTCTTAAAGTCACGTGCCTCTTATACATAACTTTCTTGTGAGCACATCCCCCTTTGTTGAGTTAAAGTTTCTCTTGGGTGCCTTGTCTCTTATGTCATGACTTGTACCTTGGGGTGCCTTTTCTTTTTTTTTTTTTTTTTTTTTTGAGACGGAGTCTCGCTTTGTCACCCAGGCTGTAGTGCAGTGGCGGGATCTTGGCTCACTGCAAGCTCCGCCTCCCGGGTTCACGTCATTCTCCTGCCTCAGCCTCCGAGTAGCTGGGACTACAGGCACGCACCACCACGCCCGGCTAATTTTTTGTGTTTTTAGTAGAGACGGGGTGTCACCGTGTTAGCCACGATGGTCTCGAACTCCTGACCTTGTGATCCGCCCATCTCGGCCTCCCAAAGTGCTGGGATTACAGGCATGAGCCACCGCGCCCGGCCGGGGTGCCTTTTCTTATGTGTCTTTGTATCTCCCCAGGACATTCAACCCCACCTCCTTAAGCAGTGCCTATGGAATGAGTCAGGTTGAATTTTAAAAGTTAAATGTTTTGGCCAGGCATCATGGCTCATGCCTATAATTTCAGTGCTTTGGGAGGCTGAGGCTGGAGAATGGCTTGAGGCCAGGGGTTTGAGACCAGCGTGGACAACATAGCAAGTCCCCATCTCTACCAAAAAAATAAAAAATAAAAATTAGCTGGGTATGGTGGCACAAGCCTGTAGTCTAGCTACTCAGGAGGCTGAGGCGGGAGAATCTCTTGAGCCCAGGAGTTCGAGGCTGTAGTGAGCTATGATCAGGTCACTGCACTTCAGCCTGGGTAATGTTTCATTAAAAAAATACGTTTATTTTATTTTATTTTATTCTTTCTGTAGAGACGAGGTCTCGTCATGTTGTCCAGGCTGGTCTTGAACTCCTGGGCTCAATAATCCTCCCACCTCGGCCTCCCAAAGTATTAGGACTACAGGCATGAGCCACTATGCCGGCCTCCATTTTTTTGATAATTAAAAATATTCTATTCTTCAGAAGTATCTATTCATATTATTATCACGGATTTCATACTTTAGGTACGTCTCAGACCAGTTTTTCTATAGCCCTACTTTGCCTAGTGTTCCTAGATGACTATTAGGTGAAGTCAGCAGCACTACAATAGCATCTCTGGAGATAAAAGAGTACACCTCACTGACCAGAGACTGCCCAGATGGCTTCCTCCACTTGCTGTGAGCTCTCAGTGATGTTATAAATAATAACGTCGCACTCCAGCAGGCGCATGAGAAGGTCTTCTCGGGAGATGGCCTGAGAAACAAAATTGACAGCCATTTGCAGCAAGCAGCTAACAAGGTAACCTTTAATATTTCGAAGAAATGATAATTTTCAACATAGGTATGCCACACCGAGGCGTCCCACAGGAAGTGCTTGCAGGAGGATTTCTATTTAAAATGAAATTGTGACTCTCTTCTGTGTGCAGTTTTCAAGTAACAAAGAAGTTTATGAAAACAGCTTGGAGCAGATGATTTAAAAATTGCATAATAATCTTAGGTACTATTTCTGCACGCTGTTTAAACTCCAGTTCAGAAGGGAAGAATTAGCACACACTGAAAGAAAATGAGTGAGGCATTTAAAACTAATTCAAACTCTATGCAAGATTACTTGAGCAATTAAATATCACGAATCACTCAGAAGTGCTGAGGAATGATTAATGTGGATTGTCTTACAATTCTCAAGATGGATTTAATCTGTTCTCTTTCTAGATGTAAGGTATCTTATTACAGTTGACAGCTGGGAATCTTTTAAAAATACAGAAACTTTTAATGATTAAAAATGTGAAGTTTATACATTAAATAGAAGTAACTTTGCTGATCATTTTCGGTGCTTTTTTTTTTGTTAATTTGAGACACAGTTTCACTCTGTTGCCCAGGCTGGCGTGCAGTGGCGTGATCTCAGCTCACGGCAACCTCTGCTTCCCAGGTCCAAGTGGTTTCATACCTTAGCCTCCCAAGTAGCTGGGACTACAGGCACATGCCACCATGCCTGGGTTTTTTTTTTTTTTTTTTTGTAGAGATGGGGCTTCACCATGTTGACCAGGCTGGTCTCAAACTCCTGACCTCTGGTGATCCGCCCACCGTGGCCTCCCAAAATGTTGGGATTAGAGGCGTGAGTCATGGTGCCAGCCGGTGATCACTGTGTTTTAACTAGTCATTCCTTGCTGCATGAATGCCAGTACACTTCCCAATAGTACAATACCTTGAGTACATTAAGAGAACAATAAAAAGACCCTGCATTTCCAAACCAAGATTTGCATTATTTGTTATTCCCATTGTCCTGAACATCAGCTATTTTCCACAGTTCCTTGACCAGCTGTATTAAAATAGAACCTTTTAAACCAAGCTGAAGAACAAAGGGAAGTTGATGCGTTTCCTCAGGAAATGACAGTTCTGCTTTGGCAAGGTAATACATCCTTGTTAAACTCAACAGCATGCACTAGGTTGCTAGTTTCTCCAGCCCTGTTCCCTAGATCCTTTTGGATGAATCTGCATTAGTTTTCTAGGGCTGTTGTAACAAACTGCCACAAACTGCATGGCTTGAACAACCAAAGTCTCACTGTTCTGGAAGCTAAAAATCCAGGATCAAGGTGTTGTAGGGTTGGTTCCTTCTAAGGGCTGAGAGGCAGAGTCTGTTTCGTGCCTCTGCCCTGGCTTCTGCTGGTTTGCCGGCAATCTCTTCCTCATCTTGTACATGCATCACCCTGATCTCCACCTTGATATTCACATGGTGTTCTACCTGTGTGCCGTCTGTGTCTAAATTTCCCCTTCTTATAAGCTCACTGGTCATACTGGATGATAAGCCCACTTAAATGACCTCCATTTATTTATTTAATTAATTTATTTATTTGAGACAGAGTCTCTCTCTGTTGCCCAGGCTGGAGTGCAGTGGCACAATCTCAGCTCACTGCAACCTCCACCTCCCGGATTCAAGCAATTCTTCCGGCCTCAGCCTCCCGAGTAGCTGGGATTACAGGCACCCACTATTTTTGTATTTTTAGTAGAGACAGGGTTTCACAATGTTGGCCAGGTTGGTCTTGAACTCCTGACCTCGGGTGATCTGCCCGCTCGGCCTCCCAAAGTACTGGGATTACAGGCGTGAGTTACCGTTCCTGGCTGATGACCTCCATTTAATTGGATGTCCTCTGCAAACACCCTATCTCCAAATATGGCCATATTCAGAAATACTGGGGGTTAGGATTTCAATATATCTCTTCGGGGTGTGGGAGAAACAACTCAACCCATACCACCAGCCATTCAGTTCCTTCTCTCGACTGAATGTGCAAGAGGAGAGCCACTGGCAATCCTGATCCAAACATCCATTTTTACTTTACCAGTAGCATGACAGTGGGAAAGGACACTACCTTCCCAGTACACCTAGGATGGATCAAGATCCAGAAATAACACGTGAAAGAAAAGAAGAAAACACTGGGAGAATACAAGGACTCAAAGATGTGTATTCTAGATGTGGTCCCAGAGAAAGGAGCTACAGCATCTATGTTTCCAGCTTGTAAAAGCAGGTGCGAGTGCTGTCCATAGAAAAACATGCACACGTATCAAATTATGGTTGGATCTATTTAAGACGAAACAGCCACATTTTCAAGAGAATGGTTGTCTTCACCCAATGTGGAGTGACCATTTTTGTGCATTCATTTGTTCACTCAACAAACATTTGTGGGCCCTGCTTTTGACTGTAGTAAAAAAGGCAAAAATGAATAATATATAGTTGCTGATACTAAGGAGCATTTTGTGTGTGTGTGTGTGTGTGTGTGTGTGTGTGTGTATGTGTGTGTGTGTGCATGCGCTTTCTTGAGAAGATTTATACCAAATAATTATGGTCTAATGTAGACAAGGACCCAACCAAGCACATATGAAGCCCTTGTACAAATGAGAAAAAAGGTAACCTGCTTGGTGAAAAAATTATAAGAAGGGCTACACTCTGGGGCCCAGGACAGCCAACATAACAGGCTGCTTTTCAGCCCCTACTCACTCACTCCCTTAGCCAGGCACTCTTGTACAGTGTGCAACCTGTACAGCCAGCCCCAAATGTGGAAAGGGCTGTCATAGATAGAGGCACATTTGAGGTTCAATGGACTAAGAGAAAGACATGATTATGTCTCATAGGAGAAGATATTTGAGTTGGGCTGGAAGGATGAATACGAGCTCACCTGGTAGAGCCCAGAATGCTCAGGGAATAGTAGGTGGCTTGTTGAGCCAGGTAGAGGCACCTTTCATAACTTGGACCAGGCCAACGGTTTCCATTCTCACCTCTCCCTCACCTTTTCTTTTCTTTTCTTTATTTTTTGCTGGTCTTCTCTGTATCATTCCAATTTCAGCATATGTGCCGCTGAAGCGAGCACTCTCCCTCACCTTTTCTGCCACCTTTGTGTCTTCTCTGTGGCTCCCCATAGCCCATGCTCTTTCTCTGCCACAGCGCACCATATACTTTCCCAGGCATTCCCCCTTGCTTGGTGTTTCCTTCCTCCCTTGCCTGTCTGGCAAGCTCCACTCAACCACGGAAGACCAGCCTCAGCCCTACCATCTCCAGTAGATCCCAACCTTCCAAGGGAGGGCCATCTGCAGGACTTTGTGCTAATGGAGGCTCCAGGATCTCAAGATCAGAGCATAGGAGGCCTCAATCTGCTTGGCAGGGAGCTATTTGAAGCTTCATTTGCCTGTCTTTCTAGATAAGACTGAGAACTCCTTAGGTGTCCCTTTCAGAGAGCCTTGGGTGATGCTCTGTGCATGCCTCTGTCCCCACATTTACTGTCACAGAGTCCCTACCAAGCCGTGAGCTCCACGTTCATCTGTAGATCCTTAGGGTGCACAGGAAACATTCGCAGAATCAAATTCAGGTGAGTAGTGAGAGATGCTGGAGATCAGAACTAATGCACATGGCTATGAGAATGGAAAGGAGGGGCAGACTGGACACCTGACAAAGAGATGTGCTGAGGACCCCATGACCAATAGGATTCAGGTGTCAAGGGCAAGGGAAGAGCCCACAGCTCTCTGAGGGTTTCAGCTTTGATGGAAGGCAAGTGCATAATGAATGGGATAAAAGACACTGTTGTTGTCTACAAACTTGTTTCCTCTTCCTTTTCTCCAACAAAACCCCAATTTTGCTTCAGATATTCCTCAGCCTGCGGGAAATTAACTCCCTCTTCTGGCTTAAAGGATGAGCCTAATTGATCTAAGGGTAAGTGCCTGTCTCAGGAAAGGGACGACGACTTCATTCACAACAGTGAGACTCAAAGAGATGCTCGCCAGGGACTGCTGGCAATGTCCGTCTTCCTTTCTTTGAGACCTTCTGGAAGTTTGCTTTGCCAGAGTGTCACTGTGTATGATGAACTAAGGCCCTGGACTGTTGCAGCCTTGCTGCCAGCCTGAAGATAAAGTCATCCCCCAACGAGGGCAGAGCCCAGGAAGGGGCAGGAAGAGGAGCTGGAGCCTGTGGATCAGCTCTGAAGCTGGTTCCACTTCTGGGCCACCAGCTACATAAGCTGATGAATTTCCTTATTTATTAAGCCAGTTTGGGTCACCTCTGTTTTCTATGACATGCAGTCCAAGACAGCCCCAATTGACAGAGATAGCAAGGTCTTTAATACAAACCAGTAATACAAAGTCATACAAAGAGTGGTTTTGGGCTGGGCGCAGTGGCTCATGCCTGTAATCCCAGCACTTTGAGAGGTCAAGGCGGGCAGATCACCTAAAATCAGAAGTTCAAGACCAGCCTGGACAACATAGTGAAACCATGTCTCTACTAAAAATACAAAAAATTAGCCGGGCGTGGTGGCACGCGCCTGTAGTCCCAGCTACTCGGGAGGCTGAGGTAGGAGAATAGCTTGAACCCAGGAGGCGAGGGTTGCAGTAAGCCAAGATTGTGCCACTGCACTCCAGGCTGGGCAACAGAGCCAGACCCCATCTCAAAAAAAAAAAAAAAAAAAGAGTGGTTTTGTGGAGGGTCTAATAAATATGATTTTGGATATGTTGATTTAGCAATGCCTGCAGGACAACCGGAGGCTGGTCTAGGAGGCAGTTGGATTTGGAGGCTACAGACAGGTGAGAAAAGCATTAGCTATATGCGGAGCTAAAGCTATAGGCCTGGATAAAATTTAGGCAGGTCACCTGTTGTAGGAAGGGACGGAGCTCTGGGGAAAACTGCATTTAAAGGGTAAAAAGAGGAAAAGGAGCGAGAGAAAGCAGCTGGGAAGAAGGGCTTGGGCACTTAGTCAGTGCAGAGCCGAGGCACAAGAAGGGAAGGCGAGTTTCTCTTGGGAAGCCAGGCTGCTGCTGTGAAGCCAGGTGAGCTAAGCCCTCAGGAGTCAGGGGACTGCTGGTGACACTGGCCAGGGCACCTCCTGTGAAGTGTTGTGGGCAGGGCCAGCCAGCATTGGATAGACCAGTGAATGGTGGGGGTAAATGGGTGAGGCCTGCAAATGAGGGTGATCTCCTGAAGTTCAGTGGTGGCAGGGGCCAGGGGCAGAGAAAGAGGCTGGTGGCCAGCAGGGAGGTCAGGTTAAGTGCTTTTTACAGTAGGAATGATTTGAGCATATGTGTAGGTGTAGAGGAAGAAGCCAGTGGCAAGAAGAGAGAGAAGGGAGGTGAATGAGAAAGAATACCCAGAAGACAGAGGAAGGGGGTGAATGGGAAGGTCCTAAAGATGTCTGGAGGGGATGCATTTGTCCATTCCACTAGTGTTTATTAAGGCCACTTTGTGGCAGTGGCTGTGTTAGGTGCCACAGATACATGGATAAACACGGGGATAAACAAGGCAGGGTCTCCACCCTCAAGGAGCTGATAGTCAGTGTCCATGGACCCCACGATACACAGGTGGTAACAATGAGTGTGAAAAGCATTATGATCTAGGCAGATAAAGGATGATATGGGAGCTCAAAAAAGAGCTCAGAATCCAAACTGGGAGGGAGAAGTAGGAATCATGAATAGCTTCCTGGAGGAAGTGACACAAGTCTTGAAGGATGAATAAGGTGGGTTGGGTAAAAAAAAAAAAAGAGAGAGAGAAGGCTGCTCCAGGGTACAGCATGTGGAAAGCTGTATGGTAGGCTCCAGAGAGTAGCAGGCAGGGTAAGGGAGGAGTTGGCCCAGGAGAAGAAGAGGCCACTCCTTCTCAGACATTTAAATATCTTAGGACTAGGACTGTGTTGAATTTGTCATGTGGAGACAGCATTGTTTCTGGAGACAGCAATGGTATATTATTCCTGAGTGGCGCATTACCAAAGGATGTTTCTCTTAAAAAAATTATTTTCATAAATATAAAATAGAGACAGGAGCTTGCTATGTCGCCCAGGCTGGTCTCGAACCCCTGGCCTTAAGTGATCCTCCCTTCTCAGCCTCCCAAAGTGCTGGGATTATAGGCATGAGCTGCGCCCAGCCTATTTCTCCTTCACAGACAGCACCCATCATGGCACAGACTCATCTTGGATAATCCTGGGCAGAATATGCTGGAGAGGAGAATTGTATGAGTCTGAAAGTCCAAATTAGATCCATCCTTTCCAACACTATCTAATTTAAACTCTTTGCTTTGGCCCAAAATTGAAAGTGGGGTCTACGAGGTAAATCTCCATCACAGCAGAAAGCCATTCCCTCAACCTGGCCATGTCTGTGGAAGAGAGGGAAGGGGAGACAAACAGTAAAACAAGTTGTCAAGGCATTGGAGCCGAAGGTGACTCTTCCCTCTGCCTACTCCTGGCCAGAGCCTCCGGGACTTACAGAGTATGTCTCCACTGCAAAGTCAGGCCGCGGGCTGGCAGGCTTGGACAGCGTGCCCACAATCTGGAATGTGCCTTCCTTCACTTTGGCTGAGGAAGCTTCCAGCGTACTTGACTTATTTTCATCTTCCTCTTCCTCTTCCTCTGTAATTTCTTCAAGTGAAGCCCCAACTACACAGTTGGATAGAAACTGCAAGGAAACAGAAATTTCCCAAATGGTAAGAACAAATTAGAGTCAGGGAGCCAGTGAATGATGATTCTAGAAACTTACCTTTCCTGAGTGCTTGCTGGGCACCACCAAGGCAAAGCAGATGCTTTGCACACTGTCATTTCATTTAAGTTGATTGAATTCCTGGAGGAGTGGGTACTGTTATAATTCCCCATTTTACAGTGAGGAACTCAGGGTCAGAGAGCTTAATTAACTTGTTTCTGGATACTGCACTCCTCTAGCAGCAGGCAGAGCTGGGTCACAGTGATGATATTTGTGTTGTCCAACAGAAATGTAGAAATGTAATAGGAGCCACATAGGTTATTTTATTTATTTTTAAAGATGTGGTCTTGCTATGTTGTCTAGGCTGGTTTCAAACTCCTGGGGTCCTCCTGCCTCAGCCTCCTGAGTAGCTGGGACTACAGGCACTTACTTAGCTTTAAATTTTCTAGAAGCAACATTTTAAAAAGTGAAAACAAAGGGTAAAATTAATTTAAATGCTGTGAGGTCGGGTGCAGTGGCTCATGCCTGTAATCCCAGCACTTTGGGAGGCTGAGGCAGGTGGATCACGTGAGGTCAGGAGTTCGAGACCAGCCTGGCCAACATAGTGAAACCTCGTCTCTACTAAAAATACAAAAATTAGCTGGGTGTGGTTGTGCACACCTGTAGTCCCCGCTACTCGGGAGGCTGAGACAGGAGAATTGCTTGAACCTGGGAGAATTGCTCACCTGCAGTGAGCCAAGATTGTGCCATTGCATGCCAGCCTGGGCAACAGAGCAAGACTCTGCCTTAAAAAAAGAAAAGAAAAGAAAAGAAATGCTGTGGTATTTAATGCAATATATCCAAAATATTATCAACTTAATACGTAATCAATATAAAAATTATTGAGATATTTTACTTTTTTATTTGAAATTCAATCTGCAGTTTACACTGACAGTACATCTCCATTTGGACTAGTCACATTTCTTTTTTTGAGACAGAGTCTCGTTCTGTTGCTCAGGCTGGAGTGCAGTGGTGTGAGCATACTCAATGCAACCTAAAACTCCTGGCCTCAACTGATCCTCCTGCCTCAGCCTCCTGAGTAGCTGGGACTACAGGTGTGTGCCACCATGCCTGGCTAATTTTTTATTTTTATATTTATTTTTGTAGAAATGGAGTATTACTGTTGTTGCCCAGGCTGGTGTGGACTAACCACATTGAACACATAAGTGTTCAATGGCTACATGTGGCCAGTGGCTACAGTATGGAATAAAGAAATAGAAAGAAGTTGGCAGAGTTTCTCTTCCTGTTTTCCAAAAGCTATCCTTAGAAGTGGCTTCTGTGGTGGTGAAGAGTTTCATCTGTTTATATGTCAATAACTACTTATATATGTCCACAATCATTTTATTTTAATTTATCTATTAAGCATATATAAATAACCATGGAATTACCATACCTTGGGAATAAAAAATAATAAAACCAAATAAACAGAAAGTCCCACCTCATTTATTTTGATAGAAAACAGTCCAGGTTAGCATGCAAGATTGCCAGCTTCAACCTCCTATTGGAATATATTTCTCCCAAGTAAATTATGTATGTTTCCATTTCATTTATCTCTCAAACATACATATTCAATTTTATTATCCCCTTTCACAGTTGAGGAAATTGATGCGCAGCAAAAAGAGATAGGGCTGGGGTGGCATTGCCCAACTGGGCTGTAAGCCTAACGACGAGACACAGCTTCTTTTTCTCTTATATTCCTCATATTCCCACTCCCATGTTCCTTGGAGGAGATGATCAGTAATTACCTGGAATTTGAGAAAGGCCCTGATTAATTAGGACCAACTAGAAAATTCTGTTATTGAAAAGCTTTTGAAAAAGATCTCTGTACAGAGCGTGGTGGCTCATGCCTACAATCCCAGCATTTTGGGAGACCAAGGCAGGGGGACTGCTAGATAAAGATCTCTGTATACTAAAAGAAGTTTCATTATAAAAATATTGTTATAAAAAATAATCAAGATCTTTGAGAGACCAAGGCGGGCAGATCACGAGGTCAGGAGATTGAGACCAGCCTGGCCAACATGGTGAAACCCCATCTCTCCTAAAAATACAAAAATTAGCTGGGCGTGGTGGCACACTCCTGTATTCCCAGCTACTCAGGAGGCTGAGGCAGGAGAATCGCCTGAACCCAGAAGGCGGAAGTTGCAGTGAGCCAAGATCGTGCTACTGTACTCCAGCCTGGCAACAAAGCGAGACTCCATCTCAAAAAAAAAAAAAAAAAAAAAAAAAAAGAATTCAAAATCAAAGGGGATTAAGGAAGGAGATAAATTCCCTTCCCTCATTCTTTTTTTTTTTTTTTTTTTTTTTTGAGGCAAGGTTTTACTCAGCCCTATGTATACCTCCCAGGCTGAAATGTAGTGATGTAATCACAGCTCACAGCAGCCTCGAACTGTGCTCAAGCGATCCTCCCCACTCTGCCTCCTGAGCAGCTGGGAAGGTAGGCGTGTGCCACCATGCCTAGATTCTCCTTCATTCCTAATCTCAACCATGTTCATGTCCCCTCCCTTTTTTATACAGGTGACCCTTAAGCCGCACAGGTTTGAACTTTGTAGGTACACTCGTCCACTTATTTTCTTCCACCTCTGCCACCCCTGAGACCAGCCCCTCCTCTTCATCCTCTGCCTCAGCCTGTGCAACATAAACACAAAAAGGATGAAGACCTTTAGGGCAACCCACTTCTGTTTAATGAATAGTAAATATATTTGTCTTCTTTATGATTTTCTTATAAACATTTTCTTTCCTCTAGCTTACTTTATTGTAAGAACGCAGTATATTTTATATGTACAAAATACATGTTGACTGTTTATGTTATTGGTAGGGGTTCCTGTTAACAATAGGTTATTAGTAGTTTAGTTCTGGGGAGTCAAACGTTATACACAGCCTGCAGTCCCAGCTACTCAGGACACTGAGGTGGGAAGATCACTTGAGCCCGGGAACTCGAGTCCAGCCTGGGCAACGTTAATGAGACCCACGTCTCTAAACACACATAAATAAATAAGAGTTATGGGCAGATTTTCAACTATCTTCTCTATATCTGTATCTTTTTGGGTTTTTTTTGGCAGATTTTTACTCTGTCACCCAGGCTGGAGTGCAGTGGTGTGATCTCGGCTCACTGCAAACTCTGCCTCCCAGGTTCAAGTGATTCTCCTGCCTCGGCCTCTGGAGTAGCTGAGATTACAGGCGCTAGCCACCACATCTGGCTAATTTTTGTATCTTTAGTAGAGATGGGCTTTTGCCATGTTGGCCAGGCTGGTCTCGAACTCCTGCCCTCAAGTGATCCGCATGCCTTGGCCTCCCAAAGTGCTGGGATTACAGGTGTGAGCCACTGCATCCTATATCTGTTTCTTTTTGAAAAACAAAACCCCTAGCCCCTGTGTTGTTCAAGGCTTCCCACTGAATTTAGAGTATAAATGAAACTCCTGACCAAGGCCATCCATGATCTGGCCCTCTGTGCTAGCCTCTGCTCCACTACTCTATGTAATACATTTCTATGGAGCACAGACCGTGAGTGCAGCCCTGCTTAGGAGCTGACTGGGCCACATTCTGGGCTCCGTGGGCCCTCTCCTCCATAAAAAAAAAAAAAAAAATTAAACATTATATTTCTCAATTGCATGCCGTAGAGACAAACACATTCATTGACTCAAGATTTGTTTCCTTCTGATTTTAAAAGAAATTAACACACTTTTTGTGGGTCCCTAAAAGTTTCATGGGCCCTGGGCACAGTACTTGCCGCACCTAATGAAGAAGTGGGCCCAGGAAGCCTGGTGCACTGCCCCCTAGCCACTGTGCATACAAAACACGCCAACCCTATGCCTACTTCGGAACCTGTGCCTTTGCTGTGTCCTCTGAGAACTATTTTCTCTGGCTTGAGCCTTATCCTGTGTATGTTTGATTAAATGTCACCTTTTTGTTTTTGAGATGGAGTTTCACTCTGTCGCCCAGGCTGGAGTGCAGTGGTGCAATCTTGGCTCACTGCAACCTGCACCTCCTGGGTTCAAGCGATTCTCCTGCCTCAGCCTCCTGAGTAGCTGGATTACAGGCGCCCATCACCACACCCAGCTAATTTTTGTATTTCTGGTAGAGATAGGGTTTCATCATGTTGGTCAGCCTGGTCTCCAACTCCTGACCTCAGGGACATTTTCTTTCTTTTTTTTTTTTTGAGACGGAGTCTCGTTCTGTCGCCCAGGCTGGAGTGCAGTGGCTGGATCTCAGCTCACTGCAAGCTCCGCCTCCCGGGTTTACACCATTCTCCTGCCTCAGCCTCCCGAGTAACTGGGACTACAGGCGCCCGCCACCTTGCCCGGCTAGTTTTTTGTATTTTTTTAAGTAGAGACGGGGTTTCACCGTGTTAGCCAGGATGGTCTCGATCTGCTGACCTCGTGATCCGCCCGTCTCGGCCTCCCAAAGTGCTAGGATTACAGGCTTGAGCCACTGCGCCCGGCCCTCAGGGACATTTTCTGTGTATTTTCTGTGTACAGATAAATCATCTGTCTTCTCTATGTCTGTATATTTTTTTGAAAAACACAAATAAGATTATACTACACCTGTGTGGTAATGCTTCCTTTCTTTAAAAATATTTTGTTACAGTTTTGTTTGTGTCTTTGCTTCTTCTTTCCTACCTTTTCTGATAATTTGGAAGATGTATCATGTGTTTAGAGTCCCTTCTGGTAGATATAGGTCATATGTAATATACACATATATATTATCTTGTATAATTACATGCCATATATATATAAATATATATATACACACACCTAAATTATATGCCTTAATCTCTGGTTTTTGTTTTTTTGTGTGTTTTTTTGAGATGGAGTTTCGCTCTTTTGCCCAGGCTGGAATGAAGTGGTGCAATCTCGGCTCACTGCAACCTCTGCCCCCTGGGTTCAAGTGATTTTCCTGCCTCAGCCTCCCGAGCAGCTGGGATTATAGGTGCTCATCACCATGCCCAGCTAATTTTTGTATTTTTGGTAGAGACAGCATTTCACTATGTTGGCCAGGCTGGTCTCCAATTCCTGACCTCAGGTGAACCACCCACCTCGGCCTCCCAAAGTGCTAGTATTACACCACGCCCCACCCTAAATCTCTGTTTTTTGATGGATGCATTTTAGAAGGTATACAGAGTTGAATAGTGTCTACCCCCACCAAATTCCTGTCCTCTTAGAACCTGTGAATGTGGCCTTATTTGGAAATAGGGTCTTTGCAGATGTAATCAAGTTAAGATGAAGCCATATTGGATAGGGTAAGTCCTAATCCAACAACTGATGTCCTTACAAGAGGGAAGTTTCGACACAGAGACACAGGGGAGAGAATACCATGTGAAAAAGGTGGCAGAGATTGGAGTGTACTAGCCAAGGGGTGCCAAGAATTATTGGCAACTACCAGAAGCTAGGAGAGGGGCAAGCAACAGTTCTTCCCCTGGAGCTTCCAGTAGAAACCAACCCTGCTGACACCTTGGTCTTGCACTTCTGCCCTCAAGAACTGCGAGAGAATAAATTCTGTTTTAGAAAGTCACCCAGTTTGTGGCAACTGGTTACCACAGCCCTAGAAAACTAATACAGATGGTACATACTGTAGCCTCATCCTATTTTAAACAGATTTGTCCTGTTTGAAAGTGCAGTCATTGGCCTCAGAGAAGTCTGTTCATGGTGAGGTTAGATTTCTCTGTAGCTCGAGTACAGAATTAAGATCGATGGGTCCTACCCACGGGGAATGATAAAATCATGGCTTTCTTTTGACAACTGGTCATATTAGCACGAAGGGCCTCAGAGCCCTTTTTTTTGAATATCTTCATTTTCCAGAGATAAAGACAGAGAAAGGTGAGAAACTTAATGGAACTCAGGGACCCAAACAGTGTCTGGTCCATAATAGATGCTCAAGAACCATATATTGAAGGGATGGATGAATGAAAAACGCTTCATGGGCAATATAAAAATTTGATTTACTCATGCCTGTAATCCCAGCACTTTGGGAGGCCGAGACGGGCAGATCACGAGGTCAGGAGATCGAGACCATCCTGGCTAACACGGTGAAACCCGTCTCTACTAAAAATACAAAAAAATTAGCCGGGCATTGTGGTGGGCGCCTGTAGTCCCAGCTACTCGGGAGGCTGAGGCAGGAGGATGGCGTGAACCTGGGAGGCGGAGTTTGCAGTGAGCCGAGATCGGGCCACTGCACTCCAGCCTGGGCGACAGAGGTAGACTCCGTCTCAGAACAAAAAAAATTGATTTATTTTCTCGTTTAGCTGCCCGCTTCAAAATCGATGGAGGGGTAGAAAGAGAACCTAGTAGGAGGCAAGAGACCTGGACTCTGTCCAGGTTCTGGCCTCAACACTCTATGTGATCTTGGGCAAGTCCTTTCCTCCCTGTTAACCTCCGTTTCCCCGCATTAAAAGGAGGAACAGGGGATGGACCAGTGATGTCCAGACACCTGGGCTTCCACGTAGGATCCCTTGTCCAGCCTGGGTGCAGACTGTGGTCCAAGGGGCATTGGTGGTGCCCAGGACGCGGGACCCTCCCTGAAGAAAGGCCCCGACAGCGCCCTGGTGCGCAGACCCTCGCTGGGTTTGCGTACCGGGGCCCGAGGGCTGGGAGCTAAGAGCTGGCGTGAGGCTCTGGGCCGCCGCCGCCGCTCACCTTCCCGATGTTTCCGCTGCTGTAGGAGTCCAGCAGGTTTATAAACACCCTCTGGATCCGGATAACTTTCTCCGTGGGAGCAGCAGTTTCCTCTTCTTCAGCCATGGTGGGAGCCACGCTGGTTGCTAAGGTGAAAGCGTCACTCCGCTTGCCAAGGAGGCGGGGCCCGGGCCGGGGAGGCGGGGCAGGTTCTCCCTCTGGGGGCGGGGCCTGGGCGCCGGGCACAGCTTGCCGGGCTGGGAGGGGCGTGTCGTGGACGAAGCAGGGAGAGCCGGGCGCTGGGCGGGGCGTGCCGGGCGGGGGAGTGCGTGTCGTGCCCGACGCTAATCAGGGCGTGCCAGGCGGGGCGGGGCGTGTTGAGCCGGTCGCTGGGCGGGGCGAGCCGGGTAGGGAGGGGCGTGTCGTGCCGGGTAGGGCGGGGCGGGGCGTGTCGTGCCCGGGGGCTGGGCGGGCGTGCTGGGCAGGGCGGGGCGTGTCGTGCTGGGGCGTCCCGGGCAGGGCGGGGCGTCCCGGGCAGGGCGGGGCGTCCCGGGCAGGGCGGGGCGTCCCGGGCAGGGCGGGGCGTCCCGGGCAGGGCGGGGCGTGTCGTGCCTTGGGCTGGGCGGGGCACTCCGGGCGATGCGGGGCTCCCGATTCGCACTTGCGCGCGCTCTCGGCTGCTGGGCGCTAGACGGACGTTCCCGCGAGTGCTCTCCGCGGCGCCGCGCGTGCAGCCCGGGTCTCACCCTGGCTTGCTGCCCACTGGGAGCCCTTGGGCAGTGCACGATTTCTTTCGGAGTCTCCCTGGGCGTCTGTCCCAGGGGGCCATGTGATCGCTGTGCCTTTTTATCTCCGTTGTTCGTAAAGTCTGGAATCACATCCCAGTGTCCGCTTGACCCGATGACTAAAAATAATGAGGATTCTGAAGAAGAGGGAATGCCCCACAACCTAGGCCTCTCCCCGACACGTGGGAGTTTCTGAGTGCGCTCCCATGGGGTGCTCTGGCCTGGGTGACGAGATGTAAGCCTCAGCTGCGAAGAAAAGCTGTTGCCATGGAGTTTCGGGCTGCGGAACACCCGAGCGACGCTAGCGTGGTCCCGCCGTGCGGCAGTTGCGGCTTGGTCCGCGGGCTCAGCTCCCTTGGGGGTTGTTTCCAGACGCAAGTTACAGGAAGACCCCGGTGTTGGCTGGGGGCGACCGGAGACCGTCGGTGCCCAGGATTCGCTCACATTTACCAAGGGACGAAATTTAGACTTGACCGTTCCACACGAGAGTATACGTGCAGTTGCTGAGATAAATCCACAAATTAAAAGATAACATTCAACTCGGTGATCGCTGGACCATAAAGGTTGTGGTGGACTAAGAATACATCCCGCAGTTCCCTTGGAATAGCCTGATCATATTGAACTGGTTTCATGCCTTAAGCATTAACTCGTCAAATGTAAATATTTATCACTTGCAGCAATTGTGTGTGCGTGGTTTCTTCTCGTTTTTATATTATTATTTTTAATAGAGACAGGGTCTCACTATGTTGCGCAGACTGGTCTCTAACTCCGGGGCTCAAGAGATTCTCCTGCCTGGTCCTCCCAAAGTGCTGGTATTACAGGTATGACCCACGGCACCAGTCTTCTTTTAATTTTTCATTTTTTTTTTTTTTTGAGACGGAGTCTCGCTCTATCACCCAAACTGGAGTGCAATGGCATAATATCAGTTCACTGCAAACTCGCCTCCCGGGTTCAAGCGATTCTCCTGCCTCAGCCTCCGGAGTAGCTGGGATTACAGGCGCCTACCACCATGCCCGGCTAATTTTTCTATTTTTAGTAGAGAGATTTTCAGCATGTTGGCCACGCTGGTCTTGAACTTATGGCCTCAAGTGATCCGCCCGCCTCGGCCTCTCAAAGTGCTGTGGTTTACAGGTGTGAGGCACCCCACCTGGCCTTTTTTTTTTTTTTTTTTTAAATACTGGTTGTTTCAAAAAACGGAGGTGGCCCACGATCTCTAGAGAGCTTGAAGGCTCTGGGCTTTCACTTATGAGACTTGGCTTTGCGTTTCAGCTCTCCAGTCATTTGTGGGAGGCTGGGACCAATCTTTTAACTTTCCCTAGGCTGTTAAATTGCCTGTAAAACAGGAGTGATACCACTAGCCTAACAAGGCTGTTAGGATTAAATAAGACACATGTGAAGCATTTTCTGAAGTGGTCTCCAAAGGTGAAATTCTTGCTTTTTTTTCCCTGCAAGGCTAAGGCACACTTCTACAGATGGGAGCCTTTATAGCTCTTCGTTTTCCTGTCCCCACCCCATTTTCTTTTTTATGCATGCAAGTCTCATTAAAACTTGTTTTGAAAAACTAACACTTTGAGGTTTTGCCAACTCAATTTGGGAACAGTTTGCTCACAGCAAATTTATTTTTTATTTTTTTGAGACAGAGTCTTGCTCTATCCTTTAGGCTGGAGTGCAGTGGCGCGACCTCGGCTCACCACAACCTCTGCCTCCTGGGTTCAAGCCATTCTCCTGCCTCAGCCTCCTGAGTAGCTGGGATTACAGGCACGTGCCACCACATCCGGCTAATTTTTCTATTTTGAGTGGGGCGGGGGGGGGGGTTTCACCATGTTGGCCAGGCTGGTCTTGAACTCCTGACCTCGTGATCCACCTGCCTCGGGATCCCAAAGTGTTGGGATTACAGGTGTGAGCCACCAGGCCCGGCATTTTTCTTGCTTTTTTTAAATCAACAAGAAAGTGTCAGTTTAAATGTAAAAGTATTCATGCAAGATCAGTGCAAAACTTAGAAAATATACTTCGGCATTCTTTCAAATGACTTACTAGTTCAACTATTCTAAAATTCACCTCATTCAAATTTTTAGTTTATCTCTGCATTCCTTGTTAATATGCAGTTAAGCAGGTACTTTGAAAGTTATTCAACCAGTCATGTTACAATGAAATATTATAACTTACCTCTGTTTCTTTCATGAAATGAGCTTGCCATAGTTACAGGGGAGATGGCTTCTAGATAATTTTATATATATTGATAGGTTAGAAAAGGAGATTCTTTTTTTTTTTTTTTTTTTTGAGACGGAGTCTCGCTCTGCCGCCCAGGCTGGAGTGCAGTGGCCGGATCTTAGCTCACTGCAAGCTCCGCCTCCCGGGTTCACGCCATTCTCCTGCCTCAGCCTCCCGAGTAGCTGGGACTACAGGCGCCCGCCACCTCGCCCGGCTAGTTTTTTGTATTTTTTAGTAGAGACGGGATTTCACGGTGTTAGCCAGGATGGTCTCGATCTCCTGACCTCGTGATCCGCCCGTCTCAGCCTCCCAAAGTGCTGGGATTACAGGCTTGAGCCCCCGCGCTCGGCCAGGAGCCAGGAGATTCCTTTTTTTTTTTTTTTTTTTTGGACACTGAGTCTCACTCTGTCCATCAGGCTGGAGTGCAGGGGGCAATCTTGGCTCACTGCAACCTCCACCTCCTGGGTTCAAGCAATTCTCCTGCCTCAGTCTCCCAAGTAGTTGGGATTACAGGCATGTGCCACCACACTCAGTTAATTTTTGTATTTTTAGTAGAGACAGTTTCACCATGTTGGCCAGGCTGGTCTCAAACTTCTGACCTCAGGTGATCCACCCACCTCAGCCTCTCAAAGTAGAGGTGTGAGCCACCGTGCCCGGGCCAGAGATTCTACTAATTCTATTATACCAACTAATATATGTTTCCTTTGTTATTATTTCCCTCTTTTTAAAATCAGTTTTCATATAAACACAGTTAACGTGATGGCTTTTACTGACACACACTGTATGGGGGACAGCCGGTGGAGTCAGAAGACTTGGGTTCTGATCCAACTGCACTGCTCACAGGCAGTTGCTGAGCAAGTTGCTCAATCTATCTCACCCGTATCATCCAGAAAATAAAGGGATTGGAAAGAAAGTTCTGAAGTCAATGTGGCACCTATCAGAATCTCAGTGTTTTCTTACTATGTTCCTCAACATTCAAACAGCACATTTTCTGTTTTCGAATACCGGGGAGAGAACAGCACAGTGTGCAACAGAAGCAGCTAATGGTTCTAAGTACATTAGTAACAGCTGGACCTGGAGGAAAGGTGGGAAGAGTGTCATTATGGGAAATGAGGTGTGCACTCTTCTCTTCATAATCATACTGCCTCTTCAAGGATCCTGGGAGCAGATACAACTCAGCAAGGCTTGGTGCTTTTGCTAGACAGCCTCTAGCTAGCTTAAACCCCACATCTATTGCATTTCCTGCTTCTAATTAGTACATACAAGCTAATGTATAAAATGTGAAAAAGCATTAAGAAAATGAAAATTACCTATTTTATCACCTAGTGATGACTACTAACAGCCTATAATCTTCATTTCTTTGTTACGTATACAATTATTTTTGAAAACACAGTATGTATAGTTTTATGTCCTTTATGTAGCATAATTTTTTCCCATTGCCATTTTTTCATGATTGTTGATGGTTGCATATTTTTCCATCAAAAGATGTAGCATAACTTTACCACTCTTTAGAGTCTTCCCAATTTTTCATTAGGGAAAATGAACATCCTTATATAATTTTTTTTGCTGAATCATTTCCCTATGCTAGATTACCAGTATTATTACCAATTCAGAAGTTATAAACTTTGTAAAGGATTTATTACCAATGTTTCCAGAAAGATTTCACCAATATACCCTCCAATAGACTGTAAGAGCGCTTCCTCATTAAATCCTTACTGGTATTAAGTTTAAATAAGAAGAATCACAAAATTAGTAGGTGAAATAACCCAATCACTTAAATTTTTTCTTTCTTAATGGTTGGGTTGGACCTCTTTCAAGTAGTTACTGACATCTGTATTTTTTTTTGAGTTGATCAATATTATTTGCCCACTGTTTGCATTTTTTCTTCCTATTGATTTGTAAGTTATTTACATAAAAGGTTTTTTTTTTTTTTTTTTTTTTTTTTTTGAGACGGAGTCTCGCTCTGTCACCCGGGCTGGGGTGCAGTGGCCGGTTCTCAGCTCACTGCAAGCTCCGCCTCCTGGGTTTACACCATTCTCCTGCCTCAGCCTCCGAGTAGCTGGGACTACAGGCGCCCGCCACCTCGCCTGGCTAGTTTTTTATATTTTTTAGTAGCGACAGGGTTTCATCGTGTTAGCCAGGATGGTCTACGATCTCCTGACCTCGTGATCCGCCCGTCTCGGCCTCCCAAAGTGCTGGGATTACAGGCTTGAGCCACCGTGCCCGGCCTTCTTTTTTCTTTAGAAGTGAAATCAAGGCTTAATTTATCTGGTTAAGTTTTGTAATTTTTTTTTTTTTAAAGACACCGTCTTGTTCTGTCACCCAGGCTGGAGCGCAGTGGCACGATCATAGCTCACTGCAGTCTCCAATTCCTGGGTTCAAGTAATCTTCCTGCTTCAGCTTTCCTAACGGGCTAGGACTGCAGGTGTGTGTCACCAGGCCACACTTTTATCATTTTTTGTAGAACTGGGATCTATGTTGTGCAGGCTGCTCTTGTACTCCCGGCCCCAAGTGATCCTCCTGCCTGCGCCTCCCAAACCACTGGAATTGCAAGTGTGAGCCACCACACCTGGCCTATCTGCTGGTTAAGTTCTTTAAACAAAACAGGTAAAATGGAGGTTTTAATATCTGGATTCTCATGTGTATCTGTGTAGTTTTATTAACGTCCTCTCCTCTTGTTCCTCATTCCTCTTTCATAGTAATAACAACAGAAAGCTCACTTCAGTCACTTCAAATCCAAATGTAACAATGCAGAATTAAAAAATGGAAACAAACTCTTGGAATTAATCATTTATCACAAAATGAACAATTTCAATTCTTAAACATACAATCACTTTTCTTCATACTAACTCAAAATGAGTAAACAGAATTTTATTCAAACTTTACAAATATCATTTACATTTAGCCTGAGATTAAGCATGAGAAAGTTCAACCTGAAGTTAGACTTCATTGCCCAGTTAAGCATCTGAAAATAAAGCTGAGAATGAATATACATCATCAAACAAAGCATTCCAATGAAGTCTGGCAATGAATTGTGACACAAACTGAACTTTAATTTGCTCTGGTCCACATGATCTTCAGAGCCTAAAAGTTCCTATTTTTTAATAATGATGGAAAAATATCTGCAAATGACAAATGCATGAAGGTGTGACCAGATGCAAAATTTTAGTTCAACATTTCTACAGCAGCTGCTTTAGGTGACCATTAAAGAACAACTCCCCAATCCTTATTGTTCAACATGTACTTGAAAACATGCGGCAGCATGGTACAGTTTATTAAATTTATAAATATCAGTACGTGTAATAAAATATAAAATACTGAGTATCCCTTTTTCAAATATTAAGTCTCTGAATGCTTCATTCATCCTTTGGTTTCAAACCCATACAATGCACTCATATTACATTGTAGATTTTGCATGGAGACAGAACACTGTACATCTGTTGGGGAAGGTGGGGTGCTGTGGGAATACCAAAGCACTACATCATAGAAAGTAAATGTTGAAGCAAAAATACTTTCTGAATATATACTGTACATTATGTAAACACACATTCAGAATAAGAATCAACACAGGCCAAAATATTGTTTTCTAGGAAACCAGAATCTTCTTTCTTTTAAATCACACACTGAAGATGCTTTTTGTTAAGAAAAAGAATGAAGTCTGTTCCTGTATTTGCTTATGTGCTTAGATATCTTGGAAATGAGTAATTATTACATTCATTGCTAACGGTTTATCCTCTGCTTAGTTGGCTGGCTGTTGCAAACACGGAATACAGAACTATTTCAGTCCCTGTTTTTCATTTAATACTAGTTCAGTAATATATAATTAAATAATCTTTATTAATCCATTATTTCTAATATAAATAGATTAAGTGAAGCAGTGAATTTCAAAATTTGTGCAGGGGAAACTAGTTGATAATTTGTTTCCAATAAGGCTAGTAGCAATTAATTACTACAAAGTTTCTCCAAGCTAGTAGTGAACCCCTGATTTAGCAGGTTGAATCAAACTGTATAGTTAGGTAATTCTAATTCCTCTATTACTGTGCAAATCTAGAATTTTCTATGTAAAAGACAGTGCTGGCAGCATCAAAGCCCTGTAATAAGAGTATGAAATACTGATTAGGATTTGAAATGAAGAGATATTATATGAAGACATGTGAATGTCTTAATGATGGTATCATAGCAACGGCCTCAGAATTCCCTTACTGAAACAGAAACTAAGACAAATCATTATTCAATAATCTTCTGAGCCAAAAGCCTAAGTTGAAAGCAAGTGATAAAAACACAAAACCAAAGATGCATTTTCTATGACCATATGCAAGAATTTCAAGCTTTATATCAACATTCTGTACCAGCACCAGCCCCTCTGAAAAGAAGAAGTGTAGTCATGACTGTCCATCCCTTTTCAAAGCTTCCAGTCTTTGAAGGAGTGCGTTTCCAAAGGCTTCCCGGTAGGCGGGGCTGAGTGTATCCAACAAGGAGTAGACTGTTTCGTGGTAGGGAGTCTGTAAATGATCATCCACCTGGTCAAAAGCATAGCCTACCACCTACAAGAGAAATGCAACAGTGAATTCATTAGTTTTCATGCTGGTACAGAAAACAAAATCCAAGTGTTTACGTGAGTAATCATCCTTTCAAAAAAAATTATTTTTTTTCCTAGCCACTAGACCACCAGATACATGGATAATTATTGAGTGACACTATTTCTCAAACAATGTCAGAGTATGCACATTTTAAACACAACCTTTAATACTTCAGCAACTTACAATGTGTAACACAGAAACAAAACCACTAAAATGCTCCCTATAGAATTTTCTTTAAAATTTAAAAGGTTTTACTTAGAATCTCAAGGAAATGCAGAGAATTTGAAAAGCTACACAAAAACCGTTTTATTTTCATATTCTAAAACATGCATCTATTATTTACCCTATTTAATTCCACATATACTGAGGGTCCACTACATTAAGTACTGTAATAGGTAATATATCATTAGTTCATATTTTTATCATTTTTTTACTCCTTTTATAAATAGAATTCTAGAAATTATTCCTAACAATTTAGTTTTAATAATTAGTTGTTAATTTTAATAATTGTTTCATTAACTGGTTTAATAATTTGTTTAATTATTCATTTTAATAACTGCTTAGCTTTATTATTAGTAATCTGAAAGGCCACTTTCACCTAATATATTTCTTATCTGACAGGGAATAAATGCTCAACTCTGTGAGATAAAAGGGAATGTTACTGTGTTTTTTTTTCCTTGGTGGGGTACACTATTTCTGGAAGTATTGCAATACCAGGTCGATGAGTGAAGTGAATGGAGCAAGAGCCTATTATATCTTCCTGCTCCAAAAATCCATTTAATATATTGTCCTTGCATAGAGGACAAACAGATATTAAACTGATAAGAGATACTCCAACTGATCTAAGGCTAAAGGCTGAGAGGCAATATGTTGTTTTTTTTTTTTTTCCTGTGACCACAGCTACAACTTTTCTTTTTGATGAGATTATAAGGTATATCATGGTTCACCATCACAATATAGGGCAAAATTAATTTAGTTTTTGCTGACTTAAGTTTGTACATTCCCTATATAAATCCTAAATTTTTATGACATCTACTTAAGCCATAGAAGGTGAGAGTTTATGTTAGAAGCTGAGTTTTTTTTTTTTTTTAAATGAAAAGCAGAGGCAGACACCTAAGGAAAATGAATCACACCTCTTCAGATCCATGCTCGATTACTGTACTCTCTACAGTGGAGTACAGTTCAGTTTGCCTTCTTCCTCTTATCCCTGCTAGACTGTGATCTTCCTGGTGGACAGGGATCATGTCTTATTCATGGTTTGATTTTCAATTGCTGACACAGGATAGTTGCTCAATAAATGTTAACTGAATCAGACTGAAAAACAAACAAATATTTGAGCACCCACTACGTCAGGTTTTACAAATGGTTCACATTTTTCTGTATCACACAGTCATATAATCATTCCCCAAATCGTTTTAAGTTTTTGTAAATCTCCAAGTTATAGATTAAGAAGCAGGAACTCTCAGGGGTAGACAGACTCACCCAAGATCATTTAAATTCACATTTAAGACTGCTGACTCTCTGATCAGAACTCCTTCTATCTCTCCATAGCCAACTTAGAATTAACCAACACAAGACAGAATTAGCTTACTAATTCTGTCATTTATCTCTATTTCTGATTTAAGATTCACCTCTAAACACTGAGTTTTTAGTACAAATTTAAGGATGTGTAAAGAAGTGCACAAAAATTAGTTAAATCAGGTACTACGCCTAAAGTCAAGCAGCTATCTTTGTGGCAGCTGTGAGGAAATTGAGGGTGGTACAGATGCTGGCCTTGCAATTTGCTCCATCAAGGAACATACAGTATACACGACTCATCTTCGGCAAACTGAATCCAGTGAAGTAGAGAGATGTTTATGTACTTAAGATAGTATCATGTGACATTCTTACTTGCTTAGGTGGGCCTTGCTCACCACCTTATGATAATGTACAATTACTTTGAACAAATATAGAAACACAGAAATGTATGACATTTGTTAAGACTGAAGATTCATTGGTTACTAAGGTTAAAACTAGATTTTAGATTTTCTAATGTCTATCCCTCTGTTCAGTAGGTCAAAGGTTTTTTTTTTTTTTTTTTTTTTTTTTTTGAGACGGAGTCTCTCTCTGTCGCCCAGGCTGGAGTGCAGTGGCCGGATCTCAGCTCACTGCAAGCTCCGCCTCCCGGGTTTACACCATTCTCCTGCCTCAGCCTCCCAAGTAGCTGGGACTCCAGGCGCCGTCACCTCGCCCGGCTAGTTTTTTGTATTTTTTAGTAGAGACGGGGTTTCGCCGTGTTAGCTAGGTTGGTCTCGATCTCCTGACCTCGCGATCCACCCGTCTCGGCCTCCCAAAGTGCTGGGATTACAGGCTTGAGCCACCGCACCCGGCCAAGGTTTTTATAGTAATTTTTTTTTTTTTTTTTTTTAAACAGGGTCTGTGTACCCAGGCTGGAGTACAGTGGCCCAATTCTAGCTCACTGCAACTTCGGACTCATGGTCCCCCTCCTAAGCCTCCCAAGTAGCTGGATTACAGGAATGTGCTGCCATGTTGGGCTAATTAACAAAAAATACATTGTAGAAACAGGGTCTTGCTATGTTACCCAGGCTAGTCTCGAACTCTCGGCCTAAAATGATCCTACCAGCTTGGCCTCCCTAAGTGCTAGGATTACAGGCAAGAGCCCACAGGCCTGTCCTATAGTTTTTTCTTTTTTAATTAAAAGTTGCTCTCAGGTGATGTTTTCTACTATTCTAAATTCATGATTTTGGTTTAGAGAATGGAAAGGTTAATCTGCCTAGAAGAGCTCTCATAATAAAGAGATATTCATAATAAAGGGTTAATGGGACACTCTTAGAAATCTGGGGGCGGAATGTTCTGCTCTGATTTACTTCTGATCTAAGAGTTGGAAAACAGTGTTGTCAAGTACGTTATTTTAACAGAAGAGACATTTCCAAGAGGTTGACGAAGATCTTTTCAACACAGTAACTGCAAAACCCATTCAATGCAGAGAATGTATATATAATTTTGGTGAACACATTTAGCTATAGATGAGAAATAAATTAGTTTTGGGGGTCATGATTAAAACAAAGTCACACCCTGCAAATCAAATGTTTTTCAAAAAATTCGGTTGCCCTATATCGATCAACAGCCTTTAAAATTAATAAAAATTTCTAGATAAAAAGTTTTTCTTAAAAAAATTTAGAAGCTACTGAATATTCAGTTCTCATTTAACACTCTTCCCCTCCCCACTACCTCTCTTTTTGATAAAGTGGTGAAGACATATTTTTTTTTCTACAAAGAGAAGTGAGTTACCTTGAGCCCTGCTTCAGTGAGCTCTAAGCAATATCTGTTTCTTTCCTTTGTTTCCACATTGATATAGGCCACATCATCTGCACACCGCAGGCTTTTCGAGACAAACATGTTGTTAACAGCAAAGAGAACATCATTTACAACTGCTTCAGCTTCTAGCCTCATGTCTTTCATGTCCGTTCCTTCAAAACCATTAAGCTCTGAACCTTCTTCAAATCCTGACATACTGCTTAGCTCCATGGGATTACAGTCTGTTTCCATTCTCTGAAAAAAAGCAGTTATAAAATTTGTTTATAGAAAGACATTCAAAATACTACATTTGATTAAAAATAGCTATGCCTTACAATTGCTACTTAGTACAAAACACTAGCTAACAATTTTTAGGAAAAATACTATCTAAAAACATTTCTAGTGTTTTTTCACAGCAAAATCACAGACACCTATAGATTTTCAAAAAAAGAATCTCCCTTCTCCACTTACCCCCAACAGGTCAATTTCCATATTGATAAGCATTTAGAATATATATATATATATATATATATATATATATATATACACACTTTTTTTTAAAAGCTATTTTGAATAATGCCTCAGTAACAATCCTAGTACATATTTTTAAATGTATAATTTTTCTCTAGGACAGATATTTAGAACTGAAATTGCTGAGTCAAAGGACATACTTATTTTAACTTTTTTTTTTTGAGATGGAGTCTTGCTCTGTTGCCCAGGCTGGAGTGCAGTGGTACGATCACGGCTCACTCCGCCTCCCGGGTTCATGCCATTCTCCTGCCTCAGCCTCCTGAGTAGCTGGGACTATAGGTGCCTGCCACCATGCCCAGCTAATTTTTTTGTATTTTCAGTAGAGATGGGGTTTCACCGTGTTAGGTAGGATGGTCTCGAACTCCTGATCTTGTGCTCCGCCTGCCTCAGCCTCCCAAAGTGCTGGGATTACAGGTATGAGCCACCGTGCCTGACCTATTTTAACTTTTAATATATACTGCCAATTTGCCCTTCAAAAAAATACAGTATGACTTATACTTCACTGACAGAATATGAGGGACTGTACTTTTTCACCTCTTTCCAATTATTTTAAATTTTTGCCAATTTAAGAGGTGAAGAATGATAGCTCATTGTTGTAATATGTATTTCCTTGAGTAAATATCTTTTTGGGTGTTTGTAGGGTATTTTTAGTTCTAAGATCATACAGTTGCAATAAGCAGAAATGGAAATAAATCTAAATTGCGTGAAATCAGAGGGCAAGTCTTTACCTACCACAGTATACTACCACTCAGTAGTTCCTTTTATGACTTCTAGATTGGGGTTCTGCTCTAGGCCTTCCCCATCCCATGATTACATTTTTAAAATCCCCTAAATTCTTGTTGTATCTGAATTTAACTCTTTCATCCATCTGGAATTTATTTTGCACAACTTTATTTTCCAGAAGGATAGCCAACTGTCCCAACACCACTTACTGAATAACTCACCTTTTCACCACTAACTTGAACTGACCCAAATGTTATATTTTGAAAAATATTATTTCTAATTTCTCATGTTAACTGGATCCAATATAACTGCCAGGCTGCTATGTGGTTTTAGCTTTTCTGTGACTGGGGTTAAAAAAGATCTTCCTGGCTAAATGTATTGTTAAAATTTGAAACGTATGAATGAGAAAAGTTAATTAATGTGAAAGTGCTTTGGAATGTAAACAAGGCTTTACAGAACAAACTATGGTGAGCTATTGTGCTTTCTTTTTGCTTGGCAGGTTTTAAAAGTAAAGTTTCACTTCTCTGATACGGAGTAAGCATCTGCTGTCGTGAATGAAGCATAACTCTTCATTCACTCACGTGAATTCAATCAACCTTCATTTCCTATCTACTTGAACACTGTGGTCAAGGTCTAGTCCCACCCCCTAACCACACTGGGGTTAGACTGGTAATAAACGGTAATAAACTCACTGTATTTTAAGAGACAAGGTCTAACCATGTTGCCCAGGCTGGAGTGCAGTGTGTGATCATTGTGCACTATAACCTAGAACTCCTGAGCTCAAGCCATCCTACTACCTCAGCCGCCTGAGCAGTTGAGACTACAGGCTCGAGCCGCCACATGTGATCCTTAAATGCTTTTTTAGAAGAAGTCTCAATTTTTTTCTGACAATATGGACAATTTTTATGGGCATTTATTTAAACCACTGATCTGGTACATTACACAGTCCATCGCTATTCCAAGTTATGCCCTATTTGTGTAATATTCAAAATCCTTCAAGATAGTGACATTTAAAATTCTTTAAGTTAGTCAGTAGAATTACTTGTAAGAGCTTATAAAATTATAGATACATTTTCCTCACTGCAGAAAAACAAAATCAAAATCAAAAATCTCTGGAAGACGAGTTATTTTTTTCAGAGCTCCTGAGCGATTTTACTGTGCAGCCACAGCTCTAAATTATCAGCAAAATCTTAAGAAGCTAGAGTTCCTACAGCTGAATGTCATTTCCACACTACAAAAGTCAAAACTACTTGCCGAAGGCAATTTATAACATATGTAAAGCTATTTCAAAAAATTACATAGCAAATGTATAATGTATTCCTCCAATCCTATTTCAATTAATAATATGTTTTAAAGACTCTTTATCTTGTCTCTCATAGCACTTTACAGAATTAGTCACTCGCTACAAACAACAGAAGTTAATTATAAAATTACCAATTATTGCTGGAGCAATCTGTCGGGTAACTGAAAGCTCAAATTGACTTATGATATAGGAAAAAAAATTTGGTTTTCCAAATTTTACCTTATTGCAAAAATAATCAGTATATTGCTTAAGATTATATTTGGTTTTATATATACAAAATGAGCCCTTTCTTTTTTACTAGTTTTGAAGATTTAGAAATGACTGACTACTATAAATCTCTTGACACCATGAATATCAAACATCTTAATTTTGCTTAAGTTATCAAGTACTTCAATTAGAGATGTCAGAAATAATGATCATTACATAAAAAGATGTTTATATGAGAAAGCTTTACATTTATAAAGCTTTTTTTTTAAGCAAGAATCTAATTCATTGCAATTAGGATCTTGATGCAGAAAGATCAAGAATCCAGTACTTAAAGGGAAGAAATCCTCACAGGTCAGTGAAGTAGGTCACCAAACAGTTGTAATAATCAGCACCGAGCTGCAAAAAAAGAGGAAGACACCTTTCCTAAGACTGAACTTTTAAGACACTTTCCCTGAAATGTCTTTGAGTAACATACAATTTAGACCTTTTGATGACACATACAAATTAAAGTAATGGAGCATTACATAAATAACATTTTTAGCCATTATTTTAAGGTATGATTACAACTTGTTTTTTGTTGGTTGAAACAGGTTCTTGATTATTTACCAATATCCTTTTCCCTGCCTATGACCACCCATATTTTCCAAGGGCAACCATAACGCCCCCTTCCCATACCAAGTAAAGTAACCAAGCAATTTGGCTGAGATTGACTCCAATCCCCAGATACAGACTCTTCCAAACTAATTAATACATGAAATTCTTCCTGGTCACTTTATTTTTTTGAGACAGAGTCTCGCTCTGTTGCCCAGGCTGGAGCGCAGTGATGTGATCTAGGCTCACTGCAACCTCCGCCTCCCGGGTTCAAGACATTCTCCTGCCTCAGCCTCCCGAGTAGCTGGGATCACAGGCCTGGCTAATTTTTGTATTTTCAGTCGAGACAAGGTTTCACCATGTTGGCCAGGCTTGTCTTGAACTCCTGGCCTCAAGCAATCTGCTGCCTCAGCCTCCCAAAGTGCTGGGATTACAGGCATGAGCCACCACGCCCAGCCTTCCTGGTCACTTTAATCAGAATAGTTCAGTCACAGTACACAGCCCAAGCTGTTCCAGGCAGCCACGTTGAGATGGGGCCACTAGCCCAAGCACGATGCTGACAACGGAGAAAAATAGAGCCAAGAGATTCACAGAGAAATGCAGCCAGAGTCCACTCTGGTTTCCCAGCCTTTGCACTTCTCAGTTATTGGAGCCAACAAATTCCTATTATCTTACTGGCAACAGAAAGCATTCTACTGGATTTAGGAGTCTACCCATGATGAAAGGCAGTCATTGATTTCGCTCTACAACAGCCCTATGAAGGTAAAAAGGTTTAGAAAATGGAGCTCAGATGATGATGATGACTATTTTTGTGCCTGTCATGTAGAAAGTGATTAATAAAAGCTTAATACAATCTAGATATCAATAGTTTCCTATTGCTTCTATAATAAATTACCAAATTAGTGGCTTAAAATAGCACACACTTACTCTCTTACAGTTCTGGAGATGAGAAGTCTAAAAGCAAGATTTCAGCAGGTCTGTATTCCTTCTAGAGGCTTCAGGAAGAAATCTGTTTCCTTACCTATTCTAACTTCTAGAGGACATCTGAATTCCTCAGCTTATGATACCTTCCTCAATCTTTAACATATATAAAAACATTCAAATGCCTTCTTTTTCTGCTCTTCCTTTTTTTGGAGAGTTATCTATTTACGAGACAGGATCTTGCTGTCGCCTAGTCCATAGTGCAGTGGCACAGTCTTGGGCTCAAATGATCCTCCCACCTCAGCCTCCCAAATAGTTGGGACTACGGGTGGGTGCCATCAGGCCCGGGTAATTCTATATTTTGGAGAGACAGGGTCTTCCTATGTTTACCCAGGCTAGTCTTGAACTCCTGGGATCCAGCAATCCTCCTACCGTGGTCTCCCAAAATGCTGGGATTACAGGTGTGAGCCACTGCGCTTGGCCATAATTTATTTTCAGTGAACACATTTAATGGGCAACATAAGGTGGTAGGCAGTTTACATGTTTCTCTTAAAAGGAGGCCTAGAATACTTGCCAAGCCCACTGCCTTCTCTGGAAAGGTTTCTGAATCATAGGTTTCATGCTTTGTATTTTAACTCCAGCATCATCATAGCAAAATGTACTCGGGATGGGTATTTCAATTAAAGGCACCATCTCAAGGTTGGCAAGGGGTTTATTTATGTCTTAAGTCAAGAGCTTTGTCCAACTACTTCCGGATGGTGGTCTAGCTAATCAGATTCTCTCTCAAGGAGTTTGAAGAGACAAAAACCATGAAGTCAGTTAGCTGGTGACAACAGCTAACTGTGATGACAGTAGTTACAGAGGAATAGCAGTGAGCAGCTAGGTTGCTATGTTGACGGACACTTGAGAAGCAGCTTCCACACTTCGGATTATGTACCCCAGAAGATAAAAATATTTTGAGCAGACATCTTATTATAAGCATTTATATAAATATTCTACCACAATTAAAATATTTAAGACATATAAATACACATTTAAACAGAAGGTAAAGATGGAATATAGATATATTTTCTGCTCAATGGATTATCTGTGTACCTGACTAGAAGCCTGTACCATTGAGGATGAGAAAATACAGGCCCATTTCAGTGAAGGAACAACCACTGGAATTACTACTGACACTTTAGAATTGCCATCAGGTTACCAGAATGGTTGACTCATCAATGTGAATCCTGTAAAAATCTTTGCTTTCCCTTTTTGTACACAAAACAATTTATCACCATATAAGAAATTCTAGATGAACAGAACTTTCTGTGATGATGGAAATGTTCTTTATTGTTGTCCTCCAATACAGCAGCTAATAGCCATCTGAAGTTTGGCTACTGGGATGGAGAAATTGAATTTAAAAATGTATTTAATTTTTGTTCATTTAAATTTAAATAGCTAGTGGCCACTGTATCAGATGGCACAGGTCTAGACCTCTGTGAAAACTTGCAGATAATATAATAAGCAGAGTTTATACTAAGGCTGAAAAATCTCAGTGGATGTAAAGGCACGGAATCAAACTTTATATGAGTAGCAAAATTTGGAAATTGAGATATAATTGAATCCTAACTACTGTACGTAAAGGAATCAATCATCGTTTCAAATAGTAAAAACTAATGAACCATTATCCTATGTTTTATAATCTTGTCTATTCGGATTCTAGGTTTGTTAATCAAATATCATGATCCACTCTGTACCTACATATCCAGCATTTTTTTAAGCACTAGAATACTAATAAAAGATGTCTACTGGTAGCTTACAGTCTAATTTGGGAAAGACAGGCACATAAAATATTTGCACAAATATTAATGCCATGCACACACATCATAACTATTCTCCCCAAACGTACTTAATTGTGAGTGGCAGATAATTACAGAAAACAATGATACGTCTTGGTCCTACTACGCTATCACTAAACTTGTATGAACCTGAGTTGGCCACATAATCTCATTGGTCTCTCAGAGTTCTCATCTACAAAATAAGGTAAATGGGCAGAAAATTCTTTGCTGTTCTAAGAGCTTTGACATTCTATAATCTATGACATAATGGTTAGTTATGATGGGGCTTGACTAAGGGGACAGGTCAGTCAAAACTGGTCTGGCATGAACACAAATAAAGAGTTATAAATAAGCAAAAAGGTCTTGAGAATTGTGAAAAATTCTGTGTAGGGAACAAAACATAAGCAAGGGTCAGCACAGGGTGTGGCAGGAACTAGTTGGGCTAAAGTACAAGGATATGCAGGGATGGCTCACTTTGACAGCGTGCTGACACCTAGAGAGAGGAATTTGATTTTGATATAATAGGCTGTTTTAAGGTCTTGGGAATGGAATATCTTTTTATTTAATACAGGTTTCTTATTGGCAGTATGTAGTGTGGTCCTGCTTTTTTATCCATCTGGCAACCTCTATCTTTTAATTGGGGTGTGCTATGGTATGAATATTTGTCCCCTCTAAAACTCATGTTGAAATTTAATTTCCAATGCAACGTGGCAGCACCAAAAAGTGAAGCCTTAAAGAGGTGACTGGGTCATGAGTCACTTCCCAAAGAGTGGATTAATCCATTTATGGATTAACAGTTTAATGGGTTACCATGCAAGTAGAACTGGTGGCACTGCAAGAAGAGGGGGAAAAGATGTGAGCCAGCACATTCAGCCCCCTTGCCATGTGATGCCCTGTGCCACCTCAGGACTCTGCAGAGTCCCCACCAGCAAGAAGGCCCTCTCTAGATGTGGCCCCTCTACCTTGGACTTCTCAGCTTCCATTACTCTAAGAAATAAATTTCTTTATAAATTATCAAGTTTCAGGTATTCTGTTATAAGCAACTGAAAATGGACTAAGGGTGTTTAGACCACTTACATTTAATTTGATTACTGTAATTATTGATATAGTTGAGTGTGAATTTGCTATCTTGCTATTTGTTTTTAGTCCCATCTGTACTTTATTCCCTTTTCCTTATTTTCCTCCTTGCTTTTGAATTAACCACTTTTTAGGATTCTATTTTATATCCTTTGGTTCTTATTATATTTTTTGTTGCATGTTTTTGGTGATTGCTTTAAAGTTTATAGTAGACATCTTTATCACAATGTACCTCCAATTAATACTATGCTATTTCATGTATATGAACTTTACAAGACACTACTATATAGCATTTGCTATTTTTGTCACATATTTTACTTCTGCATAAATTATAAACTTCATAATAATATTATTCTTGCTTTAAACAGTCAATTATTTTTCAGAGATTTAGGTAATAAGAAGTATTTTATATGTAATGATATAATTACCATTTTTTGTGCTCCTTCATTTGTACTGATCTATATCTACATGTATTATCTGTATCATTTTCCTTCTGCCTGAATAACTTCTTTCAACGTTTCCTGTAGTGTAGGTCTGCTGTTGATGAATCCTTTCATCTTTCCTATGTCTGAACTAGTCTCCCTTTCACCTTCATTTCTGAAAGATATTTTTGCTGGGTAGAGAATCCTAGGTTGACAGTTTTGTTTTTTTTTTTCTTTCAAGTCTTTAAATATGCTTCTTGGGTGCAGTAGCATGTACCTGCAGTCCCAGCTATTTGGGAGTCTAAGGTGGAAGAACTGCTTGAGCTCAGTTCATGACCAGCCTGGGCAAAACAGTAAGAGCCTGTGTCTCTAAAATAATGAAACAGATGTTTCTCAACTATCACTTTGCTTGTCTTGTTTCCCATGAGACATTTGATGTCATTGTTATCTTTGTTCCTCTTGGTGTAGTTTTTTCATGCTTCTTTTCCTTAGGTTTCATTGAGATTCTGGAATCTATAAGTTTATAGTTTTCAACAAATTTGGAAAATTTCTGGCCATTATTTCTTCAAACATTTATGTGTCCCTACCCTCTTTGGGGACTCTAATTTTATGTATATTAGTCCAAGTGAAGGTGTCCTATTCCTCACTGCTGTATTTTTTTCACTCTCTGTTTCATTTTGATTTATTGATATGTCTTCAAGTTTGTTAATCTTTTCTTCAGTATCTATTCTATTTGTGTCTTTTAATCGTTTAAACACATTTTCCATGTCTTTGCTTAATTTGCTCAATCTTTTTTCTAGTTTTTTAAATATATAAAATACAGCTGTAATAAGTGTTGTAATGTCCTGCCTACTAATTTCAAGTATTATTTCTGGGTTAGTCTCAACGGACAGATTTTTCTTCTCAATTATAGGCTATATTCTGCTGCTCTGCATGCCTGGTCATTTCTAACTGGATGCCAGACATTGTGATTTTGGTGCTGAATGTTTTTATATTATTTTAAATATTATTGAATTCATTTGGTTAGACGCATGGTGAGAAAAAGTTTAAAAAGTAATAAATATTATTGAGCATTGTCCTGGGAGGTAGTTATCCGGAAACAGCTTGATCCTTCTGGGTCTTGCTTTTAGACAAGATCTGTATTTAATCTCTAGTTAATTTTGTCCCATTACAAAGGCAAAACCTTTCTGAGTACTTTACCCAATGCCCTATGAATCACGAGGGTTTCTATTCTGTGTGATATGAGAATTATCCCTGGTCCTGCTTTAGCTCAGAAAATTGTTTCCTCTAATTATTTTTTTTAATGGAAGAACAGAAACAATTATTAAACACATGAAAATACACTCACAGTTAGAAATCATAGAAATAATTAAAATGAGGTAACATGCCTGGGCGTGATGGCTCAAGCCTGTAATCCCAGCACTTTGAGAGGCCGAGATGGGCAGATCACGACGTCAGGAGATAGAAACCATCCTGGCTAACATGGTGAAACCCCGTCTCTACTAAAAAATACAAAAAACTAGCCGGGCGAGGTGGCAGGTGCCTGTAGTCCCAGTTACTCCGGAGGCTGAGGCAGGAGAATGGCGTAAACCCGGCAGGCGGAGCTTGCAGTGAGCTGAGATCTGGCCACTGCACTCCAGCCTGGGCGACAGAGTGAGACTCTGTCTCCAAAAAAAAAAAAAAAAAAAAAAAAAAAAATGAGGTAACATTTAACATCTTGCAGATTAGCAAAACATTTTCCTTTTTGAGTCTACACATGAAAAATTTTCTAAATCAAGTATTATTGAGGACGCAGAACAGAGAACATTTAGACACTGAGTGGGAGTGTAAACTGGCACAACACTTTGGAAAATGATTTGATACTATCCAATAAAGATGAAGATCCAGCAATTTAGGCTCCAAAGAAATGAGAAGATTTATAATTTTCATATCACCTCTGCTTTAGAAAGTCCCAAGCTGAGTATCCTCCTCTCTTTTTTTTTTTTTTTTTTTTTTTTTTGAGACAGAGTCTTGCTCTGTCACCCAGGCTGGAGTGCAGTGGCACTATCTCAGCTCACTGCAATCTCGGCCTCCTGGGTTCATGTGATTCTCCTGCCTCAGCCTCCTGAGTAGCTAGATTACAAGCAGCCACCACCGTGCCTGGCTAATTTTTGTATTTTTAGTAGAGACGGGGTTTCACCATGTTGGTCAGGTTGGTCTCAAACTCTTGACCTCAAGTGATCCACCCACCTCAGTCTCCCAAAGTGTTGGGAATACAGGCGTGAGCCACCCCACCTGGCCCCTCCTCTAATTCTTTTTGGTAGTTCTTTCCCCAGCCCAGGGCAGTGAACTCACAGCCATGAATCAGTATTCAGCTGCAGGCTGGAGGGAGGTCCTTTGTATATCTTCACAGTCCTTGCTTTCTGTGAAGCTATTTACTTTCTAGTACTCTGTCCCAGCTGCCCTGGCCTTCTTGGGTTTCTAGCTCTATGTCCTCAATTCAGGGAGACCATCCGGCTTTACCTGGTTTTTTCTTTCCAGTGCCATGACTGGCTTTAGGCAATACACTGGGGCAACAGGCTCACCATATTTGTATCATGCTTCTCAGGGATTACTGCCCATTACCTGATGCTCAGAAGTCTTGAAAACATTGTTTCATATATTTTGCCCACTTTTTCTTTTCTTTTCTTTTTTAAATTAAGGTGAGAGGATCCTTGTTAGTCTATCTTGGCCTTAAGGGGAAATCCCAATAATCAGTTTTGAGCTAACTTTGCAAGCCTATTTTATTAGTTTCTCTTTTATTGACTTTGGTCTCTCCTATACCACTCTGAACCAACGTTTACCATCTTGCTGTTTCCTTCATTAATGAATTAAATGCATCTGACACATGCTCACGATATGTTTTATGGCATCCATGTTTTTAACTTGAAAAAATTATTTTAACACTACTTTGAAGACTTTTAGACTTCTAAAATTCAGCTCAGACAAACCTATTTCAGGATTCTGTATCTGATCTCAAGATGGTCAATCACTGTATCTTCCTGAACAGTATCTCTGTTTTGGTACTGCTGTACTTAAGCCTCATGGCAAATAATTTTTGTGTCTGTACTACTACAGATCCATGAAGATGGGGCCTGTGATATACATATCACCAGCACAGTGTCTGGCATAAAGGAGGACTTCGTTGAATATTTTCTGAACGAATAAAACACAGAGAAAATTCTGACTCTCTGCTTCTCAAGTGTGATACTTGGCTCTGTGACAAGGAGTATACAAAGACTCAGGACAAACATGGCAGATATTCTTGGAAAATACACATCGCTCTTACTATATCAGTATCAGGAAATATTACAAAACTGCCTAGAATTCTAATGAAAAGGTACACAAATGTTTGGATGTCTCAAGTCATATCCTCTTTAGGTTATACCCCATGCGTCTAGGGTTTCCTTTGCCTCTAAAAGGTACATGTGAGTGAGGAATATTTCCATGAAAAATAAGTTTGAGAAGTATAGCCCTAATCCAAGGAATTAATTCAAGAAGAGGAAAATTTCAGGCATTGTGTCTGGCAGTATAAAGTTAAAAAGCAGAGGCACGAGCTGGTAAAAGGATACAAGGTTAGGGCTGAGTTAGGCTTTCTCTAAGTTTTTGCAACTCTTTCCACTTCAGTTATGCTATTGCTCTGTTAAAAATTAATTGTTAATAGTTTTGGCTGGGTGTGGTGGCCCACGCCTGTAATCCCAACACTTTGGGAGGCTGAGGCAGGTGGATCACTCGAGGTCAGGAGTTCGAGACCAGTCTGGCCAACATGGCGAAACCCCATCTCTACTAAAAATAGAAAAAATTAGCTGGCCATTATAATCCCAGCTACTGGGGATGCTGAGGCGGGAGAATCTCTTGAACCTGGGAGGCAGAGGCTGCAGTGAGCTGAGATCGTGCCACTGCATTCCAGCCTGGGTGACAGAGTGACACTCTGTCTCAAAAAAAAAAAAAAAAAAAAAAAGATTATTGATAGTTTTAATTTTTTAACATTCTAATTTTCCTATGGTGAAAAGAAAATGACTGTTTTCAATAAGAAAAAACAATTTAAAAATTGCGATCTTTTGGAAAGTACAGGGTGTAGGAAGCAGAAATCTTTTTCTTAGAGAAATCAGGCTATTATTCAGACACTTAAAATAACTGGTAGCATTAGTTGCAAGTAAAACAAGAGCTCTGAATTTATCTGCATTTCCAACAACTGTTTTGAAAGTAAAGATGAATAAAGTTTATTAATTATTATCAGCAATTTAGAATTTAGGCAAATTTAGAATTTAGGCAAAGCTAAAACCCAATTTAACCTTTGTTTTCTGTAACACATAACATTTAATCTGTTTTCAATATCTTACATATATATTTATTTTAAATAAAAAATTTTAATTCAGAATCATGTGTAGTATCACAAACACAAAGTATTTGTAATTCAAGTAAGAATGGCTATTTTCCCTTTTTTTTTTAATTTTTATTTTTTTTGAGACGGAGTCTCGCTCTGTCGCCCAGGCTGGAGTGCAGTGGCCGGATCTCAGCTCACTATAAGCTCCGCCTCCCGGGTTTACGCCATTCTCCCGCCTCAGCCTCCCAAGTAGCTGGGACTACAGGTGCCCGCCACCAGGCCCGGCTAATTTTTTTGTATTTTTAGTAGAGATGGGGTTTCACTGTGTTAGCCAGGATGGTCTTGATCGGCTGACCTCGTAATTCACCCACCTCAGCCTCCCAAAGTGCTGGGATTACAGGTGTGAGCCACCGTGCCCAGCCTATTTTCTCATTTATACACTAGTTTATAAAATTATTCTGCACCCCATTTTCAGCAATGACACAAACATATATATATTCTAGTAATTATAAATCTAGACAACAGAATTGTGCTTATCTTAGTCTCTCTGTATTGCTATAAAGAAATACCTAAGGCTGAGTAATTTATAAACAAAAGAAGTTTATTTGGCTCATGGTTCCACAGGCTGTACACGAAGCACAGTGCCAGCACTTGCAGTGGCCTCCAGCTGTTTCCATTCGTGGTGGGAGGGGAGCCAGTGTGTGAAGATCACACAGTGAGAAAGGGTGGAGGTGGAGGAGATACACAGGTAGGTAGGTAGGTAGGTAGGTAGGTAGATAGAGAACAGGACACCCAGGCTCTTTTCAACAACCAGTTCTGTCAGAAACTGAAAGAGAAAACTCACTCATTCCTGGGAGAAAGACACAGAGCCATTCGTGAGAGATCCACACACACCACTCCCACCTCACACTGACACCCCCACCCCACTCTGCCCCAACACCTCTCACCAGGCCCCATCTCCAACAGTAGGGATCAAATCTTCACGACAGACTTGGTGGGGCAAAACAAATCATATCCAAACCATAGCCTTTCACTCCTCGCTTCTCAAATCTGATGTCCTTCTCACATTCAAAATACAACCATTCCATCCCAATAGGCCCCAACTCTTAACTTGTTCCAGCACCAACTCAAAAGTCCAAAGTCTCATCTGAGACTCAAGGCAAGTTCCTTACAGCTATAAGCTTGTGAAGTAAAAATTCAAGTTATTTACTTCCAAGATACAATGACAGAATAGTCATTGGATAAATGCTGTTTTCCAAAGGGAGAAATTGGCCAAGAGAAAAGGGTAAGAGGCCCCATGAGAATCTGAAACCCCTCAGGGCAGACATGAAACCTTAAAGTTCCAAAATCTCCTTTGAGCATGTCCTGCATCCTGGGCACAGCGGTGTGAGGGGTGGGCTCCCAAGGCTTTGGGCAATCTCATCTCCATGGCTCTGCTGGGTGCAGCTCATGTGGCTGCTCTCATGAATTGGAGTAAAATGCCTGAGGCTTTTCCAGGATGAGGGTGCACACTGCCAGTGGCTGTGCAATTCTGTGGTCCCCATGGCATCCCTGTTCCCACAACTCTACTAGTCAATACCCCAGTGGAGACTCTCCATCGGGGCTCCAACACCACATTTCTGCTTGGCAATGTCCTAGCAGAGTCTTTCTGTGACACCTAGGCCTTCTGATATATCCTCTAAAATCTAGGTGGAAGCTGCCAAGCCTCTGCCACTTTTGCACTCTGTGCTCTGAAGTCCTAACAACACATAGAAGCTGCAAAGGCATACAGCTTGCAGCCTCAGCTGAGTACCTGGAGCCCTTTGAAACAGCTGGAGCTGGAGCAACCATGATGCAGGGAGCTGCATTCCAAGGTGGCAAAGGACAGTTGCGCCCACAGCTTTGACTGTGGAAACCATTCTTGTCTTCTAGGCTTCTGGACTTGCGATGAGAGGAACAGCCTAGGAGATTTCCGAAATGCCTTGAGGGCCTTTTCCCCATTGTCTTGGCCATTAGCACCTGGCTCCCTTTTATCTGAACTAACTGGATTCTTCTCCTGAAAGTGCTCTTTCCTTCTTTAACACAAGGCCAGGCTGCAATTTTTCCATATTTTTATGCTCTACTTTCCTTTTAAATTCCAACTTTAGGTCATTCCTTTCCTCCCATATTTGATTGTAAGCTGTTAAAAGGAGCCACGCCACTTCTTGAACCCTTTGCTGCTTAGACATTTCTTCTACCAGATACTCTAGGTCATCATTCAAGTTGGGCCTTCCACAAAGCCCTAGGCATGGAAGCAATGCAGTCAAGTTCTTTGCTACACTGTAACAAGGGTCACGTTAGCTCCAGTTCTCAATAAGATCCTCATTTCCCTCTGAGCTCTCCTCAGCATGGCCTTTACTGTCTATATTTCTATCAGCATTTTGGTCACAACCATTTAACCAATCTCTAATAAATTCCAAACATTCTTTCATCTTCCTGTTTTCTGAGCCCTTCAAGCTCTTTCAACCTCTGCCCATTACCCAGTTTCAAAGCTGCTTCCGCATTTTCAGGTCTCTTTATATCAACACCCCACTCTCAGTACCAATTTTCTGCCTTAGATGCGTCCACTCATGACAGAAGGGGAGCCGGGATACTCAGATCACATGGTGAAGGAGGGAGGGAGGGAGGGGAAGTGGGAGAGAAAAAGGGAGTAGGGGAGAGGGAGGGAGACATATACAGAGAGAGATAGAGAGAGGAGGTAACAGGTTCTTTTCAAAGACCAATTCTCAGGGGAACTAAGAGTGCGAGCTCATTCACTCTCAGAAGGGCACCGACCCATTCATGAGGGATCCACCCCCACGATCCAAATACCTCCCACCAGGATTCACCTCTAACACTGGGGATAAAATTTCAACATGAGGCTTGGTGGGGCCAAAGCATTTTCAAACCATAGCAGTGCTTTTGTTGATTAAGGAGGGAACTCAGGATAAAGAAATACACAGGGTTAATTTGAGTTTTTACAAACTGTAAATAAACAGCAACACTGGGTGCTGTGGCTCATGCCTGGTAATCCCAGCATTTTGGGAGGCTAAGGTAGGTTGATTGCTTGAGGTCAGTTTGAGACCAGCATGGGTGACATGGTGAAACCCTGTCTCTACCAAAAAAACACAAAAATTAGCCAGGCATGGTGGCACAAGCCTGTAGTCCCAGCTACTTAGGGGCTGAGGAAGAGGATCGGTGAACCTGGGAGGTTGAGGCTACAATGAGCTATCGCACCATGCACTCCAGTCTCACCATGCACTTCCAGTGACAAAGTGAGACTCTGTTTCAAAAAAAAAAAAGTGTAGCAATACAATCCTGTAAACCTTTCCTTGGAAACCAGAAACTATAAATGAGACTCTAGGAAAAAACACTCAAAAATGGAATGTTAAAAAAAAAAAAAAAAATTCAGGTATGACAGTTTCTTATTTCTATATAATCCTCTAGGAAATAAGTATTACTTGGCACTATATTTAACAAACATAATCAATATCTACAGAGACATAAAGTAGAAAACCTCACTGCTTTCCATTTAAACTACAAATTGGTTCTCTACCAGATCCTGAGCAATATGCTGTTCCTTGCAAAGAGACAAAAATTGGAATACTTTACACTTGCTATTATTTATTCTGGTAGATTGTATCACTTGATGTAAAGTTTCCATAAATGATTCCTTAAAACATCATACATAAATTGTTTAGGAACCAGCTCTTTCTCCATCTGTTGGCATCATTTTTGGGTCGTGTTCGGGTGTTTGTGTTTTTGGAGGATTCATAAAACTGGTTATTATGACACTGATTACTAAATCGTTGATTCTTTACTTCCTAATTTATTAGACTATTTTGTTTCATTACGAGTCAGAGCATCAAAGAGCTTTGTCCTTGATGACAAAAAAAATGGGTAAAGACAGTCATATATACCTAGCCTGACAAAAGAACAGTCCCAGAAAGATTTCAAGAGCTTTACAGAGACTGCAAATTTTTACCTTCAAAGTCTGACCTTTCAGTTGACATTGTAACAGTCAGCTGAGGGCAGGATACAGTATCTTAATCATGATTACCTTTATCTGTACAACACACTACAACCTGGAAAATCTTCTCAATATGAACAAGAAGGGGCCAGTAAGGTGTGATGGTTAACAGGCTCTCAAGCAGACTGACTGGGGCTAGGATTTTAGCTCAGCCACTTAATTTACTCTGTGACTTGGAAAAAGACGTTTTAATCTTTCTCAGTTACACATTCCTCCTCTTCAAACTGATGCTAAAATAGCATCTACCTTTAAGTGTATACAGAGAACTAAATGAGTGAATTCATGGAAAGTGCTTAGAACTGTGCTGGGCAAACAGCTGAAGAAATATTATCTATTCTATTAAAAGTATTTAACACTATCTTTCAAGAAGAAAGCCTTGCCCTGAAGCTCAAGCCATGTGCCTCCAAGTTACATTATGTGCTCTTTACATTATGCAGGAGATTGGCTGCTGCTGTGTTGCTCTTCCTCCAAGAGCCATAAGGTATGGAGACCTGACAGCATAGTCCTGTTACCTCAGGTGCAAGTCATAAAAAAAGGTCAACTACATCTCCTTGGCTTTTCTTTCATTTCCCATGTTAACAGATTTCTCTGAAGGACGATTATTTTGACATGACCCATTTAGCCTCTGGCATACAGCCTCTCACCTGTCACTTCAAACTTTTGTATAATTCTTAATAAGCTGACAATATTCGATTGGGTAATTATTTTCTTTTTTGCTAAATTTAATTTTATTTTTTGAAATAGGGTCTTGCTCTGGCACCAAGGCCGGTTTCAAACTCCTGGTCTCAGGTGATCCTCCCGGCACTGGCCTTCCAAAGCGCTGGGATTACAGAGACGCTTCACCACACCTGGCCAGGGTAATTATTTTCATCTTCCTCAATTAATGCAAGGTGTTAACATTTTGTGACAGGTACTCTGTCTTTCACAAAACAAAAACGGC